>NC_086160.1:47995687-48308687 GCF_035149785.1 Candoia aspera | reverse complement strand
CTTCAGCTATACCTGCTATATACAGTACATATTTACTTTTTAAAATGTATAACCATATCCTATTCAGGCTTTTCCTCCTTGTGTTGTCTTCTTTATTATAATTCAAGTGTAGATATTTTTATCCTGTCTTATATTATTTTTATAAATAGCTCAATACTACAAAACATCTGAATGATAGAAAGGAAAACCTGAAAACTAAATGGATAAGAAATGTATCCCTTTTCTTGTGGCTGCCAATTGAAAAATGTGAATTCAAATACTCTTGGCACTGCCTGCCTTGCATTTTGTTTTAAGTCAGGCAGCAATAGAAATCAATCTTTGAAAGGATAATCAGTCCAATTTATGTTTCAAGTGCAAAATGCCCTGAACCAACACAGTGGGATGCCTTTCATCAGGTCATCTGCAAGCAACTAATTAGTGGAAGGAGTGAAAAGTCTTTGGATTCTATTTGATCCACCTTAACTTGATAGTAAGATGATTCTGTATCATTAAATGGTAAACCACATTAGTGGTAGCACTGTGACCATTTGATTCAGTTGGACTGAATATTGCCTGAGGGTCAGCTAAAACAGCAGGGCTTTGTTGCTAACTTCAGAAGATGGTGGTACAACAAAGGTTTATGATCAACTTCAAGGAGCACATAAAGCTGCATTCTAAGCAATTTCCTATTGGCTGTTTGGCAGTGATTACTATAGCACATTGTTACCAACTCCGGCTGCTTTTAACTGAACTCTTATTACATCTGAAGTCAGGTTTTGAATGCTTAACTCATGATTCCTCACTCCTACAGCTGAAATGCATGCACTTGAGTTCCTTTGGTATGTTAATTTCACTCCATTTTTCTGCATGGGCAAAATATCTATTTAGGAACAAAGTGCTTACCTAAATCACTATTGGTAGATTAATGGTCTGCAACATTTGTGTTTATTTACCAATAGGTAAGGTCAGCACACTATAAATATGAAGCATAGTTTAAACATTCAACATTTCATCTGCTAGTCTTTAGGAAACAAAAAGGTTCTTAAGGTCTTTACATTGGTCAAATTGTGTACTGTGTGTTTTTCCCATTCTCCTTTAAACAGCCATCTGTTGTCACATGAAGAAACATGTATCATTCCTAGTAATGGGAGGAAAGAGACATTTCCTTTTTAAGGCATTTCCAAATCTCTAATATTACTATGCATTTCAGATATAACTTTTCATTTCTAATGCCAGGAACTATATATATATATATATATATTCCCCCAAATTAAGCTTCAGACATGTGATATTCTGCAAAAGGATTTGTACTAAATATAGGATGATGACTGCTCACTCAAACATCAAAATTTCAGTGGGACAGTAGAATCCCTTCTTTCAGTGTAAGTTTTACTCAACCTCTCTTTTGTATTCTGTTTTTTTTAAAAATTCTATTAGCTGAAGATGTTCTATGTTCCATACCTGAGTTCTAAACAAACATAAATCAATTGACTGCAGCCTTAAGAATCTCTGTGCATTCTTAGAAAGTTTACATACAAATAGTTAACAGTGACGGTATAGAGTGCTTTTTTATTCCCAAATGTGCATGCCAGCCCTATGGCACAGATCCCAAACTATGCTGAACACATAGTTTAAGTCTTCTTTGTCATGGTTTTTCTTATGTATTTTTAAAAATCCATTTTCCTCTGATAGATATACAGTATATGTGCATTATCCTTCAAAAGTCTGAACATCCCCACTTTTCCACTACCACTTTCTGCTAGGTTGATCCCATTGAGTTTTTTCCTCACCATTTTGCAAATTCTTGACTTTCTTTCTATCCAAGAGTTATTTATGCTAGGTCTCAAAAGTTATGCAGTCTTCCCACCCAGACAAGTTGCTCTGATTACAAAAAACTGGCACTGTGTTTACAATAGACAAAACATTAATTGTAGGAAAAGAAAATCCCTGATGTTTAACCACTTGCAAAACCTTCTTAAAGGGACTTCCTTTGCAAAGGTTAGCTGTGCAGGCACAAATTCTCTCCTTGCTCAGATGCAGAGGGAGTGACCTTTTACAGGGACAACAGGAAATCTGTGGATTGACCTGTTTTGGATCAAGATGTAAGCTAGGTTTTGCAGGCACCTGTCCACTGTTCAGAATGAAACAATGTGTGACATAATTCAGGATATTAATGATACACAGACAGATCACCAAAAGTTTGCTTTTCTGCTACAGCCAGGACTATCCAATGGATAATACTGAGTGACACTTGTGTAGAGAGAGCCTAAAATATTGCTGTTCCACAATGAACCTTGTAAACTGCAAAAATAATCCGATAATATATTAAGAAAGAAACAGAATTGAAGAGGCAATGAAACAGTCTGAACAATAACATCTTATTTTAATAGCCCAAGATATGAATGTAACTTGTTTATCTGCAAAACCTCTTTACATGGCTAGCAAGTAACTAGAAGGCTTTATATTACCATACTTCCATATTTGTCTGAATGAGAAAATTAATGCTCGTTTTGGTATGTCAGACATAGAAACTCCTTAATAGCATTTTTCCCAATTTCAGATGAATTTCAAAACAGTAGTTTTGAATTCCTTGTATTTTTCAAGCATAAAATATGCATTCAGGGCAACATCAGTGAGAGATAAAAATAAGCAAATATCAGTGCATATATTAAACAACAACAACAACAACAACAGACCCTGCTCTTTCTGTGAGAATGATTCAGATGGTAGGGTGGCAGCTAAGCACAAGTGTGGCCACTCCAAAAAATATATCAGGGAAAGCAGCTACTAATTCCATCCTTGAGTCAGCTAATAACTTTCTATAAAATCCAGACAAAGCAAATCTATCCATCTGTAAAAAATGACGGGAGACTGACTAGTTTAATCTTGAGATAGATGACCTGTATTTTTGCTACAGCTGAAGGACTCTTTAAGTGCATTCATACAATATTTTCAAAAAGCAGTTCCAACAGTGTCACTTTAAAATCACACGAAACAAAAAACAAACACTTATTTTTGCTGAACAGTAGTTCACAAATAACATACAGTAGGAGGAAGGGTAAGATGATTGAAGTGTACCAGAGACACACACTGGCCAGCCAACCAATCTAGATATAACTCTCTGTCCACTTTCCTACTTACCCATGGTGTAGAGAATAAGAACATAAGGCCTGGATGAACCACTGTGCTAGTGATAAGAATATTGTTATTATAATAGCCATGCAGAAATGAGCAGTGAGATGTTTTGAGGGTGCTAGTATTTATTTATTTAATTTATTTTTATTGAAAAGGTTTGTATGGCCACCTATCTTAAACACAAGTCTGGGCGGCTCACAACAATAAAGCCAATAGCTATAAAATCATAACCATAAAACCATAAAATCAAAAAACAAAACCCCAGTACTTCAGTCATCCGCTTGGGGTGCCCACCACCAGCTCCAGGTATACTTTCACTCAATCCAGATTTACACAGAATTTTATTTGCTTTCAAAGATATTAATGGACACTTATTGTGTTCTGGTGATAAAAGTTTAGTTAAATTAAAATATAAAAATTAAACCTATAGCATTAACAATTCCAACCAATTTCCTCTTTCAGATTTCCATGGAGAAATGTTCATGCCTTAAGATTCCCATTCAGGCAAAAAGTGGCATCCATGACAAATCACAATAATGCCAAAATGACATGCATGTGGTAACATCTTCATGCAAATACCCCCTGTCCTTTATGTATATGAATGTCTATTGCAAGGATGGTAGTCATGGCATTTGTGAGATGATTTCATCCCACATGTATTGTTATTTGTTCCCACTGCTGCCATGGACACCCATGCAGCCAACCCATACCTCTGGTTCTATTTCTCCATTCTAACTACAACTGTTTTCCTGCAACAGAAAGCTCACTTTTCCATTCTCCTTGTCTTAAGGCGAAGTCTTAAGAGCCATTGCTTCTGGGCACCTAAACTGATAGCTCAATCCACACACTTCTTAAAGTGGAAGGGATTATTCTGCAGTTGTCTTGATGAACTTTCAAATATAGTCCATAACTTTAGAATGTTCTTCAGAATGAGGATCACAAAAGACCATTGCAGGAAGAATGTGCTGCAATTATATCTAAAATTTCAACCAACAGTTTTTGAATCATTGTTGGGTTTGAAGTGGATCACTTGTGTGGGAACAAGATTTTCATAAAATTCTTTTTAAACTGAAAAGAAGCTCTCACCGTCAGACTGCATACCTTTTGAGGCATTCCAGGAAGCTGGGCCAGAGAGAAGTGGCATATCTCCCAACCTCCTGCTGCTGTACTTCCTGGAATCTTTTGGAAGCAACATATCACAACACATTGCATTTTATCATGTTCTTCATTTGGTGTTTAGGAGATGTGAGAAATAATGAAGAGGAATCTTTTAAAATTAAGAAAGCAGTGGGAGAAAGTTGGCTACCCATGGACAACAGTAATCAGTCTTTGAAAATGTGAATGATAATGGCTTTTCTGCATTGCATGAAGCAGTATATCACATTTCCCAGTACTGGGATAGGCAGACATGGTAAGAGATTCTGGGGGTTAAATATTTCTGACAGGAAAATTCCCCATGCATTTCAACTACTTGCCATCTTTCTCAGCCTTGTCACAGTTTGTCACAGAAAACTAAGGCAGTTCACAAAGCTCTTCTAGGACAAATAAGAGGACCAAACTGACTACTACTTATGTGGGCTTCTGTGACACAGGTTAAAAGTGCTGACAGGATTTAACTTGCTTTCTTGCGAAGTATTTTGAAGGGCTTTAAAATAACAGTTTATATTACATACAAAAAGCAGAAACTAAAATGGTAATTTTGCCCCAATTTAACATTTTGCATACAAGAGAAACCCCCGAATTCAGTGTGACAACGGCATCCTGCAGTGTTTGCAAACATGTGGCAAAGGAAGATTTAGGGGTGATAATACCTTCGGGGATCTCAGGAGGGCTTTCTTTGTCCAAGCCTTTTTGCATAAGCTGACAGTGGCAATTAGTAGCCAAAATAAACTAAATCCATATGTCAATGCCATTGGTCCTCTTGAGATCTCAGAGGAAGAAACTATCTCTTTCTTTGTAAAGGAACTCTCCCCTCCCCCTCCCAATATTATTCAGTCTTCTACTAAAAGAAAGAAATTTAAGCTTTTTTTAAACCCCAGGTGTCTGATTTCCTTTCCCCAGATCTTACTCCCTGCTTGCTTTAGGATGCAAACTGGAGAGAACAGAAATTACAAAATTGCAAAATAGGGTGCCCTTCAAAGGAAAAGGAAAGAAACTGGCCAAGATAAAGAGGCAAATAGATTAATTGGGGGCTGTAACTTCTGCACACACTAATCTTCCAAGGAGTGGGAGGAAAGAATGTGCGTCAATGGCAGTTGAACAATGATTTCTCTCATCCAGGCATTCATCCTGTGAAAAAAATTGGAAAGGGCCCCATACTTTTAAAGCAACCAAGAAATGGCTATCTTTCTTTATTGATATCAGCATTTGTTTTCTGAGACATCTTCATCAGAAGATATTGGACAAATCCTACATGCATCTCTATGGCTAAAATAAACACCTGATGTCATAACACTATTTCATTAAAAAACACTTCTCCAGCCAGGTTTATTGGTTTTCAGCTCCAAAGGCTATGTTGCCTGGGGATTATGGGAGTTCAAGTGTAACACTTTTGGAAGGCATGAGTTCTGTGTTGTGTAGATGACACAGAAAATCAGAGCATAAAGCTGCAAGAATAAAAGGAAAGACCTTTAAAACATACCAGTATTAATACTAACCTAAAAAGCCTTATTAAGTCCATACTAGGGCAATACTATTATTAAGACAATCCAGCTCTCTCTGTGAAAGCTTTATGATCTTCAGATCTCTTCATCAAATAAAACAATGGCAGGAGATGGAGAGGGAAAGGAATAACAATGTGTGAGGTGGGGATATCCTGACTTGATATTGAATAGAGCTGTGCCAAACCTCAAAGGGGTACTTCATTTTGATTGAAGTTTTGCAAAGCAGGGATGTAGTACCTATGGGAAGCTCATTATTGCTGAGTCCTGTCAAAGCAAACCCTTTGATGGCCTTTTGCACATGCATGTTAACACTCCAAAGACATTTCTGCAGGCACTTCCAGTTTCTGCCTTGATAAAATGGTTCAGGTGAAGTACCTCACTTTTTTGGTGAGGAAGTGCAGCTTGAAGCAGATCACTCTAGTGACTGGAGCTGAAGTGAATGCACAAAGCAAAGAGGTACTAGAATGCGAGTAAAGAGGTGTGTGTTGAACTCAAAGTCTGCAGGGGAAGACACTACAGACATTCAGATTAGGTCTTATTCGGCATTATGATAAATTGTTCCACTAAAAAAAATAACTGAACATGTACGAAAAGCACAAAAATACTAGGGGACAGAAAAATCAGCAAATGTGACTTACAAAGAAATAAAAGTCGGAATAAACAGCCTCACTGTATTTCTTGTTCTCTCTTCCTCCACATTGCTATAGATGCTGCTTAACTACAAACATATCTTACAATAGTTTTCCATGTTTTCTGATTAAGGGCAGTTTGTTTTGTATTATTTAATCTGAGCTTTACATTTTTCAGATAATCTTCAATTTGCTTTCTTTGGTGCTGTTCACTGGATGTTCCATGTGCAGTCCACTTTCCCATGTTAGTCTGCAAGGAAGGCAATGCCATGCTGCATCTTAATCTGCTTTTGTATTTCATTCTCAACTGGAGGTTGTTCATTACATCTTAGTCTAGTGGTATTATTCTTGAAATGACCAGCAGGGAGATGCCCAGGATATGCTGTAGCCACCACATTAGTAAAATATAATGTTTATTTGGTTATGTTTTTTAATAATGTCCATGTTCCAGATCCATACGGCAAGACTGAAAGGACTGGTGCCTGGAAGGGGTGTGTCATGGTTTTCACTGAGATGTTTTGTTTCCTCTACAGGTACTCATTTAACTATCTAAAGACTGCTGTTAGTGGTTACTTTTGCTTTTGACACTGTTTTCTGTTCTTCTATTAGATATCTGCACTTGTTAACCTAACTGTAACTCGAATAGAATTATTCGGATTCTGTTGGGATGGATGGCAGACTGTGTTCCTTCAGTTGTCAGAGTCTTTGTATGGTTGGCATCAATTTTCAGGCCTTATGAATGGGCTATGTTTGTGATATCATACAAGATCTCAGTGGCCTCAGTGTCACTGTCTGCAAATATGGCCCCGTCATCAGCAAACTGAGATTGGTTATTCATTGGGTTTCATCATACTGTATCCATTCCCTCATCATGGCATCAATTATGGCATTGAACAGCAGGAGTGAGATCATTCGGCCTTACCTAATCCTGGTTGGAATTAGGAATTCCTATGAAAATTGGATGCTATACAGCTGCTGGAGTTGCTGTAAGTTTTTTGCACTAGCCTTACGATTTTTGTGGAAATGTTTTAGGTTTTCAAAGCTTTTCATAAAACTGGCCAGTATATGCTGTTGATGACTGCTCAAAAGTCAGTGAATATAATGGCCGTTATTTTGCCATGCTGAATTCTTTGTTCCATGAGTTTTCTGATGGTGAAAATTTGGTCATAGCATCCTTAGTTTGGATGGAAACCAGTCTGATGTTCCCTAGTTGTCTTGTTGCCACTGTTTCTGGAAGTATAGTTGGATAAATCTCATGCAGACCTTTCCTATGATTAATGGTAGCTTTTGTATTTGTGCTGTTCCCTTTTTCAAAATTGGGATTATGATGGTTCATTTCCATGCAATGGGGACTTTTCTGATTGCTAAATGAGTTATAACAGTTAATGTAGTAATTGAGTCATATGGTCTCCACCAACTTTGAGCGCCTCAGCTGCAATGCAATTCATTTCAGCTTTTTTTACCATTTTTCACAATTTTACTGCCACTTTTACTTCATTTATTGTGGGCTCAGTATCCAAGGCCTGATCTTCTGGCACCTGGGTAAGTGGTAGATCAGTTGCTGCTCCCTGTAGCTCTTTGTGGTTGCATTGTTGTTGGAAAAATATCTTCTTTAAATCCACTCATTTAAAGATTATACAAACATCCCATCAGCCTTGAAAATGTTACTGTTTGTTGATTTAGTCCTTCCACTTAGGTGTTGTGTCTACTAAGTGGTAGACATCATACTGTACTTACGTTTCTGTGCAGCCTCTTCCAGTTCTAAGGCCATGGTCTTCCCATGTGCCTCATACTCTGCCTTTAGCTAATGGTGAATTTCATAGTTGGCTGCCTGTTTGTGCCTTGTCAATAGGCTTGACTCATTTCTGTTAGTCTACCAGGTCCAGGCACCTGAGATCCATGATAGTGTTCAATGTCATATGGTTGGGTACATGCCTTTGGCATATTCATAGACAGCTTCAAAGACTTGTTGTTGTTGTTGTTGTTGTTTTCCATGTCCACATCATCAAGTAGTGTCAGGGTGGCAAAGCTGTTTGTTAGTGCTATTTGAAATACTTGTTTGCATTTTGTTCAACCAGCATGGGCCAGTTCCACTTTGGTGATGGAAACCATCTTTCACTTTACATGTTGCAGCTTAAATTGAATTTTTGCACAGATTAAGTCATGAATGGAGCTACAGTCAGCATCTTTCATCCTATGTTCATTTTTGATGGATGATCGGAAGTGTTAGAATGTAGTCCAGGATTCTTGTCATTTGGGTGCTCCCTGTGAGCTGATGCTTTTGGGAGTGGCAGAAGAGGCTGTTTCCTATTAATAAGCTGTTGGCTGCTACAAATGATAACAGACTGACACCATTTCCATTTTGTTAACCCAGTCAAATTTTCCAAGGCTTTCTTCACACCCTGGTCTATCTGCTTCCACATGGACACTGAAGCCCCAGAAGTTATAACTAAATACCCCTTGGGCATGCTGTCAAAAGCATTTTGAATGTCAGTGTAAAAGTCTTCTTTGACACATCTGGGCTAATTTTGATGGGTTTCTAGATAGAGAATTGTATCTGCAAATGCCAGAATGATGAGGCAGGTTGAGATCTTTTGGAAATTCCAGCACACTTGTGGTTGTGCCACTAAGTAGAGTGATGCCAATGCCCTCACTGTGTTTTTTACTACCAAAGTAAAACAATGCTATTTCTTCATTATTGTCTGATACTTGAGTGGTTTGTCTCTCTAATTCAGTTGGTCCCAGTTCAAATAGCATTACTAGTGAAATTCTTCAATGTATTAATTTTTGTACAATTATTTCCTTTTGGCTGACACCAAAGAATCTTAAACAACAATAAGAAATTGGTTCTGAGTTTTGAGGAACATTTAATCATTCTTATGTTGAATCATTTTAATGGATTTCCTTTGAATTAAAAAATAATAAAAGAAGTAAAGATGTTTTCATTTCTGAGTAATCAAGCTGCACACCTCTTAAATGCCCTCTCTCTCTTTTACACACACACACACACATATTATTTTATTACATTTTAATAGTGACTTTTTAGAATCAAATGTATGGCAAGATAGAAAGAATAACAAATATATCATGGAACTTAAAAAAATAAATTGAAGGTCAACTTTGGCGTGTCTTTGGTTTTGTTAAATAGTATATTGTTTTAAAATTAGTTTGAAAGCTTTCAGAAGACTGGAATAACATACTGTACTGGACTAATTAGTCTTCTTGGACATTATAAAAAACCTACTTCATGATCTTTATCAAAATAAATATATGGCTCTTCTAAGCTAGACTATCTCTAGCAAAATTAATGTTTTAACTATTCCTTTAACTGTTTATCGAAAGTGTGTACTAGTGATTTTAAAATAATCATAATGCTTAGAATTTCTGGTTTTATCATGAATAAATTATATTCTGGTTTATATTTTCAGTTGTTCTTTCTTGGCTTCTTGAGAAGGACCAGGAAAACTAACTATGGAATCTCCTTTCATGGTTTAAAATAAGACTATAAGAAAAAGCTTTATCAGGACAAAAGCCGGTTTAATCAGCATTCTGTGACACATAGTAGCCAACCAGAAGTTCACAAAAAAGACAAGGTGGCAACGAACTTCTGTTGTTATTTCTTATTTGGAATATAAGAATATTGTTTTTGTTCAGGAAGTAATATAAACTTATCATATTAGTAGCCATTGACGTTTATCCTTTGTTTACTATAATATTTGAAAAAGGACCTCTCCAGATGAGTGTCAAATAATAATTGGGATTTCTTAGCTGTGTAATAACTGCAGACTTAAAACAATCCAAATGCATTTTGTCTTGTTTCAGCAAAATATAATAATATTATTAATTTTTAAAATTTAATTTAATTTAGAGGTAACTGGACTCCAATTAATATGCATTCTGTTATGTTGATTCACTTCATTTGCTGAGATTGCTGGGATATTTACTGATCAGAAATTGATTTGTTGTTTGTTGTTGTTTATTCGTTTAGTCGCTTCCGACTCTTCGTGACTTCATGGACCAGCCCACGCCAGACCTTCCTGTTGGTCGATAACACCCCCAGCTCCCCCAGGGACGAGTCCGTCACCTCTAGAATATCATCCATCCACCTTTCCCTTGGTCGGCCCCTCTTCCTTTTGCCCTCCACTCTCCCTAGCATCAGCACCTTCTCCAGGCTGTCCTGTCTTCTCATTATGTGGCCAAAGTATTTCAGTTTTGCCTTTAATATCATTCCCTCAAGTGAGCAGTCTGGCTTTATTTCCTGGAGGATGGACTGGTTCGATCTTCTTGCAGTCCAAGGCACTCTCAGAATTTTCCTCCAACACCACAGTTCAAAAGCATCGATCTTCCTTCGCTCAGCCTTCCTTATGATCCAGCTCTCGCAACCATATGTTACTACAGGGAACACCATTGCTTTAACTATGCGGGCCTTTGTTGTCAGTGTGATGTCTCTGCTCTTAACTATTTTATCGAGATTTGTCATTGCTCTTCTTCCAAGGATTAAGCGTCTTCTGATTTCCTGACTGCAGTCAGCATCTGCAGTAATCTTTGCACCTAGGAATACAAAGTCTTTCACTGCTTCTACATTTTCTCCCTCTCTTTGCCAGATATCAATCAAGCTGGTTGCCATAATCTTGGTTTTTTTGAGGTTTAGCTGCAAGCCAGCTTTTGCACTTTCTTCTTTCACCTTCATCATAAGGCTCCTCAGTTCCTCTTCACTTTCAGCCATCAAAGTGGTATCATCTGCATATCTGAGATTGTTAATGTTTCTTCCAGAGATTTTAACTCCAGCCTTGGATTCCTCAAGCCCAGCTTGTCGCATGATGTGTTCTGCATACAAGTTGAATAGGTAGGGTGAGAGTATACAGCCCTGCCGTACTCCTTTCCCAATCTTAAACCAGTCCGTTGTTCCGTGGTCTGTTCTTACTGTTGCTACTTGGTTGTTATACAGATTCTTCAGGAGGCAGACAAGATGACTTGGTATCCCATACCACTAAGAACTTGCCACAATTTGTTATGGTCCACACAGTCAAAGGCTTTAGAATAGTCAATAAAACAGAAAGAGATGTTTTTCTGAAACTCCCTGGCTTTTTCCATTATCCAGCGGATATTGGCAATTTGGTCTCTAGTTCCTCTGCCTTTTCTAAAGCCAGCTTGTACATCGGGCAATTCTTGCTCCATGAACTGCTGAAGTCTACCTTGCAGGATCTATCATTTCACATTACCTTACTGGCATGTGAAATGAGTGCCACTGTTCGATAGTTTGAACATTCTTTAGTGTTTCCCTTTTTTGGTATGGGGATATAAGTTGATTTTTTCCAATCTGATGGCCATTCTTGTGTTTTCCAAATTTGCTGGCATATAGCATGCATTACCTTGACAGCATCATCTTGCAAGATTTTGAACAGTTCAGCTGGGATGCCGTCGTCTCCTGCTGCCTTGTTATTAGCAATGCTTCTTAAGGCCCACTCAACCTCACTCTTCAGGATGTCTGGCTCTAGCTCACTGACCACACCGTGAAAGCTATCCCTGATATTGTTATCCTTCCTATACAGGTCTTCTGTATATTCTTGCCACCTTTTCTTGATCTCTTCTTCTTCTGTTAGGTCCTTGGCATCTTTGTTTTTGATCATGCCCATTTTTGCCTGGAATTTGCCTCCAATGTTTCTAATTTTCTGGAAGAGGTCTCTTGTCCTTCCTATTCTATTGTCTTCTTCCACTTCCACGCATTGCTTGTTTAAAAATAATTCCTTATCTCTTCTGGCTAACCTCTGGAATTTTGCATTCAATTGGGCATATCTCCCCCTATCACTGTTGCCTTTTGCTTTCCTTCTTTCTTGGGCTACTTCTAGTGTGTCAGCAGACAGCCATTTTGCCTTCTTGGTTTTCTCTTCTTTGGGATGTATTTTGTTGCCGCCTCCGAACAATGCTGCCAACTTCTGTCCAGAGTTCTTCCGGGACCCTATCTACTAAGTCCAATCCCTTAAATCTATTCTTCACCTCCACTGCATATTCCTTAGGAATATTAGTGAGTTCATATCTAGCTGATCTGTGGGTCTTCCCTAATCTCTTGAGTCTGATCCTAAATTGTGCAAGAAGAAGTTCGTGATCGGAACTACAGTCAGCTCCAGGCCTTGTTTTTACCGACTGTACAGATGTCCGCCACCTTTGGCTGCAAAGGATGTAATCAATCTGATTTCGGTGTTGTCCATCTGGTGAAGTCCATGTATAAAGCCGTCTCTTAGGTTGTTGGAAGAGAGTGTTTGTTATGCAGAGTGAATTGTCTTGGCAAAATTCTATCAGCCTATGTCCTGCTTCATTTTGTTCTCCCAGGCCATGCTTACCTGTAATTCCAGGTGTCATTTGACTGCCCATCTTAGCATTCCAGTCTCCTGTGATGAAAATAACATCTCTTTTAGGCATGTTGTCCAGTAGGTGCTGCAGATCCTCATAGAACTGCTCTACTTCAGCTTCTTCAGCATTTGTGGTTGGGGCGTATATTTGGATCACTGTGATGTTAGATGGCTTGCCCTGAATTCAAATTGAGATCATTCTGTCGTTTTTTGGGTTGTATCCAAGCACTGCTTTAGCCCCTTTACTATTAATTATGAAGGCTACTCCATTTCTTCTGTGGTCCTCTTGTCCACAGTAGTAGATCTGGTGGTCATCTGATGTGAAGTGACCCATTCCAGTCCATTTCAGTTCACTGACGCCCAGAATGTCTATCTTTAATCTTGACATCTCACCAATAACCACATCCAATTTGCCCTGGCTCATAGATCTTACATTCCAGATTCCAATGGTATGTTGATCCTTAGAACATCGGATTCGCCGTTCACCACCAGCACCGTTGGCCGCTAGCCGTCCTTTCGGCTTTGAGCTAGCTGCATCATCACGTCTGGAGCTAGTTGAGCTCATCCTCTGTTCCTCCCCAGTAGCATTTTGACCATCTTCCGACCTGGGGGTCTCATCTTCCGATGGTATACCGACATATCTCTGGTTGTAGTGATCCATTTAGTTTTCTCGGCAAGAATACTGGGGTGGGTTGCCATTACCTTCCCCAGGGATCGCATTTAGTCTGACCTCTCTGTCATGACCTTCCCGTCTTGGGTGGCCCTTCATGGTTTAGCTCATGGCATCATTGAGGTGCTCAAGCTCCAGCACCACGACAAGGTAACGATCCTTTGCTGAAGAGAAATTGATTTAACTGACCAATATACAATTGTCACTACTGTCCTTCTGAAAATTCACAAATCTTGGAACTGATACAAAATACTTCATACTTACTTAAAAGATAAGTGCTTGATTTCTAAAAAACCATAATAGCTTTAATCAAAGATCCAAATCCTGTAACAGAAGAAAATATCCTCTATGAGAAGAGGAGAAATTTATTATAACTTGTAGAAAACTTTTGATAGCTGAGCAATATGAACAAAAAAGAATGAATTCAACCTTTGGGCAAAATCTCAAAGAAGTGGTGCTGTACGATGGAAGATAAGAAAGATTTTGTTTATGATGAAGGAATATAGGAGTGAAGAAGCTAGAAGGAGCAGAAGAATGGGAAAGGAAGGAAGGAAGGAAGGAAGGCCGATCCCTTGGAAAGCTATATAACCTGGCCAATTCTGAATACAGGAGAAGTATTTTGTAATATCTAAATGTTACAGTAGTGGTGGTAATGAGTATAATTTCTTAAGAAAAAAATGGACTTTGTGAAAGAACAAAGAGGAAAAGAATTTAGTACTGGCTTGAAGTAACATGGTTATGACATCACAGAGATGTTATTATCTCAGTGGACAGTACTGGTGCTTCTGAAAAATGCTTAACAAAATGTCTTTTAGTACACCTGGATTGTTAATCAGGGATTTGGATCTAACACTGAAACTGGTATAATACAAGCCTTCATTATACAAGCTCTGTGAAAGCATATTTTCCATACTTCAGCAGACTTCTTCTGAATCTGCAGCAGATGACCACCAACGTAAACTTCTTAGTAACATTTATTTTGGCCTTGGAATCTGAATAATTGCCTGATGTAATAAAGGGGGCAATGATGATCTGTATTTGGCCCAGGATTTGTATCTGGTGCATGTTATATGCAAATATCACTGTAAAATATGAGGCAATGCATTTTTTTATCACTCACAACAACCATATTTAATAATTCAGAAGTATATTCTGTAATAATTAAAATAATAGCACCGACACCATAGCACAGAGCAAATAGAATCCACCCTCTGTACAGATGTGTATGCTAATGAACTACTGTATATATGATAAAAATTAAATTAATGAAAACAGTTTTTACTTTATGATCTGTCTGAAGAAAAACTGCTCTGATTCTTGTGAACCAGGCTAAGCAAAAAAAAAAAAAAGTTTTAATATAATAAGTTTGGGTCTTGATATCTTTGAGTAGCAAGGAAAAGTTATGGGCTATTTTTAATTCTATATTGTGTTCACATAAAAAACTCTGAAACATTATCATGGTGACCCTCCCAAGTCAACATTACAAAATCCAGCTTGGCAATAGCTTATCAAGAGTAACCCAGATGCACAAAATACTGAACGAGGTTTTTGGTTTTCTGATATCCTTCAAAAACATCAAATCTAATGAAAAGTTATGGAGAATTTTAAAGTTTGCACCCTCTTTTGTGACATTTTCAATAGTCTCATAAATGTATGAACTTCATGAACCTCAGTTTGTGTGTTTGTGTGTGTGTATGTGTGTTTGCTTGTTTAAAAGATCATATGGCCTTTTTCTCATATGAAGAGTGCTACCTTCTTACCAAGAGAAACTGTAAACATGTAATTTTTAGTTCCCTACTGGAACTAAACAATTTGATTTAACACTTCTTTCTGATTTTCAGCACTTACTTTTGCATCACATTGGAAATCTACTTCATATGCTACTATGTCAGTGTGGAAACTATTTTTCCATTGCTTTCTATTGTAATATTTCAAGTAAAATCTTCCTCAAGTCAGACTCAGCTCCTGGCGATGCACCAGGAATTTTCTTGGCAATAGCATGGTGATGGTTTGCAATTGCCTCCTGGGATTTTTTTCCTGATAAATCAGTCTAGACCACACCCCCAGGGTTTCTAAGTAGTATCCCAACTCCAGATTAACTATAACTAATCTTGCTTAACTTTTTCAATCAGCCAAATTTGGCAAGGTTTGCCATCTTCTGAAATACTCTAATATTTACCATAAATTAATGAACACCATATTCTCTGTCATAAATCAGCATTTTTGTTCAGTCTGTTCAATGTTTTCTCTTATAGCAGTTAGTGTACTCTTATCACTTATTCTTATAAACCTAAGTGTTTAAAAAAGCCAGTTTTGGTTTTCTGTATTTATTGAAAGGTTTTAATAAAGCCAATTTCTGTAGGTCTTGATTGTTGTTTATTCGTTTAGTCGCTTCCGACTCTTCGTGACTTCATGGACCAGCCCACGCCAGAGCTTCCTGTCAGTCGTTGACACCCCCAGCTCCCCAGGGACGAGTCCGTCACCTCTAGAATATCATCCATCCACCTTGCCCCTGGTCGGCCCCTCTTCCTTTTGCCTTCCACTCTCCCTAGCATCAGCATCTTCTCCAGGCTGTCCCGTCTTCTCATTATGTGGCCAAAGTATTTCAGTTTTGCCTTTAATATCATTCCCTCAAGTGAGCAGTCTGGCTTTATTTCCTGGAGGATGGACTGGTTTGATCTTCTTGCAGTCCAAGGCATTCTCAGAATTTTCCTCCAACACCACAGTTCCAAAGCATCAATCTTCCTTCTCTCAGCCTTCCTTATGGTCCAGCTCTCGCAGCCATATGTTACTACAGGGAACACCATTGCTTTAACTATGCGGACCTTTGTTGTCAGTGTGATGTCTCTGTTCTTAACTATTTTATCGAGATTTGTCATTGCTCTTCTCCCAAGAATTAAGCGTCTTCTGATTTCCTGACTGCACTCAGCATCTGCAGTAATCTTTGCACCTAGAAATACAAAGTCTTTCACTGCTTCTACATTTTCTCCCTCTATTTGCCAGTTATCAATCAAGCTGGTTGCCACAATCTTGGTTTTTTTGAGGTTTAGCTGCAAGCCTTGATATAGCTTTCAAAACAAATAAAATATAATAAAAATAAGAAGAATACTATTAAATAACTTATCTAATAGGCAGCTTGCATACAATTAGGCCCCCCTTTATAGAACAGCCAGGTCTAAGCAACATGACAGAGTTGGGGCATTCCTTATCTTGAGTGAAAGATGTTCCCAGCATGTGAGTAGCTATACAGAAGAGACATCATTGCACCTCACTACCTTGTTTCTTGTTGGACTATTGGTAATCTCTGCCAGCAGGAACACATTGGGTGAACCAGATCTTGTTAGGAGAGTTGGTCCTGTAATTATTTGGGAGTCAAGCCATGTTTGGCTTTAAGATGACAACCAGCATTTTGAACTGGACTCAGACATAGATCAGGTACACAAACACAGAGACATGCACACTTTGTTTCAGCAGTTTTTAAACTTATGATAGTTTAGAATTGCATTGTTTGGATGGTTTTCTTTGTGCACATGCTTCAGCACATGTGTCTTTATTTAGTTCTTCATTTTGATTGGCTCCACTTTTGCTTTAAAAATCATGGGAGAGACTCTGGAAGGCAAAAGTGGTACTAATGGTGGTGGAGGCAGCCACTTCAATTACTTGTAAATATACTCTGGTTTCTGCTTTGAACTTGTTGCAAAATCAGTCCCTTCTTGGGGTCTGTGCCAAGAAACCAACAATTATGGGGTTAGCACAGTAATCAATACAGAGACTATTGTATGAATGGGCCCTCAGAAGCCAACTTTCTATTTTTTATTTTTTTTTAATAAGGGCCACGTATGAAATATCTGGCTATAATAGGAAGCATAATGGAAGTACAGGGCTTCAAAACAATAGTGAAATAAAGGCATAAACAATGTTGTCCTTTTTCTTACAAAAATTAAACCTCTTTGTAATATCTTAAAGCAATGACAATCTATCCAAGTTCAGGACAGCAGTGATGAGCACAATAGTTTCCTCTCATTGCATCATGCTCCACATGTAGTCTGCTACCATATATAATAAAGACCACTTCAGTCAACAAAGGCTTTTCACAGGATTGAGGAAGACTCAGGACAATCATGGCCCTCGACTTAATCTGCATGTAAAAGAGGCTCTTGGCTCCACACAATTGTCTCGTACAGGAGGAAAATGATACAAAAAAGACAAGTGTGCACACCCCTACTTCTCCTACAGGCAAATGACTATTTATGATACTGAATATTGAAGGCTTGTGTTGATGATAACAACACTCTCCACTACCATGCCAGATAAATAGAAAACAAAAATGCAACAAAAAACATTGTCCCCTAATTTTAACTGTTACTTTGCCTATTTGTTGAGAACAAGCTAGTATAGTTTATCTGTAATTTTATGACTGTGTTGCACTAGTGGTAACTTGAGACACTGGCTTGGTAGAACAATAAAAAGCAGGAAAAAATTTTTAAAAAGAGGAGGAGGAACAAAGACTGCACTAACTGGATGAAGTTGGTATGGAACTAACCACATCAGTCACTTGATGCATGTCATATTCTAATTGCAACATGATGATTATATAGGGACTGGTCCTCCCTGTGAGGTGAGGTTTACTTGATTTGCTTGGCAACCTTTTGAATTAGCAACAACATGGAATGTCATTCAACATCTGTTTGTAATCATTGCTAAATATTTCTGATGATGCAATTTCTCTACAAGCAAAACTAGAGAATTTGCTGCCAAGCTACTGTTATCATGCATTTACTGCAGAGATAGAGTCTCCCAATGGTGAGCAGACTGGGGGAAAAAAAAACCTTACTATTGTGGGCATTTTTAGTTCTTTTACAATGGAATTTCTTCTCTATATTGTGAAGATGAAGATAGAAAGTTGTGCAGGCATATTATATTTATATATATCTTGCCTTTAATTAAACAAGACAAAAAGAAAATACAAAAAGAACAAAGAAAGCAAAGCAACTACTACCACTACTAGTACTACAAATAAATATAAATATAAATATAAATATATATAAAATAAAGGGTTCTTATACATATGTATATAAAGTTTTACACAACACTTTCAATGAAGGATGGTCATATTTTATTGTAATTATCCATACTTAATCTACATCTGTAAGTAACTTGTTCATAAGTTGCAAATAACATCAGGCCTTCAATTCACCAAGTAATTGGGGCTGTAAATTTATCTTTCCTATGTTGAAGGACCAGCCACCAATTTCCATGCAGTAAGTATGTACTTAGCTGGTAATTAAAAAGAATTTGGATGTCGAAAGATATTAAACTTTATCTTAAAATCAAATTAATAGCTACCCAGTGTCGTTCAGAGTTGGGTGACATCTAAATTGAATAAATTAAATTAATATACGTAATTACTTCTTCCCAGAATATAACAACCTCTCAAGGCAGTTGATATATTAAAACTTAAGTGTTAATGAAGCATTACTTTCACTTACTCCAATAACAATAATTCCTTTGCTATACAAATGTAATGGGATCCAATAAGTGTGAAATATTATTTTTATATAAACTGTAGTCTAAGAAATATTGATATTTTTTACTGATGTTAAGACAATTTGCCATTATTTAGATAAAATGGAGTTCTCCAATCCTTGTTACAGTCTTTAATTTTTGCATATCAAATTGAAAGTTGTGAAGACACATAAAAAGGTGGAGAAGGTACAAAATGTATGTGTCATGTTCACTGTTTCAATGTGCACTGTACATCATAACGTTTCACATGCCATGGTGCTGACACGTGTTTCTGTTGGGAGGGAGCTGCTGTGAAACCTTGTGCCAAGCTCTGTATCTATGTTCATTTCAATGGAATGTGTTTGGGTTATGTGCTCTGCTCAAGGACTTTTCCCGTGGACCATCAGAAGCCGTTAGAAGCACCTGGGATTGTGAACTTGGGACGATTCTATGGGGGGAGGGATCTCATTTGCACCGAGGGTTTTTAGTCTGTGTTTGGCATGCTTTTATCATTCTCAGCTTTCTTTGCGATCCTGCATACTATTCTTTAATAAATCAGATATCTTTGAATTCCTGCTCATGAGTCTGAGAGTGTTTTAGAATAGGCAATCATTACATAAAGCTGAGAATGACCGAGGTTGTACCATTAGCTCCTACCAAGATTAGTTTCTTGTGAGGGTAAATAGTTAACAATGGCTGAGTCCAAGCTCACGACTGGGGGACTTGAGGAGCTGGCTAGCTTGATGCCCGAGTCGACGGTCAAGAGCGGAGAACTGAGCCTCATCCAAGAACCTTCAGATTTCCTGCAGGATTTGAGTTCCAGCCCTGAGGTGGAGGAATCTGATGATGGGGGAGAACCAGAGCAACTGGCACCCAGCGAATTGCCTGCAGAGTTAATCACCTGAGATGAAATGGGAGAACCCCAGCCAGGGACGTCCCAGGCATCCTGGAAGTATGGGTTCCCACTGACCCCAGATGTGGAAACTACCACTGTATCCACAGAAAGACAGCCTAACACATGAAGGAGGGAGGAATCTCAAACCCCTGAAAGGCTAAGAGTGGTGGAGGCCAAAATAGAATCGATGGAGTACATGTTAAGAAACTGTCTCTATCATTGGGGGGGGGGGCAGGGGAGGCGCGAAGGAGATCCCAGCTTCACGCAACCATCCCCCATCCTCCCACCTGGACTGCCGGCGGAGCGGGGCCGGAGACAGCTCCGGGATGAATCTCCACCCCGCAGAGCTCAACCACCAGTGTCCCCACCCCAAAGAGGGAGAACTACTGTAACCTGGGGCCCAACCACTCAAGCAGCCGCCGATTCCGCTCCAACAGGAGTGGGGGTGAGAGACTTTTCTGTCAAGTTTGATGGGGATCCAACCAAGTTATCTTTCTTTCTAACCAATGCTAAAAGTTACATGAGGCAGTTTGGAGCATACTTCCCTTCCAAAGAGGCTAAGATAACTGCCATTGCCACCAAGTTGAAGGGACGAGTGGCTGACTGGTATGTTCAATTAAGTGAGGCTGACTCCCCTGAACTTGAGTATTTCGAGGACTTCATGTGGGCATTAAAGCTGCATTTTGAGGATCCTCTGGCCAAGGCAAGAGCTAAGGAGGTGCTGAAGGATCTTACCCAGGGCCAGCTGTCTGTAGCTGATTACGCCCTGGAGTTTAAGGCTTTAGCTGGGAAAATCCCTGACTGGTCTCAGTCAACCTTAATAGAACAGTTTAAAGAGGGACTCAACCGGGACATCCTACAGTGGGTGTTGTGTAGAGACGACCCAGAGTTATTGTACGAATGGATCTGTCTGGCCGGCAAGGCTGAGCACGCCCAGCATATCTTCATGCAAGCCAGATGACCTGAAAAACCACCAGCCACCATGAGGAGACCCCGAAGTGGTGCAACTGCTGCCTAGCCAGGCTATAGAGCATGGGAAGAGGAGAGAGATCAGCACTATGCGAGGGGTCAGTGTCTCTGATGCGGAAAGGAAGGGCATTGAGCAGCTGATTGCCCAAAAGCCAAGGCTGGAGTCAAGCGGGAAAGCTACTGGCCAAATCGCCCCCCCCCCCCAGTGGATGACAGCAGCCAAGGGAGCAGCCGACGCTGAGGAAGTAGCCTACTTCCCGGGAGAGGCTGAAGATGACTCTAAGGAGCCGGCGGGAAGCACGTCAGCCACCTGCCATGAAGAGCGCCTGCAGGCAGGTGGAGGAGGATGGGCACGAGGATGAGTGCTGACTGTCCCACTTTAGCAGTAAAAGTGAAATTGGGCTCCCGCACAAAGACTACAGAAGTCTGGGCTTTAGTTGACTCTGGGTGTTCCAGGTGTCTAATTCACCCTGATCTGGTTGATGCTTTGGACCTGCCTAGCTTCCCCCTCCAGCAGCCTTTGATCTTCACACAGTTGGATGGTTCAACAGTGGGGGGGCGGGCGGCGGCAACCCATTTCACTGGAACTGTCGCAATGCAAATGGGCAGCCACTGTGAGACTTTAAAATTCGTAGTAGCACCTGTTGGCAATCCCTTGGTAATTCTGGGGATCCCCTGGTTGACCTATCGAAGCCCATATATAAACTGGGAACACAGAACTGTGACTTTTAAAGATGGGTTTTACCAAGCTCCTACAGCAGAGAGAGCTTCACTTGCGGGGTTGGAAGGGCTGCAATTGCCATGCCGCACCCTAGCTTGGCACATTTAGAAGGCTTGCCTGATCGATACCAAGACTTTGCAGACATTTTTGGGGAAATGGAAGCAGATCAGCTACCCCCCACTGGAAAACTGACTGTGCAATAGAGTGGTTCCCAGTGCTCAATTGCCCAAGCCAAAAATTTATCCAATGACTCAGAAGGAGCTTGAGACATTACGGGACTTTATTGACAAAAATCTGTCAAGGGGGTTTATTGAACCTGCAAATTCCCCAGTTGGGGCCCCTGTGCTATTCCGGGAAAAGAAAGATGGCACGCTTCGACTCTGTACGGACTATTGGGGGTTAAATTCCATCTCAATTTGCAACAAATATCCTCTTCCGCTCATGAAGGATATGTTAGCTCAATTGTCTAAGGGCAAGATTTTCTCCAAGCTCGATGTTTGTGAAGCCTATTTCCGCATCTGCATACGAGCTGGAGATGAATGGAAAACCGCTTTTAATTGCCCACTGGGTTCATTTCAGTACAAAGTCCTCCCTTTTGAGTTGGCAGGGGCGCCCGGAGTCTTCATGCAATTGATTAATGAAGTATTACATGATCATTTGTGTAAAGGGGTCCTGGTTTATTTAGATGATGTTCTCATTTACACTGAAACCAAGGAGGAACATGAACGCCTCCTCAAACAGGTGTTAAGCAAGCTTAGAGATGCCAAACTCTATGCCAAACTTTTCAAATGTGAGTTTCACAAAACCCAACTTGACTATCTGGACTATAGGGTGTCTGACAAGGACATTGAAATGGACCCTGCAAAAATTCAGGCGATTTTAAGTTGGGAACATCCCCGCACCCAGAGGCAATTGCAAAGTTTCCTCGGGTTCAGTAATTACTATCGCCAATTTATCCAGGAGTTCGCTGAGATTGCTTTGCACCTCACTGATTCACTCCGTACCAAGGGCTTGGGGGAGACATGCAAAGTAAAAAACCCTGGGGCAGTGCTGAATTGGAAGCCTGAATGCCAGGCAGCATTTGAGAAGTTGAAAACCCTCTTCACTGCTGAGCCTATTCTACAGCACCCCGATCCTGAACGCCCCTTTGTGGTCCAAGTTGATGCTTCTGACTCCTCAGCTGGGGCTATATTGTTACAGAGAGATTCTGAAAATCACTTAAAACCCTGCGCTTATCTGTCCAGAAAATTTTCTGAAACCGAATGCCAGTGGCATGTTTGGGAAAAGGAGGCTTTTGCTGTAAAAGCTGCTTTGGAGGCCTGGCATCACCTCCTGGAAGGCACTAAATGCCCTTTTGAGGTTTGGACTGATCACAGGAATTTGGAAGCCCTCTGCACCCCCCGGCATCTCAGTCCTAAACAAATTCGCTGGGCTCAATTTTTCAGTCACTTTAACTTCCAGTTAAAATTTATTCCGGGAAAGAAAAACTTTCTGGTCAATGCTTTGTCATGTTTACCTCAGGACCTTGACCACGTGGCAGATGTGGTTGGGACTGTTCTCACTGAACCACAACTGGGCTTAGTTGCTGTCACTCAGAGCTAGACCCATGTGCAGGCAACCCCACCCCCAGCCCAGTCTGGGAAGCGGAAAGTGCAAGTTCCTTGCCAGTTACAGAAAGACTTTCTCCAGGTGCTGAAATATGACACTTGGTTGCTAGCTAATAAAGACACTGTTTCTTTTGAAAACGGTCTGGCATGGGTGCAACACTGCCTTTATGTACATGAAACTTTAAGACCTGACATTTTACAGCATTCCCATGATGATAAACTTGCTGGGCATTTTGGTTTTGTTAAAACATTGCATTTGGTTCGTCGTCAAATCTGGTGGCCTACCTTGAGACGCAATGTAAAAGACTATGTGGCTTCCTGTCCTGTTTGTGCAATGTCAAAACGTAAGTGTGGGAAACCACAGGGGCTTCTGCAGCCTGTGGCCAGCCCGTCCCGTCCCTGGGACGAGATTTCTATGGATTTTATTGTGGATCTTCCTCCCAGTCAGAAGAAAACTGTCATTTGGGTTGTAAAAGATTTTTTTTCCAAACAGGCCCATTTCATTCCATGTGCATCCATCCCGTCTGCCCCGCAATTGGCACGCCTGTTTCTCATCCACATCTACTGTCTCCATGGTAGCCCCTCCCATTTGGTCAGCAACTGTGGGACACAGTTTACTTCCCAGTTTTGGAAATCATTTTTAAAATTGATTGGCACCAAACAGGCGCTGTCCACCTCGTCCCACCCTAGTCCCTCAGTAGACTGACGGATCTACTGAGATTTTAAACTCCACCCTTGAACAATTTCTTAGAGTATACATTAACTACCATCAGGACGATTGGGTGGAGTTACTGCCTTTTGCTGAAGTGGCTTACAACAATGCTGTCCATCAAAGTACCGGGCAAACCCCTTTTCGTGTGGTTTCTGGTCACAACTTTGTTCCCATCCCTGAACTGCCACACACCCCTTCCCAAACATGTTCTGCCTCTGACTGGGTTGTTAAGCTGGCTGATTCCTGGCCGGTGATTCAACAGGCTTTGGCTGATGCCCAGGCTGCTTACAAGTTCAAGCCGATAAGCATCGTTCCTTGCAACACGACTTCAAGATTGGGGATCAGGTGTATCTATCTACCAAATTTATCAAGTCACCACAACCCTCTAAAAAGCTTGCTCCCAAGTTCATTGGTCCTTTCCTTATTCTTGGTCTTATCAATCCAGTTACTGTTAAATTGGACCTGCCTCACAATTTGAAACGCTTGCACCCTGTTTTCCATTGCAGCTTGCTCAAGCCTGTCTACCACTCCTCCCACTGGCATCCCCAACCTTCTCCTCCTGCTCCGATCATGATTGATGGCCAACAGCACTTTGAGGTCAAGGAGGTCGTTGATTCTCACAAGCTTCGCGGCACCCTCCAGTATCTGGTCCGATGGAAACACTTTCCTCATCCTGAATGGGTGTCTGCTCGCCATGTTAATGCTCCTGATTTAATTCACCGTTTCCACTTGGCTTACCCTTTGAAGCCAGTTGCTTATTGTTTTCTTTATTTTGGGGGGCAGCATATCATGTTCACTGTTTCAATGTGCACTGTACATCGTAATGTTTCACATGCCATGGCGCTGACGCACGTTTCTGTTTGGGAGGGAGCTGCTGTGAAACCTTGTACTATGCCCTGTATGTGAAATCAGTACAATGGAATGTGTTTGGGTTATGTTCTCTGTTCAAGGCCTTTTCCCGCAGACTATCAGAAGCCAATAGGAGTACCTGGGATTGTGAATTTGGGAAGATTCTACGGGGGGAGGGATCTCATTTGCACTGAGGGTTTTTAGTTTGTGTTTGGCGCGCTTTTATCATTCTCAGTTTTCTTTGTGATCCTGCATACTATTCTTTAATAAATCAGATATCTTTGAATTCCTGCTCATGAGTCTGAGAGTGTTTTAGAATATGCAATCATTATAGTATGAATAAAGTTATTTGTATAGTCTTAACATTTTTACTTTTTGATCTAAATTGATTCACTCCACATGTAAGGAACAGAACTGTTCAATTTCCCAGACCAATAATATGACCACTTCACACATAGCTTAACATTCTTCTGTTGCAATAGTTATCTTGAATGTGTTTATTTCTGCCAGCTACTGTTTTTAATTGCACTGTTTTGTCTCTGATTCCTTCTTATCTTCTCCTTATTCTTTGAAAAACAGTTGCCAAACAAGCAGCTAGCTAAAATCTTCTCAATTTACAGATAACAGCAATGAACCAAAGAGCTGGTAAGTGTCTAACAATCATGAATACTTTCATTCTTTGATTAGTTGTGAGTTCCCATACCAAGCTAATCTTAGCAAGAGCCAAATACTTCCTGAGAGAAAGAGAGAGAAATCATCTCTGGAGAATAGTAATTCTAATAAGAAATGTCAACATTAGCCAAAAATATCCATATTCTCTAATTAAAAGTGGAAATAAAATAATTAAAAGCTGATACAAAGAAAACAAAACCTCCATTGGAGAAAAGGAGGTGGCAAGAAACTATTAAATAATAGCGAGTATCAGAAGCATTGGGGAAATAAATATGATGAACCATTTCTATGTATTCCGAAGTATTATATTATGATTGATTGAATTATTGTCATTTATTTTCATCTGTCCCTTCTTTTTGAAATTTCTACCTTGGTGATCAGGGATATTAATTCAGTGAAAGAATTATAGTCTTTAACATTCCATTGCATTTCTGGTCTCACACCCAGCCCTCTAGGTTTTCTAAAATTAGCTATTTGTTAGACTGGGTTTCATTTATATGCCTGTCAATTAAAAAAAACAACCTCAAACTACAGTGAGTTTAATGGAAAAGATTTTAGGGGGTTGGATGAAACTCCATATGGATTTCAAGGATGTTATGTGAAACTATAATAGCAAACTTGTATTTGCATTTTCCTTTTCATTGAATCCCTATTAATTCCTCCAAATCAGTTTGCATCACTGATATCTATTTAATATTTACCTTATGATGTAAGTTAAAATGTTCATTCATTTTTATATGGCAAATCATCATTTTCAACATGTTTGAATTTAGTATTTTCTTGAAACTTAAATTTCACAAATTAATCAGTAAATGTAGACTATAATACACCTAACACAATAAACAATGTAAAATGTACACAATGTACAATGTGAAAAACAATTGTCATTGTACATCTGAAAGAAGAATATCACCACCAGCAAAAGTCTTAGGGAAATTTTAACAAAGTGAAAGTCCATGGATTAGCTGCAGAATGAAAATATTTTTTCCACAATTTCCCCAATATATTCCCTGATCTTCTTATATTGTCTTCAAATATATATGTGAATTATTTAATTTGTGTACATACAGTACCACGCATAGTGTAGTTGGGGATCACATAAATTCTCACACCACATTAAAAATAGACCTTCAATAAAAATAAATAAATTTCAAAACAAGAAATATTAGCCTATTATGTTTGTAATAATGGCTTTTTAAGGAAACATTCAAACAAGAAATACATGAAATGATATAATCCAGCTATCATATAGCACATTATGTATGCCACCTCAAATGAGAGTTTACTGAATTTACTGTAATTTAATGATTCAGTAAATACGATTTACTGAAATATGTTCAGTAAATATGATTTACTGAATCATATTTAGGAGCTATTTCAGTAAAAGTATTTAGTAAGGATCTTAGGACCATTGCTGGATTCCAAAGGGCTTCGTAAGCAATTTCCTTTAACATAGCACCAGCTAGTCACTGAATTGATTAAGCAGGTGTTAAATCTGGTGCTATTCTTACATTGTGAACAATTGACATGCAGGTGAAGGCTGCTCGCTAAAAAAACATGGAATGACTCTGCCTATTGAGGTAGTCAGTGGTTCCTAATGCAGGACAAGGAAAAAAAGAGTGTATCCTGTTGACCAGCTAACTCTTGCTCAAGATGTTCCTGACCTCTTGGAGCATTCCTGTATTTTTTGTTTCTTATTTATAATGGCTTCTGGGTTGATCATTGTACACAAGTATGAACAGGTGACATTTTCATTGCAATTCTGCAATGCACATTTCATCATCCAGCCACCCATGGATGCCTATGATGGCTTGTCTTAGTTTTGCAAGTTCAACTTAAATTGTTTTACTGTGTGGAGATCTCACAGTGTGTGTATAAAAGCTTGTAGAATGAATTCAATCTTACATTCTTGTAGCAGTTTTCTTAATCATACTGGCACAGTGGGCAGAAGAACTAAGTGAAAATCTGTTTGATGTGCAATTTTGACCCTGTGAGTTTAAATTCCTAAGAAATAGGATTAACATTTATGCTACAATCATGAACTGATCATCAGGCTTTTATATCACTTTCCATGCTAAAAGTAAGTTGATCCTAGAGGTAATTCTATGACTGTTGTATGACTATACCTAATGGCTATTCTGTATTCTCTCCCTAATATTGTACGTTATTTACACAATAAACTCTGCTTGTTCTTCATTTGTTCCAGCTATTGGATTCATGCTGAAGGTCTGTTGTTATGCCAAATATGTTCTTCTGGAAAACTTCAATTTGACATTTTCCAGACAGTTTTTGTATAGCATCAGCCAAGCAGATATCTTTTGAGTGAATTTCAAAGCATGATAGTGAACAGTTTATGGTCATGATGGTCAACTAAGTATTGTTCCTTCTTGAAAACGTTTGGCAAACTGTAATTTTTAGGGATAAAACAAACAAAAATAATCACTTAGGTATGTTGCTTAGCAAAACACTTTTCAGATGAGATAACTGAATTATAGTAAATTCAGTGTGCAACTGATTGCCAACATTAGGTATTCCAAATAGTAAGTACATTTGACTTGAAATATTTATTTATTTAATCACATTCATATAGTCGTCCATCTCACATAGTGACTTGGTGGCATACATAGTAATAATCAAGAGTATATAAGAATCATTAAAACAACCAATTTAAATTAAAATAAAAACAAGATAAAAACAAATTAAATATGATGGGAAAAGATACAGATAATGCATTCCATTAACCATCATACAACCATCTAACAGGCTTCAGTCTACCTTGGGATCCCCAAACTAGTTGACAAAGCCATGTTTTAAGGGTCTTCCAGAAGGCCAACAGGGTTTGGGCCAACCTTACTTCAGAGGGAAATGATGTTCCACAGGACAAGGACTATGGCAGAAAAGGCTTTCTTCTTAGGTCCCACCTGATGATATTCCCTAGCCAACAGGACCCACAACATGACTCTCCTGCCAGGCCTGATGGGATGGGTAGATGTAACTGGGGAGAGGCAGTCCTTCAAATATAGAAGTAAACTGCATGATGGGCAAAAGGGTTTATTTTTTGTTTGTTGGATGGGTGTTGCCAAGGGAGAAAGTATACTTCCATATGCCAAAAAATGATAACAGTAACACTTGCAGGGTGCTGCCACTAAAACTAGTTTTGACTGATTGATTGATTGATTATGTGCCAACAAGTAGTTTTCAACTTGTAGCAACCACATAGATAGTATGAAGTTATATCAGAACAATGTCTCTAGATTTATTTATTCAACAGCTAGAATATAACCTGCTTCTCTGTCAGAAATTTAAAACAACTTAATAGCTTTTTCCCTCCATTTCTCCCACAACAATAACCTTGGAGATGGCTTGGGAGAAGACATACTAAACGGCCCAAAATCTCCCAGTAGTTTTCAAGGTCGAAAGTGAGGAATGGTGATGGTCTAACTCTTTTGTTATCCTGCACTGACTCTCTATTGTCTAAGCCTTAGATCCAAATTTTGTCACGTGCAGTCATGCTAACTAAAGTGGACTACTGTACCCCATCCCTTCTTACCTGAGCAGTTGTTTCAATGTCCAAACACAGCCTTTTGATCATAAAAGGTGCTTTACCCAGTTTTTCACTGAATCACAGCCTACTCTTCAATAAGTTCCTCCCACTCTCTAGTAATGTTTACCTAGTGTGGAGCCACCTTTATCTATAAAAGGGTATAGGATTACATGACATGGGGCTCATTTTCACATTAAACCATGGCATAAACATGGCAGAAAGTGGTGTTACATAAACATCCTCATGAAGTTGCCTCTGTCTTGGACCTAGCCTGCAACTGAGACAGTATAAGATCATATTTAGTTCTTCTTGTCTTAAAGTTGTATTCTTCCTTCTTGTTCCAACACAATTTTTGCAAGGACCCCATCTAGCAGATGTTATTGATGGTCAGGGACTGGAGTCTGCTGAATCCTTAATGGCCATTTCAGAGTGTTTTAAGTACTCTTTCCCCCTCCAACTGCTGTTGCCTAGAAGATTTTGGCTTGGGCTGTAGAAGCAATTGAACACCTGGCTTCTGCAGAGGTATCAACCTGTGTAATACCTAAGTGGCACTTTCAAAAGTGCTTCTCAGATCTTACACATCTTCTTGATGCACACAGGAATGTTCTTTTGAAAAGTCATTAGACCTGTTTTTAAATATGGACTTATTGCTCCTTTGAAAGTGTGCTAGATCTCTGTTTTTAAACAAATAGGACTAGTGATCTGCTGAGAGGGTGATAGTCTTCTGCTGTATAGAAGGTTGATTTCAGCCATGTAAAAGAGCACAGTTCTATCAATTGCATGCTGCTGGTTCTGTTATCAGTAAGTCCATTACATTTTCCACTGCTTCTGCTGACAAGGGTGGGATGGGGACACGTGGCTATAGTTTTTATTGTTTTTATTGAAACAACTGTAATCAGATTGACAGATCTGCAAATGGCATAGGACACAGCTTCATTTGCAATCTGTCAGTCAGGCAACTTAAAAGGTGGTTAAACATTCCATGCCACCTACTTGCCTACATTTGCCCAAGTCAGCCCAATCATACATTAAGGAAAGAGACTGGTGGCTATTTTCCTGCCAGCAGATGATACTCAGTAGAAGTATCATTTATATCTACCAAGTTCCTTAGCATTCCTCCACATTAAAACAGTAAGGGCAGCATCAATTTTCAGCCTTCTTACTGGAAAAGATCAGCAAGGAGGGAAATGCAATTTATGCTGGCATACTTTCCTACCAGCTCATGGTCTGCAGTTTAACTTAACTGTCTGCCTGTGGCAATTATCTGCAAAACAATACCATCCCACCTATAGTGTCTGAAGGTTGAATAGATTTTGGTTTTAGTGTTATTAAGTATTTTGCTATATTATATTATTTTTTAAATTTGTAAATGCCATTGAATACTATTAAAGTCATTTAATACCATTAAATACAATGTACATGCTACGCAATTAATATAAAACTTAGAAAAGCTTTTAAAAAAATCAGAATAAAGACAAATTAATCAACAGGTGTAATCTCATGAGTGTTCACTGCTTTAGCTTTTGAGCAAACAGCATGATGAAAAGAGATTGAAGGCATGCCTTGACAAGAAATGGCACATATATTTCCCACATTTAGAAATAACCAGCATAATCACAATCATATTTAGAAATTGATAGTTATATTAAACCATGAATAATTTAGAAAAGTGCAGCATGGGCAAAAGGGTAGTCAATAGTCATAAAAAAAAGTAATAGTTTGAAAGGAAAGAGGCAATCTTTGCTGTTCAGAAAAACCAAATGGTGTATAGGCAAGAATTACTTAGGATCCTTGAGATCTAAAGAAACCACAGAAATGAGAAGACAAACAGATACAATCTCAATAATGAAGCACATGATATCAGTTATCTGAAAGTGCAGCTGCTGCAGATTATCTCTAGTATGCAGCATAGTGCCAATTCCTTTGATGAATCCTTTTAAGACACACTTACAAACAAATGAGGTGGTGACTAGTTTCCATTAATCTTCCACAAGTACTATAGCAAGACCAAGATCTGTGCTTAGACACTTTGGAAAGCACAAATTGAGCATCAGCCATGTAGGTATTCTTTGAACTGTATTTTATTAATAAATACCAGAACATTGTGAGAAATACCACCCACGATTTCATGTGTCTTAGAATGAAGAACAAATGGCCAGGCCTATCCCTTCAGGATTCTCTGGTGGTCTCATCCTTTCTAAAGTTATTGTTACTCTGGTTCATTGGTTGTAGTGCTACTATAACTGGGTTGCACAAATCCAGAAGATCACTAAACAGCAATAATGGTTTAGAGTTTTATGTATCACTTTGCTAACGTCTGGTGGTAATTCAGATTTCTGTAGCCAATATATGATAGCCCAAAATAATTCAGATTTCACCAATCTTACATCCGCCAGATATGTTGGACTACAGCTTCCCACATTTCTTATGGAAGTCTAGTCAATGTCGTTTCAGAGATAGGCAAATTCTGGTCATCCTGAACTTTAACCCCAGAACCATTCAACATAGCTCATGCTTCTTTGGGAATCTGGGATTTGTAGTTTAGCAATATCTGAAGTACCACAGGTTGTGTACTCGTGCATTGATAAATCTGAATTATTTCTGCACCTGAACTAGGGATTAGCTCATCCATGGTGTAAAATAGTCCTTCAACTGGATATTGATCAATCCAGGGAAAGGATTGCCTGGCCAAATTAGAGTCCTTTTGAAAATGACATAATGAGACTAAGGTCATGTATACATTTCCTCTTCTGAGGAATTCTTCAGGGAAAGAATTGCTGTCTTGCCCCAAAGATGGCTTTCAGGTCTATACAGTACATTACCTAAAAACAGTTTCAGGCAATTATCTTTACTGTAAAAGGTAAAGAGTCCCTCAAGTTAAGCTTATCTTCTTAAAGATAAATATTTAATGTTAGGTGAGAGGGGTATATATTTCTCTACAAGTCTGCCAATTTTTCTATTGTATGTTTGGGTCATAATTGCAATTTCAGATTCTAGACCAAATGTGTTTAATTTACATTAACACTTTAAAGTATTTTTAGTCTACCTTTTAACATACAGTCCTCTCAAGGCAGTTTATATATTAAGACCCAGTAGAAAAATTGGCCTCATTTCAAATGCTGTAGCTATTCCTATTGCAGTGTTAATAAGTGCTGTAAATTCAGAATGGCTAATATAGAATTTTTATTTAAAAATGTGGAGCAAAAGTAGTAGTGGTGCTTGAAATGGATTTTATGAAGTGCGATTTTTTTTCAAGATTCTCTTTCCTTATCTGTCAATGTTAGAAAGGAGTTTTGCAGTCTGGATTCTTTCCACATTGCCAAGAATTTGACATTTCTAGTTGTTACTTCATCTGTTTCGTCAAAAGGGGTGAAAAGTTACAAGTCTGAAGCTCAAACTGTTTCACAAATCACTTTTGTCTTATAAAAGCCATCCACCATTGTCCAAGAACTTTGATTTTCAGTCCCTCATCCCAGACATTTCATCTGTGTACAGGAATTAGTATTCAGGACTCATTTTAGAAAGAGATTCCAGGGAAATGGATCTATCTCATGAGTTCTTCACTGTTGCTTTTTTCTACTTTGTCTACTATATTGGCTCTTGTTTCTGTACTTCTTGTCACACTGTCACTGCACAAGTAGCCATAGCCATAATGTTTGTACATGTATCACCATATGTGCACCCATATGCCACCTACATAAAAATGACACAATTCTGTGTTAACTATATATCCATGAAATGAAGAGTATTCTGACTGAGAAAAATAAGGCTAAAAACATAAGCAGGCTGCAACTTGGCAAAAGCTTATCTAGTCCAACATTCTGTTTTCATAATAGTCAACTGTATATGTGGTCTGTCCCTTCCATACAGCCAATTAATTTTCTCTCTCCACCACTTTTTAACTTCAGCAAAGGATCGTTACCTTGTTGCGGTGCTGGAGCTTGAGCACCTCAATGATGCCATGAGCTAAACCGTGAAGGGCCACCCAAGACGGGAAGGTCATGACAGAGAGGTCAGACTAAATGTGATCCCTGGGGAAGGTAATGGCAACCCACCCCAGTATTCTTGCCGTGAAAACTAAATGGATCAGTACAACCAGAGATATGTCGGTATACCATCGGAAGGTGAGACCCCCAGGTCGGAAGATGGTCAAAATGCTACTGGGGAGGAACAGAGGATGAGCTCAACTAGCCCCAGACGTGATGACGCAGCTAGCTCAAAGCCGAAAGGACGGCTAGCGGCCGACGGTGCTGGTGGTGAACGGCGAATCCGATGTTCTAAGGATCAACACACCATTGGAATCTGGAATGTAAGATCTATGAGCCAGGGCAAATTGGATGTGGTTATTGGTGAGATGTCAAGATTAAAGATAGACATTCTGGGCGTCAGTGAACTGAAATGGACTGGAATGGGCCACTTCACATCAGATGACCACCAGATCTACTACTGTGGACAAGAGGACCACAGAAGAAATGGAGTAGCCTTCATAATTAATAGTAAAGTGGCTAAAGCAGTGCTTGGATACAACCCAAAAAACGACAGAATGATCTCAATTCGAATTCAGGGCAAGCCATCTAACATCACAGTGATCCAAATATACGCCCCAACCACAAATGCTGAAGAAGCTGAAGTAGAGCAGTTCTATGAGGATCTGCAGCACCTACTGGACAACACGCCTAAAAGAGATGTTATTTTCATCACAGGAGACTGGAATGCTAAGGTGGGCAGTCAAATGACACCTCGAATTACAGGTAAGTATGGCCTGGGAGAACAAAACGAAGCAGGACATAGGCTGATAGAATTTTGCCAAGACAATTCACTCTGCATAACAAACACTCTCTTCCAACAACCTAAGAGACGGCTTTATACATGGACTTCACCAGATGGACAACACCGAAATCAGATTGACTACATCCTTTGCAGCCAAAGGTGGCGGACATCTGTACAGTCGGTAAAAACAAGGCCTGGAGCTGACTGTAGTTCAGATCACGAACTTCTTCTTGCACAATTTAGGATCAGACTAAAAAGATTAGGGGAGACCCACAGATCAGCTAGATATGAGCTCACTAATATTCCTAAGGAATATGCCGTGGAGGTGAAGAATCGATTTAAGGGACTGGACTTAGTAGATAGGGTCCCGGAAGATCTCTGGACAGAAGTTGGCAGCATTGTTCAGGAGGCGGCGACAAAATACATCCCAAAGAAAGAGAAAACCAAGAAGGCAAAATGGCTGTCTGCTGAGACACTAGAAGTAGCCCAAGAAAGAAGGAAAGCAAAAGGCAACTGTGATAGGGGGAGATATGCCCAATTAAATGCAAAATTCCAGAGGTTAGCCAGAAGAGATAAGGAATTATTTTTAAACAAGCAATGTGTGGAAGTGGAAGAAGACAATAGAATAGGAAGGACAAGAGACCTCTTCCAGAAAATTAGAAACATTGGAGGTAAATTCCAGGCAAAAATGGGTATGATCAAAAACAAAGATGGCAAGGACCTAACAGAAGAAGAAGAGATCAAGAAAAGGTGGCAAGAATATACAGAAGACCTGTATAGGAAGGATAACAATATTGGGGATAGCTTTGACGATGTGGTCAGTGAGCTAGAGCCAGACATCCTGAAGAGTGAGGTTGAGTGGGCCTTAAGAAGCATTGCTAATAACAAGGCAACAGGAGACGACGGCATCCCAGCTGAACTGTTCAAAATCTTGCAAGATGATGCTGTCAAGGTAATGCATGCTATATGCCAGCAAATTTGGAAAACACAAGAATGGCCATCAGAGTGGAAAAAATCAACTTATATCCCCATACCAAAAAAGGGGAACACTAAAGAATGTTCAAACTATCGAACAGTGGCACTCATTTCACATGCCAGTAAGGTAATGCTCAAGATCCTGCAAGGTAGACTTCAGCAGTTCATGGAGCGAGAATTGCCAGATGTACAAGCTGGGTTTAGAAAAGGCAGAGGAACTAGAGACCAAATTGCCAATATCCGCTGGATAATGGAAAAAGCCAGGGAGTTTCAGAAAAACATCTCTTTCTGTTTTATTGACTATTCTAAAGCCTTTGACTGTGTGGACCATAACAAATTGTGGCAAGTTCTTAGTGGTATGGGGATACCAAGTCATCTTGTATGCCTCCTGAAGAATCTGTATAACGACCAAGTAGCAACAGTAAGAACAGACCACGGAACAACGGACTGGTTTAAGATTGGGAAAGGAGTACGGCAGGGCTGTATACTCTCACCCTACCTATTCAACTTGTATGCAGAACACATCATGCGACAAGCTGGCCTTGAGGAATCCAAGGCTGGAGTTAAAATCTCTGGAAGAAACATTAACAATCTCAGATATGCAGATGATACCACTTTGATGGCTGAAAGCGAAGAGGAACTGAGGAGCCTTATGATGAAGGTGAAAGAAGAAAGTGCAAAAGCTGGTTTGCAGCTAAACCTCAAAAAAACCAAGATTATGGCAACCAGCTTGATTGATAACTGGCAAATAGAGGGAGAAAATGTAGAAGCAGTGAAAGACTTTGTATTCCTAGGTGTGAAGATTACTGCAGATGCTGACTGCAGTCAGGAAATCAGAAGACGCTTAATCCTTGGAAGAAGAGCAATGACAAATCTCGATAAAATAGTTAAGAGCAGAGACATCACACTGACAACAAAGGTCCGCATAGTTAAAGCAATGGTGTTCCCCGTAGTAACATATGGCTGCGAGAGCTGGACCATAAGGAAGGCTGAGAGAAGGAAGATTGATGCTTTTGAACGGTGGTGTTGGAGGAGAATTCTGAGAGTGCCTTGGACTGCAAGAAGATCGAACCAGTCCATCCTCCAGGAAATAAAGCCAGACTGCTCACTTGAGGGAATGATATTAAAGGCAAAACTGAAATACTTTGGCCACATAATGAGAAGACAGGACACCCTGGAGAAGATGCTGATGCTAGGGAGAGTGGAAGGCAAAAGGAAGAGGGGCCGACCAAGAGCAAGGTGGATGGATGATATTCTAGAGATGACGGACTCATCCCTGGGGGAGCTGGGGGTGTTGACGACCAACAGGAAGCTCTGGCGTGGGCTGGTCCATGAAGTCACGAAGAGTCGGAAGCGACTAAACGAATAAACAACAACCACTTTTTAAAATTACTCTTTGTCCCGTCCCCACCTCCCGCCACCCTTGGGTACTTTTCCTTCATAATGATGATGATAATGGCTTTATTTCCTCCTCCTTCTCCTCCTCCAACCAGGAGTATTGTGGGGTAACCAATACTATTATTCACAGGCACAGTGTCTCTGATACTGCAGGATATATTCAGGTAGCACAGTGGCAGATTTATTGTAGGCTGTTGGTGACCCCTCAGTAAAATTTGGAGTTCTTTTGCTATCCTCCATCATTATAATCAAAATTTTAGTAGGGTAAGGGGTACTTCAATTTAACAAAGCTTAAGTCAAAGTGCCCCCTCTATGCAATGTCCTAGATTGAATCAGTACTTGAAATGCCAGATAGGAATGACTATACTGCTTGATTTCAAATGCTGAAATAGACCTATGACTATACCCATGTGTAGAGCTTCTTTGCACTGAAACAAAGTAGCTGGTTGTGTAGAGTTTGTCTGCTTAAAGGCTTTTATTTGAGATGTCAATGTGGAGTAATTTAGTTTCCTGACTTGACAAACCATATCCAGTCAGGTTTCTGTGATGGCCTGGATTGGTTTGAGGGAAAATTGCACCAGTTTGCATTAGGTATATTTTGGGGTATAGTCTTAGTTAACATCATCTTTGCATGAGCTCATGTATAGACAATATTAACTAAGACTATACCCCAAAATATACCATATGCAAACTGGAGCAACTTTTTTATTCTCTTACTAAACTCCTTTCTTTTAAATGTTGTAGTTATTTAAAACCCCAGGGCAACTTTCTTTTCCAACTTTACCATAAACCATATGGTACCTGGCATAAAACCCCCTGAATGTGAGGTGTCCTTTGGTTTCTTACCAAGAAGCACCACTATATTATCTGTTGTTGCAGCACTGATATATGCCAAAGTTGATCACTTTCATCACACACAGTTCTACAGTATGTCTGCAAATTCCATCCAGTTATTATCAAAATTTATAATTTTCCATGATTGACAACAAGAAACATAAGCTTTTGAGTTTCTGAATCTTGCTTCAATCCTGAATCATATAAATCAGCTTGTGAATTGACCTGGGTTGAATTAAGTTGTTATCTAAAAGCATTTTGAACTGTATTTTGTGGTCAGCTAACATTCTTACTCATTTCAGGGTTCATGTACTGTCAATTGCTTAAAATCCTGATCTTTTAAAATAAAATAATTTATTTTCCTTGATCAATTTTTTTAAAAGTTGCAAGAAATATCTTCACAGGACTGAACTCTAATTGATGCTAAGCAAAATAACCAAGTAAATAGAAAACACCTATTGGCTGTTCAGGCTTGCAGTTCAATGCAAAACACTCTGGAGGAGCAAAGAAGTTTCAAATCCTGCAAACCAGACCAAAGATGATGCAGTCCATGAACCATGTTTCTAACAGTAGCTAACCAAATTATTTATGTACAGTATATCTCTTTATATATTTATCATATTTTTATCACTGCCCATCTCCCTTACATGGGGGACTCTGGGGGGTTCACAATAAAACAGTTTAAAATTTAATAAAATCATAATAATATCATTAATCTACAAATATCTATATCAATAAATAAATATAAAATGTAATGAGATCCAAGTAATGGTAGATCTAATACCACCCAGAGGGGAGCAGCATTGGCCTTGGCAGAACTAGGGAGCCAACCAACCCCAGGAGTGGCTCTTCCTCTCCCCACTCCAGGCATGGTGACAAAGCCAGGTCTTCAATTGTTTCCTGAAGTCCAAAAGAGGGGAGGCTAGCCTCACTTCTGGGGGAAGGGTGCTCCAAAGGGCGGTAGCTGCTGCAGAGAAGGCACATCTAAAGTCTATTCAGTGATATAGCATATCAAGAAAACATGGATCACAGTCCAACTCTCTGACAAAAGATATACCTGCCAAGGCCATCAAGATAAGTTCCAATAATATTTTCAGAAGGCAATATTGCAAGAGTCTCCATTCCCCACTCTAACTGCAGATCCAGGCACAAGTAGATTGTACAGAAATCATACATGAACATCACAACAGCTTTCTTTGAGGAACAATAGTAGTAACCTTTGGCTTACATCCAAACTGCTCTCTAGTAAACAAATTTATTAGCACAGCAATAAGCATATTTTCAAAACTTCCTGAATAACAATGGGAATAAGAAATATGTGCTCTTTAGAACAAAAGAACAGCTTTTGCAGAGCTCTACAGGAACCATTGTGTTCCTTGATACTGACAATGTATTAGAGTCCATAATATAACCATTTTAACTATCACATTAATTAAGCACCATGTTGTGTAGTTCTGTTTATCGGATTAAATAAACAGTTTACTGGAAACTATTTTTTCACATCTTTAGGGGACAATAATTTTCAGGTGAATATTAGCTGTATGTCATTAAATCTCACATTACTGGGTGACTTATTTTATTGTTTAATCTAAATTCCAGTCAAATGCTGTTACAAGTACTATGTATGGAGAATGATTCCATATCTACACAATTTTTATGTAATTGCAAAGGAGTTAGATTTCTGAGTAGGATGCTCAACTTATGTTTTCAGAACTGCATATGGGTTTCCAGTTTGGTTGTGGTGCTCAGAGCCTCTCCAAAAGTGGTCATAATGGAACACTGAGGTCCCTTAAACATTCTTAGAAAATTACAAGGTAGAGAAAGCATGCAAAGCATGGTGTGTCAAATTATTTTCAACTCTTCAGGCCATGGAAAGCATCTGTCTTTTATTCTGTGTAATGAAGTAACATGTCTGCATCTACATGTATATGTACTGTATGTCTCCTCAAGGCTTAAGCAGGGTGGGCACATATGTGTTGGCATGTGTGTGTGTTTCTGCTCTCCACTCATGTGGCATCTATGTGGGCTTATATGTATGTGTGCACTGCAACGTTCAGGCTGGGCTGCATATATTCCATTATGCATTACATGAAAGGGAAGGAGGAAGACTAAGAATTGAGCAGTTGGCAGCAATTTGAACCACTGTCTATCTCCCTCCCCAACAAGGATGCATTGGAATATGTTTCTCCACAGCTCCAGACTGGATCTGACCCATTTCTGAATTCTTTTGCGGCCTTGTCCTGCCACACCAAATTTGGGTGTTGTTTTTGGAAAATTATCTTGCTGAGAGACAGACAGACAGACAGACATTTTTTTCCTTTTTTATTGTTATGCTTATAAATGCTGAAGTTGTGTTGTTTCTTTAACGATGTGGTATTTGTATTTTCTTTTGTCAATGAATTTAGTATCAGAATGTAACATTGAAAAAATGTTAATAAAAATAGTTTCCACATTTCATCTTATTGTTCTGAAGTGTTATAATAAAGCACTAACAACTTTTTAGTAATTACTTACGGAATTTCACAAATTCATAGGAAAGTTACTTGTCTCAAATGGTTGTTTCATATTGCTGTAAAAAGATCATGTGCCAATATGAATGGGCTTTTTGTGAACTTTACTCAATGTGAAAACAGTTGTCTGATGATTCTCATAGCCCACTTCGAGCCCAAATGATAATTTTGTTTAATCTATGAAGCATCTTCACAAAGTACAAATTTTAGGAATAAATCCAGGGATGAGGTTTATTATGAAGCTACTCCACATTCTATTTTAGTAATCCTGTCTGCTTCCAAAGCAGATTTCAGAACTATATCCTTACTCTGTTGGATAGCTTTAATGGGATTACCTTTAAGACCGTTCTAATAAGTGGTGTTATTAAGTTGTCTGGCTCTCACTGAGTCTTATACATAACCACTGGAGTTTCCCTCTTTTCTCCTGATTTTGTTACAAATTGGAATTAGTGTCGTCTAGTGTAGGGTTTCATGTTTTAAAGAGGATTGGATATTTCAATTAAATCCCCACACAGCACACTATGTTTTTGAAAATCTGCTTATTTTGGAAAATCCTAATCCACAGAACACATCCAGAAGGGGATTAAACACACAGTTTAGGATACATATGACAGAAGTCTAATTAGAGAGCCCACAATATAACTACAATAAAGAGTCAGATTTTTACAAAGGGAAGTTTAACACACAGCACTGAGGAATTATTTCTGAAAGTCATTCAAGTTGAGATGAAATGACAAGTCCCCTTTTTTAAAAACAAAAGGTTTAAATCCCCTTTTTAAAAACAAAATGGTTTTATATACTATTACTGCCAGGATGAGCAAAATCTCTGAGGATGCATCACTTTTTCATCCTATTTTGAGTGTGGGAATTTGGAAGAGTTAATTCTTAAACAGATAACCCTTAGAGAGAGCCATTGTCTATTTTATTCTCTGTCCAGATGGCAACTCAGCATGCTGTCTAATTTTCATTGTAAATAGGGAAAGGAACCTGAGGCTATCTGGATACTAGAGGGCCTCATAACTTATTAAATGTAGAACAAGTGGCTTGCTCACTAAATCTGCAGGACTGAACACATACTATTCCATAGATTTTAGTAGAATTTATTGGTAGGTACTGGGCTCAGATTTGAAGACAGATGTTTACTGAGAAAGATCCCTCCCCATATTTTGGGTTCATGTTGCTGGGTAGGTTGCTAATCTGATTATCTGTCAGACTTTAGAAAATATTCCTGTTGTCTCTTGATGTCTGGAGCTTTACACTTAATATATTTGCTTCTTGAAACCCTATACAACTGCATAATTTACATTGGAGCCAAATGTGCATTTATCTTGGGTAAGTTGAGAGAATTTTTAGAATCCAGAACTGTTTCTTATCTTAATTTTAGCTACACACATAAAATTAGAAGCCAGATCAGTCATTCCTCTTCTAGTCCACAGAATTTTTAATTTTAAAAGACTCCTGCAAGTGATCTATTCATATTTTCATCTCTTTATATTTTCTGTCAGCCTGCAACATGTAGAAGGAGAGCCAAAGGGAATCAGGGGGAAAAAGGAAAAAAAGGAGATTCACAAAGAAAATATAGAGTTAGGGTTAAGGTGTAATATTGATACTGCACCAGGTCTGGTGAGTTCCAATATTATTGAAGTGTTTCCATTACAGGAACCTGTCAAAAAACTTGGCTCTTTTTCTGAGATTCTGCTCTGAGGCCCCCTTAGTTAGGATAACTTGGGTTAAGGCCTTTTTAGCCTAATTTCAAGCTCTGATATGGCTTGCCAAAGTACACATCCAATCTGTATGGACAGACAGCAATGCTACTATGCACGCTACAATGCTTTACAAATATATAAAAAAACTTTGTTTCATGATTTAAACATGCTTGTTTGAAATGAATTGTCTTTATCTGAACTGCTCTGCTTTTATTTTGATTTTCTTCACAACATTTATAAAAAGAATGAAACCCACACTACTTGTAAATACTAAGAGATGTAGGGAAAACAAAGAAGGAAATAGCATTTTCCAAATGGATTTTTAGATGCCCTGCCCTGCCTCTTATAAGAGCGGACAGAAAAACCTTGCCTGCTTCCATTACTGTATTCTTGCTGAATACAGACAACCTTTCCATTTTAACATTAAATTATTTGGGGGGAAATCTACTCTTCTTTTTGATAAATATAATTTTCAAATTACAATATAAGTAAATAATTAAATGGCTATTCCGTGAATGGTCTGCCCTTAATTTGTTTACTGCATAAATGACTTTCTGCAAATTCACTGACAATTCAGTTCTGCCCAAACTTGGAGAAACAGGCTTTTCCTTTCACTTCAGGCACAGCTGGAACACATGTTCTCATGCATTCCTCAAACTTCTTGCCACAATTCCTGTCTCCCAGTTGTACATTCATGTTCTCAACCTAGCCCCTGGGAGAATTTACAACATGAAAACAGCCATCATAACTCAGAAAACTAGAAGCAAGCACAGAAAGATGTTGCAGGATGGCCCAATGACTTTAGTGTTCTGATGGCAAAGACAGAGTTAGGAAATGCAGACTGGCTTTATAGAACCTTGGCAGTGATTTGGTAATGGAATGGCTAGTCACATGGCATAGCACAACCTCTGAATACATTTTGTGTGGCATATTCTAGTATGTGTTGTTGTTTTTACAGAAACTATCTATGATGCAGTAGGAAGGCCCTCTTGTTTGCAGACAAAGGAGCAGGTCAGTAATTGACAACGTGTGGCACTATTCACTGACTGCTAAAAGAAAGAGAGTTGTGTGAAAGGAGTGCATATTGCTAGAGTGGCATGCATTTAAGCAATAAAGATAGATTGCGGCACATAGAAATGTAATTGGCTGCCTTCCTGCAATGAAGATGAAACGGACCAGTTTGTTGCAGTAGGTTATTGATCATCCGAATTGTAGAGGTGACAATGACAAATGTCCTAAATGACAACCTCTGATCAGGCTTATGGTTAATGTTCTTACAGTATTTTTCTTCAAGCAAAGACAGGGTTAAGCAGTTTTTATCAATACTGTGGCCACACATTCAAAGCTGAATTTGAAATGTGTTACAGAGGCATTCTAATAAATATATTTTATAAAATATATTTTTCTGGTTGGATCTCTTTGCTCAGACAATTCTGAAACCTTTCTAAGTTTTTTCCATTCTGTTCCCCACAACTAGCTTACACTTCTAATCGGCATGTGGCACTTATTAAAAGAACTAAATACAGTATATTAAATCTCTTTATATTTCATATTATCTGTATCTCTCATGAATTGGGAAAACAAATAAGATATTAGGCAACCTGCCAGCAATACATGGCTTTAGCAAGCATAAGAGATTTATGTAGAATACATAAGGAACAAAGGAAATGCAGCATTTCCACCACACAAAGCTTCTCTTGGATTTTCAGTTTATCTTGCCCTGCAACATTGGTTTGAACAAGAGTTACAGTGTTAAGGGTATATGTTCTATTGATGATTCTTTTTTATTCTGGTTTGGTTTTTTTAGCATTTTATAGGAAGAAACATATGAACATATGAATTGTAGCCTGAGGAAGTGTCTCAGACGAGACCCTCCTAGTTCTCGCAAAGATGAAGGGAAGGAGGGGGGAACGCATCCAGACTTGCAAGATTCTGTCACTGTAACGTTATAATAAAAGTAATATTAGCATGCATGACTTTGGTTTCCTGGTCTGGTCTACCTTGAAGGGCTGACACCAACACTTTTCAGTCAAATTTTATGTCACATACTCTATGTAGCATGGTTTACATAGGATAGTAGAGTATATGGCTGTCCTTTTCATATATCAATTATTTTTTCCCCTGGTTTTCTTAGATTCATCCTGAATCAATTGTTTCAGGAATCAAGAAATTTACAACTTTAGCAGCTGAGATAGTGATATGGTCCTGCAGCCCCTTTCTCCATTTGTTGTTTAATTCTATGATTAATTCTATGATTCATACATGACAAGAGTTTATTTCTTCTTGTGGTTTAAGCAGCAGTAGCGTCCAATCCTGCTCTTCTCAGTCTATTTCATTTAGACTGAATTATAAAGGATATATAGGTACTTTTGAAAATAGCATTTGGAGCAAGAAGAGTCAACTGGTGGTTTGTGGGAAGATACAGTCCACTGCAGATCTGCCTCCTTGCCTCCTTAGGCCCTTCACATTTCATTATTGCTCTCCATCTCTTTTCTAAAAATATTGGGATATATATTTTCTTCACATTATTCAAAGTCGAAGGAGTCCATAAAGTAGATAAATTTCATAAAGAAATCATAGAGTTGCAAAGCAATGGTGAACTCAAAACCAACTACAACAGTCTAACTGTTCTGAAATTCTATAGACTCTTTGTTAGTACTGAAGAGTTTCTAGTCTTGAGAAGACATGCAATGATTTCTCTATCAAAGAATTCCTTTTGTACCAAGTCAGTTGTGAGTAGCAGCATTATTTTTATTGCCAGAAGAAAATACAAGACACACTAAATGGGAATAATGGTCAGTCGTCACACTACAAAACAGAGTCTGACAGGAAAATAGGAATAGTTGGAAGGGAAAGTGAGGCCATGCCCACAGAGTCAAGTTAAGTGTTAAGACAGTGGCCCCACCCATCCTTGGAATGTGGTTTCTTTAAAAGGCTTTCTATGAGGAAATGCAGCTGCTAGGTTAAAAAAGTTTTCCATTCCTTTTCATTCTTTACATGACCATGCAGTGAAGGAACACAGGGGAGGAGGTTGTATCTAATGACTTTCATATGGCTGAGTTTACACATACTGCTAAACCATGGTTTAGCACAGGGCCTGAGTTAAGAAGGGCGCACATAACACATTTGCTACACTGCATTGGATACCAGTTTGCTTCGGGGTTCAATTCAAGGTGTTTAAAGCCCTACATGGCATGGGACCGGGTTACCTGAGGGACCGCCTGTTCCCCGCATCATCAGCCCGTACCACCCGATCATGCAGAGAGGACATGCTACAGACCCCATTGATAAGAGAATTCCATCTGGCGGGATCCAGGAGGTGGGCCTTCTCTGCAGTAGCACCTGCCCTTTGGAACATCTTGCCCCTGGAGGTGAGATTAGCCCCATCACTCTTAGCCTTCCGGAGGAAGTTGAAGACCTGGCTCTGCCACCGGGCTTGGGGCAGGGAAGAGAACCTTGGGTTGGCTAGTGCCCTGAAGTGCCCCTCCTACATAAGGACTGAAGGAGATCACAGCCATCTGTATTTTATTAGATGGGGTAGTTGAGAAATTGTTTTAGAGAGATTTTATTGGAATTTTATTATATATTTATTGTTTTATATTGTAAACTGTCCAGAGTCCCTCCGGTCAGAGGAGATGGGCAGTGACAAATTTGATAAATACATAAATAAATAAATAAGACATCAACACTATGCCATAAACCATGACTTACAGTGCAGAATGACTGAGTTCACACAGTATGCTAAGAAAATACCAAACAAACCACTATATGATTTAGCACAATGGAGGGAACCAACCATTGACTGAAGAGAATACTGGAGGGTAAGCATGGCAAAATGCCCCCATCCCTCTGCTAACCACTGAAATGCTGATCAACATGGCAGGTATTCCTTTGTGGCCCACAATTATTTCTAATTTATCAACATGGCCATTTCCTCTCTACAAGCTGTGCAGGCCTGGTTTAGGTTTTATAGGGAAAGTGGCTTAATTTTAAAGAGAAGTTGAGACAGGAACTTGGTATGTAACAACAAGCTAAAAGAGGCAAAGCAGGTTGTCATGGAGGTTAATTATACCCAAAGTACCTGCACAGCCAGGTAGTTATAATTACATGTGAATGTAGTTGGGCAAAGTTAAAAAAAAGGCAAAGAAGGATCACAGGAACTATTCTTAAACCCATTCTGTAGCTTGCTTACAGAACTAGAAGGTGTGTGGCTCAACTGTGTGGCATGGCCATGGTGAGAGGGAATACAATGGATGATTGGATGAGCAATGCATGGTATCTTGGGGCCAAACTTATAGGGATGTCACTGTAAATATCTTGGGACTGGATTTGGTGGGCAATTCTAGACATCATGGGGTCAAATTTCCTGAAAGAGTTTCCACAGTGTTTGGGGGCTAAAGTTTGGTAGAAATATTGGTGGCTTTCCTTGGGTTGATCCTTATAGAGAGATGCCTGGAGAGCAACCTGACTTAAGATCTCAGGTTGTTAAACATAGGAAGTCCAGAGGGATATTCCTGTGAGTCATGTGGACAATTCCCAACACAGGTCCCCCAAAGAGTTGTGTGAATGGAAAGTGTGTGAGTGCATCCCAATTGAACCTAACATTAATACCTTTGTTGTTGTTTATTCGTTTAGTCGCTTCAGACTCTTCATGACTTCATGGACCAGCCCATGCCAGAGCTTCCTGTTAGTCATCAACACCCCCAGCTCCCCCAGGAACGAGTCCGTCACCTCTAGAATATCATCCATCCACCTTGCCCTTGGTTGACCCCTCTTCCTTTTGCCTTCCACTCTCCCTAGCATCAGCATCTTCTCCAGGGTGTCCTGTCTTCTCATTAAGTGGCCAAAGTATTTCAGTTTTGCCTTTAATATCATTCCCTCAAGTGAGCAGTCTGGCTTTATTTCCTGGAGGATGGACTGGTTTCATCTTCTTGCAGTCCAAGGCACTCTCAGAATTTTCCTCCAACACCACAGTTCCAAAGCATCGATCTTCCTTCTCTCAGCCTTCCTTATGGTCCAGTTCTCACAGTCATATGTTACTACTGGGAATACCATTGCTTTAACTATGTGGACCTTTGTAGTCAGTGTGATGTCTCTGTTCTTAACTATTTTATCGAGATCTGTCATTGCTCTTCTCCCAAGGATTAAGCATCTTCTGATTTCCTGACTGCAGTCAGCATCTGCAGTAATCTTTGCACCTAGAAATACAAAGTCTTTCACTGCTTCTACATTTTCTCCCTCTCTTTGCCAGATATCAATCAAGCTGGTTGCCATAATCTTGGTTTTTTTGAGGTTTAGCTGCAAGTCAGCTTTTGCACTTTCTTCTTTCACCTTCATCATAAGGCTCCTCAGTTCCTCTTTGCTTTCAGCCATCAAAGTGGTATCATCTGCATATCTGAGATCGTTAATGTTTCCTCCAGCGATCTTAACTCCAGCCTTGGATTCCTCAAGCCCAGCATGTTGCATGATGTGTTCTGCATACAAGTTGAATAGGTAGAGTGAGAGTATACAGCCCTGCCATACTCCTTTCCCAATCTTAAACCAGTCCATTGTTCCGTGGTCTGTTCTTACTGTTGCTACTTGGTTGTTATACAGATTCTTCAGGAGGCAGACAAGATGACTTGGTATCCCCATAACACTAAGAACTTGCCACAATTTGTCATGGTCCACACAGTCAAAGGCTTTAGAATAGTCAATAAAACAGAAATAGATGTTTTTCTGAAACTCCCTGGCTTTTTCCATTATCCATCGGATATTGGCAATTTGGTCCCTAGTTCCTCTGCCTTTTCTAAACCCAGCTTGTACATCGGGCAATTCTCGCTCCATGAATTGCTGAAGTCTACCTGGCAGGATCTTGAGCATTACCTTACTGGCATGTGAAATGAGTGCCACTGTTCGATAGTTTGAACATTCTTTAGTGTTCCCCTTTTTTGGTATGGGGATATAAGTTGATTTTTTCCACTCTGATGGCCATTCTTGTGTTTTCCAAATTTGCTGGCATATAGCATGCATTACCTTGACAGCATCATCTTGCAAGATTTTGAACAGTTCAGCTGGGATGCCGTCGTCTCCTGCTGCCTTGTTATTAGAAATGCTTCTTAAGGTCCATTCACCCTCACTCTTCAGGATGTCTGGCTCTAGCTCACTGACCACACCATCAAAGCTATCCCTGATATTGTTATCCTTCCTATACAGGTCTTCTGTATATTCTTGCCACCTTTTCTTGATCTGTTCTTCATCTGTTAGGTCCTTGCCATCTTTGTTTTTGATCATACCCATTTTTGCCTGGAATTTACCTCCAATGTTTCTAATTTTCTGGAAGAGATCTCTTGTACTTCCTATTCTATTGTCTTCTTCCACTTCCGTGCATTGCTTGTTTAAAAATAATTCCTTATCTCTTCTGGCTAACCTCTGGAATTTTGCATTTAATTGGGCATATCTCCCCCTATCACTGTTGCCTTTTGCTTTCCTTCTTTCTTCGGCTACTTCTAGTGTCTCAGCAGACAGCCATTTTGTCTTCTTGGTTTTCTCTTTCTTTGGGATGTATTTTGTTGCCGCCTCCTGAACAATGTTGCGAACTTCTGTCCGTAGTTCTTCCAGGAGCCTATCTACTAAGTCCAGTCCCTTAAATCTATTCTTCACCTCCACTGCATATTCCTTAGGATTATTAGTGAGCTCATATTAGCTGATCTGTGGGTCTTCCCTAATCTCTTTAGTCTGATCCTAAATTGTGCAAGAAGAAGTTTGTGATCTGAACTACAGTCAGGTCCGGGTCTTGTTTTTACCGACTGTATAGATGTCCGCCACCTTTGGCTGCATAGGATGTAGTCAATCTGATTTTGGTGTTGTCCATCTGGTGAAGTCCATGTATAAAGCTGTCTCTTAGGTTGTTGGAAGAGAGTGTTTGTGATGCAGAGTGAGATGTCTTGGCAAAATTCTATCAGCCTATGTCCTGCTTCGTTTTGTTCTCCCAGGCCATGCTTACCTGTAATTCCAGGTGTCATTTGACTGCCCACCTTAGCATTCCAGTCTCCTGTGATGAAAATAACGTCTTTTAGGCGTGTTGTCCAGTAGGTGCTGCAGATCCTCATAGAACTGCTCTACTTCAGCTTCTTCAGCATCTGTGGTTGGGGCGTATATTTGGATCACTGTGATGTTAGATGGCTTGCCTTGAATTCGAATTGAGATCATTCTATCATTTTTTGGATTGTATCCAAGCACTGCTTTAGCCACTTGACTATTAATTATGAAGGCTACTCCATTTCTTCTGTGGTCCTCTTGTCCACAGTAGTAGATCTGGTGGTCATTTGATGTGAAGTGGCCCATTCCAGTCCATTTCAGTTCACTGATTCCCAAAATGTCTATCTTTAATCTTGACATCTCACCAATAACCACATCCAATTTGCCCTGGCTCATAGATCTTACATTCCAGGTTCCATTGGTGTGTTGTTCCTTAGAACATCGGATTTGCCGTTCACCACCAGCACTGTCAGCTGCTAGCTGTCCTTTCGGCTTTGAGCTAGCTGCGTCATCACATCTGGGGCTAGTTGAACTCATCCTCTGTTGTACCCAAACAATTTATTTATTTATTAGATGTGTATCCCACCTTTTGTATAGGAGCTTAAGGGAGCATATATAGTGCTCCCTCAACCTGTTTTGTCTCCACAAGAGCAGCCTTGTGAGGTAGGTTGGACTGGGACAAAGTGCCTGGCCCAGAGTCACCCAGTGAACTTCCATGACCTGAGGACATGGGCCTCCTCTCTCCTAGTATACATTAAAACTAATATATGAATAGAATGCATTAAAAGATACATACACATTTTCTGCAACTGCTTAACACCTTCCACCACTGCTTCCTTCATGTTGTTACAGAATTGGGATGAAACTATTATCTATGATTATACTGTAAAGTGCCATAGGCTGGCTTGCCAGGAGCATGCAGGTTAAAGATTGAGGATAGGTAGATAAATGAAACAATTATAAAGCTTATTTATTTATTTACATTGCTTGTATGCTGCCCATTTTTGCATTCCTTTCCTTCTGGGTGGCTAACAATATCCTAAGAAGCTCCATGTACATATGAGTATAAAAATTTTAAAAAGCAGCAACAACTAGAAATAACTTGTGTTGACAACACCATGTTCAAGTCAAACCTTTCTCCTCTGCAAGATGGAACAAGTGGGTCTTCAAATCTTTCCTGAATACTATTGTGGAATGAGGTTGATTAAATTCCCACTGGAAGGAAGTTCCAAAGAGTGGGGTCTACCACTGAGAATGTCTGTCTCTAAGACCGTATCAGGTGACAATCCCATAGGGCAGGATCTGGAGGGAGGTGACCCTATTTAATCTGGTGAAATGGAGAGATGAATGTAGGGGAATGTGACCCCTCAGATAACAAGGTCTGGACCATATAGGGATCACCACTAGCACTGTCGGCCACTAGCCATCCTTTCGGCTTTGAGCTAGCTGCGTCATCACGTCTGGGGCTAGTTGAACTCATCCTCTCTTCCTCCCCAGTAGCATTTTGACCATCTTACGACCTGGGGGTCTCATCTTCCGATGGTATACCAACATATCTCTGGTTGTACTGATCCATTTAGTTTTCAGGGCAAGAATACTGGGGTAGGTTGCCATTACCTTCCCCAGGGATCACATTTAGTCTGACCTCTCTGTCATACCTTCCCGTCTTGGGTGGCCCTTCACGGTTTAGCTCATGACATCATTGAGGTGCTCAAGCTCCAGCACCATGACAAGGTAATGATCCTTTGCTGAAGACTAATACCTTAAAGAACTTAAAATTATAAAGGAGCTTCATTTTGGCAGTTAGACCATATACTCTGGCTTTTAGGCAAACATGGGACTTTCTCAAGCAACAAGAAGGAAAATAATTTGTAAATGAACTCAAATGCTCAGAAACAGCCCATTAGGAACTGTTGCCCACTTTTCAATATCCAGTAGAAGAAAGCAATCTTCTTTTTTATTCCTATACTTTTCAGTTCAATATGTTCTGGGGAAACAAAAGGAAAAAATGTATTCATAAAAAGGTAAATATTTGCATACATCCCACTTTTGTTAGACCTTCCCAAATTAAACTGTCATCACCAAAAAATCTTTCATTCCAATTTCTTAGTTGTTTAGCTTGCCATTTCTTTCTTGGTATCAAATATTGTGCCATTATGTTAGCATGGCTGGTTGAGGACAAATGCAATTCCTTCAAGGATCCTAAGAATGCAAGATCACTCAATAGTCGAAGTCAGCAGCATTTTGTTGTGGATCTTCTTGTACTCTGAAACTTCTATAAATCAATACTGTTTCTATTTCACTCTTCTATAAGAGAAAAAACTCTCTCTCTGTGTTTGTGTGTGTGTGTGTGTGTGTAGCTGCTTAATAGGTCACTATTTCTAACAGAAAGATATAAAAGAAGTTCATCTCAGATTAAAATATGAGCTGGAAAGAATTCCAGGATGTAGCCTACTTCTATAATAAGGGCAAGCACTTATTGCTACCTGAGTTTGCATTTAGACTCTGCAGTTTGTCAGCTTCAGCTGTATCCCTAGCTGGAATGAGTCATTTCACTTGCTTTAGATTAATATCCAGAGTGCTGGAAAATTGTCATATATTGAAGCAAGAAGGTAATCACTAATATCTATGGTCAAGTTTTAGAGGTAGAACAAAGACAAGGATGTTTTATGGAACGGCTCTTTCTAAAAGCAGAAGGCAGAAACAATGCCTTTCCGTGCAAACTATATCTATAATTCAGCTTTCTCAGCTAGAAAAACTCAGAAACAATGGTTGGAAATGGTAAAAGTAGTAATGTTTTCAGTTGTACATGAAAAGAACCTTGAAAAGAACCATTCCAAATATTTGAAATGGAATTCAAATACTTTCAACTACCAACTATATTTTCTATAAAACACTTCGTATAGATGTGGCAGATATTTGACAGGGGAAGATATATGCCAATCTCTGTAAGCTATTTTCCCCAGTGTGATTCTGGATGTTTTTGACTGTAATCTCATCAACCCAAACTTCTGGCTGGGTCTAATGGGAGTTTTCTCCCTTTAGATTGCTTTAAGATACCCAGAAAGAAAGAAAGACAGATAGACAGACACACACACACATACACACACGCAGGAATATATGTCAGTGAAGCAAATCCAGGCACTGTAATATACCTGGATATATAATATATAAATAGACCTGGTTTTTAGGAAATATATCATTAGATCCACAATTATCTCAGTATATTGAATAATGTATATCTTATACCTACAGTACATCCCATAGATACACAGTTTTTATTGGATAATTAAAACTTGCCTAAGTATATCCTGTGGAAATCAGCAGGGTCATAGAGTAGATGCTTTTCCTGTTGTATTAATACTGTGGATTCAAATGCAATTGGATAGTATTAATGATATCAATTCAAAATGGTTTCCACTGAATAGTTAACAAATATATTTGAATATATTCATATAGTACCCATCATGTGGATATCTAAGTTTGTTAAATGATATTGTATTTGGTAAGATTCAATGAATGTAACCTTTCAAGCAAAATGTGAATCTGAGCATTAGAACACATGCACACAGCAGACTGGTTACATTGGTCAAGTATCTTAGCTAAGGCTGAACAACATGTAGCCAAGGCTGAGTGAGTAAACATGTATCTGAAAGTCTACTCCTGTAAAATAAGTCATGGCTCTGACTTATTTTGCCTTAAAGAGGTCCTTTCTAAATGTATTCATCCTGAACTCTTTACATAATAATTTAAAGATTGACCTTAAACTCCTTCCATAGAATTATGGTGCACTGCAAAGGACTCTGAAGAAGGTTCTAAAGTGCATGTACAGTCAGAATACGAAGCTGTTACAAACAGAGAATCAGTGAAAATGGGAAAGCTGTTTTTCAAAGAAATGCTTCCATTGTTGATTTTTGTACTGAGCAGCTTTTGAAAAAGATACTTCTAAAGAACCATAGAATTCCTCTGGAACATAAATCACAAATAGCTGCTGTAAGAACATGACATGCTTCTTGAAAGTTTAAGTCCTTATTAGATTTTTATATTATCTCCAAAAATGTTGTTATACACAATAGGATATAAAACATTAGCAGTCAAGACTGAACTGTAAAGAAATAGTAGGTTGTTTCTGTAACCATGGATTTCTGCCAGCTGGTGATAACATGTCAATATAAAAGCTTAAATATTCTTCCTTAGATTAAGACTTGACAAGGTTTCAGATGGACAGTAATTTGGGGAGGAAAAAAAAGGCTTCAAAAATTACAGGGAACTCTACCATAGAAATATTGGGAAGGAAACTAACATCATTGACAAGAGGAAATGCAGTACAAGAGGCCTCTATGAGTAGTCAAAAATATATGGCAGAGAGGGTGATATGGTTAGCCATTGGCATCACAGAGCTGTCTACAGCAATACAACTCTTCTTCTAAAGACAAACCAGCTTTAAATTGTTTGGCACCCAAAGAAAATAAATGGGAAATTATGAATAGATATGGTCTACCTAGTTGGCCTCCATCAGTGACCTAGTAGTGATGTTGGCAATTATAATTGTGCAACCATTACAACTTTAATGGAAATTAGCATAGTTGTGGAGTAGTGGTAACCTGTACTTATTATATATTATTATTCAAATTTGTGCTATTTGCCACAAAGATAGCTGAAGTGTAGCAAATAAGGTTTTAAGATTGCCTGGGTGACAGTAAGTATTCCTAGCTAATGTATTAATGCAACTCATCAGCTTGGAATAATATGGAAGCAGTTTCAATGACCAAGGAAATAAATTCAGAGGACAGCAATCAGTCAGTTTTAATGGGATTTTTTTTCCTTGGGAAATTTCATAAAAGGAGAATGACAATAAATAGGAGGGAAAGTACAGCAGGATATGCACTTTGTGAGTGAGAACTTATTTTCCAACCGAGGTACAACTTTACCAGTTGGCTCTCCAATCATAATGCTCTATGGAAGGAGATTGAAGTTACATTTTACAATTGTACCTCACTTTGGATTCTTAATTTATTCACAGACTAACTTTCAGGAAGGTTAAAATTATTTATGGCAGAGTGTCTTGATTGGCCCAAGCCAAAGCAAGTTATTTTGGGAAGGATCTAATGTGGTTGCAAAATAAATAATGTGGTCAATGCAAGGCATGCAAGATCATATTAATGTGAAGATATATATATCCAAATTTCCACATGAAAATTATTTCCATAAAAAAGTTAGTAATGCAACACACACTTTGAATGATTATTGAAATTGGGCTTCAGGTTATACAAATTCAAATGATAATGTATTTAATAGCAAAGGTGTTATTAAAGAACAATTTTTTTCCAAGTTGTGGCTAGTCTTGTTTGTAAAGCATGTATGCTGCATGAGATACTGATAATTCCAGTTAAAAACAGTCTACAGAAACTAACATACAATTCTGATAAATTGAAAGTTGAAAGAAATGACTCCCATATCAGTCATTTCTAAACATAAATATAATTTCACTTTCATATAATTCATTTCTTATTCTTTCACAGAGATGCACAGACGGCTATATTCTGAGGTCAACATAGAGAAAAAGGACATTTCCCCCCTTATTTTTAGATCTATGGAATATGCTTATTACAACTTATGCAGAATTATAAATACCTAGATATAAAACAGATTTAATACATACCATCTATATGCTCACAGTAATAACATATCTGCACAGAGAAAAGTTGTCATTAAGTTTTTCATAGAAATTAAAATACCACTGAATTTGCATTTAGTCTTTCCTTGATGTGGGAGTACTGTGTTGATATGTCAGTATCAAGGGGCCTCTGAATCCTTTCTAGTTTTACAACTACTCTATGTTCAAAATTGATGGGATTCTAAAGTCTCCAGATGTGCCTGGACTAATAGTCTTCAGATAAATGCTCAATCAGCAGGAATTATGAGAACTGTAATCTAACGGTGTCTGAGACTGCCACAATTATCATCCCTGATATATAGCTTGGAAGAACAGCAATATACACATTTAAAACATCTCTTGCTGTCTGAAAATATTAAGTGCAATTTCTGCCCACCAAGAAGTTACCAGTCCTGATCTGAAGAGTTGAGTATTGAATGATAACCTATAAAGATTGAAGTAAATAGTGGCAGATCAAAAATAAGATAGATGTTTTCAAGAATGTAACAGTAAAAGACAGGCTGCAGCTGCTTGATAACAGTCCAGAAGCTAGTAGCTGTAAGGGGGTTTATAAGTTAAAGAATTAGGATTTTACCAGACACTGGGAATGCAGAGAGATAGCTGTTTTCTTCTCAAGGGTTTCTGCTTTGTTTTGTTTTTCCTACATGAAGAATTATGTGGAACACTTGCATGACAACCGAGACAGCATGAAGTGAAGCAGTAAAGCTATTTTGATTCTTGATTGTATTTTAGGAAGTAGGATGGGTGGGATTTTCCAGGTAATCAATAAATATAATAATACATCAAATCTACATTGATTTTTCTATATTTAGCATGAAAAAAAAGCTTATATGACTTTTTTTTAGAAGGGAGGAACTTAATAAAAATTAAAATCCAATTGCAACTGGCAAATTATTCTATGCTTTCATGTATGTCTGCTTGACATAATTTGGTTTAGCTACATTTGACTGAAAAAAATATTCTGGGCTGCAGGAGATATGCTGGGAATATGATTTTTCTTGTGATTTTGCAAAGAAAAGATATTGTCTGATTATAAAAAACCAGGACCATGGAAAAGGATCCCTGGTAGATTATGGTCCCAAAATACAATGTATGGACTTTCCATACAGTCCATATGTATGTAAAGGGTGGGCTATCTGAAGGTCAAACTATTCTAGTCTCCTTAAAGTAGAATGTGGCAAATATTAATATGAGGCCTATCAAGGAACTTCTAGTTTTGTTCCTGAAAACAGACAGCTTTAATACCTGGTCCATCATACTGAATAGTTTCATTTCCTCTCTTACAGCAAGGTCAGGTGGATATTGGGAGAATTTTTTTTTTAAAAAGAACTTTATTAAAGTTTTGGAAAAAGTTAAAATACAAAATACAGAAAAGCTAGAGAACAGAGTTAAAGAACAAAGACAAAGAAAATATTAAAAAGTGCAAGAATAGCAGAGAAATTAAGGAAAAGGTGACTTCCAACCTTGTCTAACACAGATATGAGTAGCTATTGGGAGATGTTTTTAAATAAGATAAACTTGCTCGAGCTCAGTTATCATCATGCAGTTTGGTAGCACCTTTTCATCTAACAAATTTTATTAAAAGGCAAAATCTTTCATTTTTATCAGAACAGTTATGTCTGTTAATATGAGCTCACTTTATCAAATCAGATGTATCTGTTAATGTGAACTGCAATTCACAAAAACTTATGCCTTTTAATAAAATTTGTTAGTTGAAAAAGATGCTACCAGATATGATTTTTGCTATCATATAGTAACAAAGATTAACACAGGTTAACAGATTAACATAGATTAACACAGATTAAGACAGCTGTCCTCCTACAATGACTAGAGATGTTGGTATCTTTTCTCAAAACTATGAGAAACCATACTGCTGATTTTGGTTGGAACAGTTTATGCAACAAGCAGAAAAAAATGGTTTCAGGGGCTGCATGCAGCTTTGTGATCTCAGGCTATCCATCCTTCTATGGATGGTTTGTTGGTCTCAGTTGGAATCTTGTAATTAAGCATTTTATGTGCAATAATCAATGCAAAGGGTAAATCACCATCTATCTCTCTGTTAGTTATAAATTAACCTGCATCACTGAACTTGATATGGATAGTTATCTCCTTGAATCACCTGTATCTATACCTATAGATATTACCTATATTTAGGTAAAATATAGGTAGGCTCAAAAGCAGAAGGCAAATCAAGTTAACAAGTGATCTTGTTAACAAGCTTGAGTTAGAATTCTATATGCAGATCAGAAAGCATTCTGTTGTCTGGATGACTGTTACAAACTTTCCTTTTACTGAATTCTATAGCTCTTTTAACTAGAGAATACTTGGTAGGGTTCATACTAAGCCTTTTCCTAGAATCTGTCAAGAGCTAAATTTCCATTATTTTTACTTTTGTTTTAAAAAGTGTAGAATATGTATTATGTGTATTATATTCTTTTTTAAAAAAATTACAAACCGACTGCTTGGACATATGTCATCTCTTTGTCCACTATGACAAAGACATTGTCTTTTTTGCATTTTAATGGATATGGGCCTGCCCTGTTGCCAACCATAAAGTTGGGTGTAGTGTTCTCTTGGAGCTACAGTATTATCAGCCACTCTTTACTAATGTTATCTCCTGCTTTAAATTAAAAAAGGCTATCAGATGAAAGGATCCGATTTTACATTTTGATTTAAAAATAATCCTCACAACAAGTTTGATACAACACAGATTTGTATCAAACTTGAAGTGTTACAAGCATAACATATTTATATATCAAAGCAGGTAATTGCAATTTTTGGCAACTTCAATGTATTGTGTCACTTGCTATAATTCTCTCGATCGGTACCTGGCATGTCTAGATGAATTTCAGATCTTCAGGCCTGCAAATGTGTTGCATGTATTTAATTGCAGATCAGCAATGAACACAAAGTCACCTTGAATAATTTGGACCTATGCAAAATGATTGATGTACAATCCAGTTTTGGTGGTCTTGGCTATTCATTATTTTCAAATATAGGAGCAATACAGAAAAACTTAAATTCTTCAACCAGATTAAATTGTTTGTTAATCATGTATATGCCTAGGAAACACTGCCTAACTGGAAAATAATTGAATAACTCCACACTGTAATTGTGATTTCATTTTCTTTATTTGCAGTTTCATTTATAGCAGATTGGACCAAATTAGCATTCTCAGACTTTCTTGCCTAAATACTACCTTGTTTTAATTACGTGCTATGGAATCAGCCTCAATTTCTAGTGAATGCGTAGATAAACATTCACCATCTCAATCAATTCTAGTAATAAGCCATAGCTCTTCTGAAGATAATCCTGCAATTTATTTGATCCCAATCATGCAACTTATCTGTTATCATCTACTTCCCTTAACCTTGCCAAGCATAGTCATTTTGTCTAGGTCTATTATCCACTGGTATCATATGCCAAAGTATATGAGTTTCTGTTATTGGTCGTAGCCTTAAGGGAACAGTCAGTATTTGATCCAGGATTGATTGACTAGGCCTTCTTGCAGCTCATAATTCACTATTTCATTATATCTCTTCAAAGCTTTTTAACTTTTTAAAGTTTCTTTATCTCTTCAAAGTTCCACATGTTCATAAACCAATTCATGCATTGTCTTTTATTTCTTAAAATTCTTATCTCTTTCTTCTAAGGATCTCATAACTCCATGCAACAATTATTTTTTCAGTCTTCTTCTTTCTAATCCATATATTTATTTGCAATTCAATCATAATTCAGTCCGCTATATGACCAAGCCATCTCAATATACTTTACTCATAGTGGTCACTCATAGATCACTCTACCCAATATTTTTCTACCAGCATTTGCACATCTTAAAATCTCTTCATCCTTTTCATCAACTTTAATTAACATTATACTAAGACAGACAAATTCATTTACATGTTCTATTTTTTTGCCATTTATGTATAACTTGCAATCGTTTCATTTTATCTTTCAAGCACAACCACTTTGGTCTTTGATAAAGTAATTTTGAGATTGATACACCTCTTTGCATCATACAATCTACCTAATACTAATAATCATTTGGGTTTTCAGCCAACAACACAGCATTGTCTGGAAACAAAAGTATACACACATTTGTGGATCTAACCAACAGACGTGTAACATTATCACCCACATTCCTAATACATTTATTCTTATATATTTATCCATAAATATATTTAAAAACCAAGGTGACTATTGTCTTACTCCCTGAATAATGTTGAACTATTCACTAAGCATTCCATTTCTTCTCACACATTTATTTTATTTATAATTACATTTCTATATTATCAAATCTGCAAGGAATTTCTAGTAATTTACAACAAAACTCCAGAACAATTCAAACATTCATGGTAATTAATAACAAACACTACAATTGTCCATTGCAATACAAAATATAGCAACATATAAAACCAATCACCATAATAATAATCTTAATTGATTTACCATCATCCAAACTAGGTGGTAATTATCATGTTCATTATAATACAGATTGTGATAACTAATTAATTACTAAATGCCCTCTAGAACAGTTCTATCTTTAATAACTTCCAGAATGCTAAGAATGCGGAGCTAGTCTGATTTCTGAGGGAAGAAAAGACCAAGGGTATAAAAGAAAAAGAAAGCTTCCTGAGTGCCTTTGAATTGTGATTTTATTCTCATGTTAAAGAAGCTTTGAGGTGTTTATATCACATGATCTACCATGGAAGTGAGAATTTCTCATCCTTGTGTTGTAGCTGTGATGCAAAGCTTATTTGAGTCATTTAATTACTGCCATTTAAAAGGACAGAGTGTTTGCATATTTATTTCTATCACATCAGGACTGGGGTTGATTTGAATAAGGCGAATAATAATAATATGCCACTCAACTCCCAGTGATTCTGGGTGGTATACTATTGTTAAAAACATTTAAGAACAATAACAACAACAAAAATACAAGAAACCCCAAAACAGCACAAGACAGAAGAACAAAGTTGGCAAAGAAAACAAACCCAGAGGAGAGCAAAAAGAAAGGGGCAACAGCTTCACTAAAGGCCTGGGTGAAGGACCAGGTCTTTACGGCTCTTCAAAATACCAGTAGGGTGGGAGCCATTCGAATTTCAGAGGAAGCCTTATACCAGAGGTAGGTGCTCTCCAGAGAAGACACACTTCTGAGGTCCAGACAGATGGCATCATTTAATTGATGAAACCCACAGTGTGCCAACCCTGCTATATTGAACCAGCCAGGCAGATAACTATGGGAGACAGGCAGTCAATCATGTAACCAGGCCCTATACCATGTAGGGCTTTATAGGTAGCAATTAGCATCTTGAATCACATTCAGAAGCAAACTGGCAACCAGTGCAGTTTGCGAAGCAGAGGTGTTATGTGGGCATACTGAGGCATGCCCATCACTGCCTGCACAGCTGCATTCTGGACCAGCTGAGGCTTCCGGGTGGTCTTCAAGGGCAGCCCCATGTAGAGTGTATGGTGCATCAGATGAAGTTGGGCAAAAGCCTTCCTGGCCACAGCTGCCACCTGTTCATTGAGCAGGAGCTGTGAGTTCAGGAAGACCCCCCCAACCTTCTTTGAATAGTGAAGTACAACTTCATCCACAATCAAAGCTGACTGGTCCAAACACCTACAGGTACTTGGTCTTGATAAAATTGAGTTGGAGATGATTCTTCCCCATCCAAACCTGCACAGTCTCACTTGGCTGGCCAGGAGTTGAAAGATTTAATCGGGTATCATCAGCATATAATCTCTTCCCACCGACCAACACTGACTGGAACCGTATATAATAGTAATAGTAATACCTCCTGACCACATTTTGCCATAAAGTAGTACACATTACCTTTAAAGGGTTTTTATTTAAGTAAGGTTGATATTAATCATTAATCATTATTAATATTAACAGACTTTTAAGGGTCTTAGGTGGGTTATAGAGTCAATAAATCAAATGGAAGGTACTGGTTATGTTTAGTTTTAAAACTGCACATGCTTAGCAAATGCCAGCTAAATGACATCAGGAATTCTGAGTTTGAGTTCAAAACAGTAACATAACTATTAGAATATGTGTTAAGTGACTTTTATCATCAGGAAAGCATTATACATTTGGAACTTGGCATTTTTGCCACCAATCACAAATGTAGTTGACTAGGTCATGTTGACCATTCAGCTGGGAATAAAATTGATTCTTTATTGTTTTGACCTTTCTGTTTCTTAACTGTGCTTTGCTGATTCATTTATGGCTTGAGAGGCTTCACAGAAAGACATGCATTGACATTTTGACACTAGAAGTGCATACATTTTTTCCCCTCTCAATAGACATCATTTATCACACCATTCCAATTACTGGTCACTTCTATAGTTTGTATTTATAGATGGAAAAAAAAAGAGTCAAGTTACATTTAAAACTTGAGGCACTGGATACTAGTTACATTTTTACTCTTTATATGGTTTATCACAATTTTTCAGGTCATACATTTGTACTTGAAGGAGTTTGATCAATTACTGCGTTTACCATAAATCTGATCTGCATTAATTTATCCAAATGTCAGAGAAGAGCTTGGGTTTTGCATCAAGAAGTTGTTCTTGATATTGAACTACAGCCTCCTGTGATAGTGCATCTACACAGAACACATCTACAAATGTAGGATTCCAATTTTCAAATTCTGTTCTATTTTACAGTCTCAAATACATGCTTTCAAGTTCTAGACATTTCTCGTAGGTTCAGTTTCAAATTTAAGACACTTCTGGATCAGATGACATTTCACTGAATCTATTGTTTTACAAAACAAACATTGTGAAAGTAACCAAAACAGTCTTTGACATTCCTTTCCTGAAAGGAACAGGTATTTCATTCAGTGCAAAACTTCTGCTGTTCCTTCAATAAATCCTGAAAACGAATTCTTACAATCTGGAGGAATTTGTGGAATGGTCAAACATATTCAAATGACTCCTACCCTTGTGTTGGTAGAAATTGCCTCACATATAGAGAGGATGAACTTAGGATGAAAGTACTTAGATTTGAATTTGGAAGGGCAAGTTGCTATATAGTGGCATAAGAGAAAAAGTTTGAATAGGCAGGGTATATGCTTGTAAAATAACTGAAAATTACTACCCCAGCTGCCAAGCCATGTAACTGCCACTTCTGCATGAAGTACTTCTTGGACCAGCTCCACCCAGACTAGCTGTTGGGTTGGCCTGAACAGGAAGGAGTATGGACCATTTTCTATTTTAGTGCAACTTTTCTTTAGCAGATCATAACCTGAGCACTGAAATTTTGTAGTTCTACGCTGTGGTGCTGACTTCTAGATTACCTCTCAGTCACTGATTTCTAATCCAGATTCCTCTTTAGTCCTTACTTGTTCCAAATTAGTCTCCCATGTTACTCCAGTAGACTGGCAGGCAGGAAAACTTAACTTTATTTTGATAAAGTTCATAAATATGCATACTACCGTTGCCAGCTATGCATTTGTGATACAAGGGTCTTGTCTTTTCAGCGCCATAATTCTATGTCAGCATGACTTTAGACCATATTTGGCTGGGAATTATGGGAATTGCCCTCCAACATATAGACATATTTAAGGTACACCAGGTTGTGGGTACATTTTTAATCATAAATACAGTCTATAAAATTCATTGGAACATATGACGGTCATGTCCATTGTTCCTTCTTTTTTATGTGCTTTTTCTTGGCAATTCAGTTTGATTTAGAATCATTTTTCTTCCAAGGAAGAAATGATTCTTATTTTATCTCCTGGTTTTGAAGTTAACTAATAGTGTAAAATGTCTGTATTTCTAATGTATCATGATGTGTTGCCAGGAAAAACAATCATATTGGGAGGAATCTTTTGGTTTCATTTCCAATAAGGTCAAGTGTGAGTTCATGACTGGAATCCAATCTGAATGCCAGTAGAAAAGTTGTTGTGAGTTAATCTGAGTCTTAACTACAAATCTTAACTACAAATCTTTGCTGACTATAAGATTCCTGATAGATTGATGATTAATATTGACCTTACCTAAAATAGGAATATACATTGTTATCTACTTTTTTTTTGGCATTTATATTAGCATTTTTTCCATCTTGCATAGTCTAACCTAATTAAATCTGCATAGGGTCCTCTCAAATTCATTAAAAAAATTATAAATAGCAGATTGAAGTGGTTTTCTTTTTTTTTTATTCCATCTAGAAATGTCTTTTCTTTTACTATCTTGGTTTATCCTTAACATAAAACTAGAAGTTAAAGCTTTATTACTTTGTGTCAGCATATTTTGCTCCAATGATGTTCAGAGAGGCTACCTCTATTACATGGTTACTAAAGTCATGGATGGGAAGGGAATTGAACTTGTTTGCCACACATTCCAATTGCCATTGAACTGTCTGGTTTCCTGGAATCCAAATGTTGAAAATACAGCTGACTTGATGTATGGCCAAATGAGTCCCCTTTAGAAATGCATAGGTTAGAGAGAAAGGTGTTAATATAATTATATTTATTATATATAATTATTGGGGGGATTTTTATTATTATTATTATGGTTAGTGTTTACTACAGATCAGACAGTTTAATAGTTTTACTGCACTCAGTGAAAAGTGAGTTTTGACCCCATATATGCTACTGTGCTATAGCAGGTCTGATGAACCCACAAGTAGCCCCCTTCCCAGTACACACCCTTATGTACATCAGTGTCTTTCTCTTAGATTCCTTTGGAGCTGGATTCTCTCTGGATGCTTGTATGCTTAAAGTAATGGTACATAAATAGTCTGACCATTTCCCCTGGCCCATCAATCTAAACTCTTTTCTTTTGGTCTCTTTTCTCCTTAATTTCGGCATCACTGCTGCCAGCCTCACTGCTGCCAGCCTCTATGCCATTTGAATTCTGCCCTTCCTCTCACTGTTTCCACTGCTTGGTTTGACTCCTCTAGTCATGAGCCCCAGCCACCCAGATCAATGCTTCCCTGATGGCTACTCTGCAAGCCATCAAACAAAAGCCTGCTTCCCAGTGCTCTTATCTTGATGTTTCTTTCTGTTGCTGTACCAAGGGTAATGCTGAGTGCACACATGATGCTCCTGGCAGTTGCAGAAAGAACAAGTCATAGGCCTTTGGTACAAACCATAATGACAAAAAGGAGGAAACATGTGCTGTGATGATGTGACACCAACTCTGGCCTTTAGTATTTGTGTCCCGATGTCAAGAACATAAGCCATGTGGTTGGCATGTTGTGATATTCATGTTGTGATTTCATCATTCTGTTGCACCTGAAGATGCCTTTAAAGCTTCCCTCCTTAATCATAGTTTTGTTCTTCTCTCCTGTTTCTAAATTCCTCTTAGTCCCAAGTTGTTTTTTTCTAACATCCTTTTTTCTCCTTCTTTGCCATGGTACCCACTTGTCTTCTGGGGCAAACTTCTGCTGCAGAGGCCAGATTTATGTGGATCGCCACCTTCTCCTTTCCTCATCTGTGTTCATTTCTAAGTTTTATATCCCGCCTTTATTATTTTTATAAATAACTCAAAGTGGGTTGTTGTTATGGGGAAAATAGGAGGAAGAAGGAGTATTTGGTATGTTCACTGCCTTGAGTTATTTATAAAAATAATAAAGGTGGGATATAAAATTAAATAAATAAATTAAATAAGTTGTTCATTTTTCCTTTCATTTTCCTTTCTGCTCTTTTACTCCATGGAAAAAGCCCTTCCCTTATCCTATCTACCTTCACTTTCATTTCTCTTCTTTCTCCTCCTGACCTTTTGCCATAAACTCCCAACTACAACCAGAGACTGCATAAATAATTGACATTACTGTTGATGTTGTTAGGGCTCTGTGCAAAAGGTAGAAGTTAATATTTGTTCAAGAACAAGCAGTTATTCCTTTGATAGGTAACAGTAAGATTAGTTTGGTAACATAGAAGACCAAGTAGTGCAAAGTGTCTGTGCACCAAAACAAAACTTGAAAAGAATGTTTCTCAGTGGATTTTGAATAAAATAAATCCTGCTAAAACTAAAAGCAAAAATATAACCAGTGTTAACCTTTTTTTTTCCTGGAAAACAGAGATCTTTGCTACTTGTCATTTAAAAAGAAAAGAGGAATATGGTTGGTATTTCATATGCTTCTGTGGATCTTAGTAACAGTGCACTTCAGGAGAAAAAAAATATGGTATGTAGGAAAATACTCGTCTTTATAAAAAAATAGCCCCAAAATTGATTATTTTGAAGAAAACTGGAAAAAAATTAAGTGGCCATGTCAAACTCAGAATACTTAATTGCTCAGAAATAAATATATTGTCTGACTAAATCAACACTGGTATGTTTTATCCCCATTATTTTCTTCATATATTTTTTTCATTCTGAAATTATTGGGAAAAAGTCTTCTGGAATTTTAATTACATATTAAAATCAAGTGGTCTGCAGGAAAGGAAGATTATCTAACTTAAAAAAAAAATATCAGATGCTGCTCCCAGTCTACCTATTACAGAACTGAAAACTTTTCAAAGTAATGCTTACTTTAAAAAATTCTGTTAAAAATTATTCAGTGAAAAGTAGATTAAATTTAATTATGGTACTGGCTTACTTTTTTACAATCACAACATTTCATGGAACAAAAGAAGAGTAATATATATTAATTCTTTCTAACATATGTAGAAAATTTTCATTTTGTTTTGATTTTTTCTAAGACTCATGAAAGACTTTGGTGAATTGTTAAAAAAAGTAATGTATATGTCAGATCAGCTTAGTACCTATACATATACATATAGATAAGCAGGATCTACACTTCAGACTAAATTATAGTATGGTTGATTTACTGTACTGTATATACTACCCTTGGGTGGGATGCGGTGGCGCTGCGGGTTAAACCGCTGAGCTGTCGATCGGAAGGTCGGCGGTTCGAAACCGCGCGGCGGGGTGAGCTCCCGTTGCTCGTCCCAGCTCCTGCTCACCTAGCAGTTCGAAAACATGCAAATGTGAGTAGATCAATAGGTACCGCTTCGGCGGGAAGGTAACGGCGTTCCGAGTCGTCATGCTGGCCACATGACCCGGAAGTGTCTATGACAACGCCGGCTCCAAGGCTTAGAAACGGAGATGAGCACCGCCCCCTAGAGTCGGATTCGACTGGACTTTACGTCAAGGGAAACCTTTACCTTTACCTTATATACTACCCTTAAGATCTGAAATATTTATTGTCACTGCAATCAATATGCCTCTCTAGAATTGTCATTTTGCAAATAGGAAGTGAAAGTAAAATTCAGATTCTCTTTGATCAGACCTGACTCCCAAGCTTTTTTTCACGGTTATATAAGCAGATTGCTTGGGAGAGTTCTAAAGGCACTCATATAGCTCTACCTCTGCATTAATGGCTGTTGGCTACCTCTCTAATCCCAGCAGGTATGCTAAATGGACAGATGCTAAATGGTGCCAATAAACTGCAAAATACCTGCAGCATAGACACTTCTAGGAACAGAAATAGCTCCTGCATAGAAGAAAGTTAGGTTGCTGTGCTTTTTCAACCTTATCTGCTTTTAAAATACTTGAAGATCAGAGAATATCCATGTTTATGGACTTCAAGCATACTAATCATATTTGACGAACATCTTTGGGTGTTTGTTGCATGTGAAAATGGGAGAGGACCATTGACCTTAATTTTAGACTCCTAGGTTGTGAAATAATGTTAATACTTTAAGTGACTCAATCTGAACTGTAGCATGTGTGTACAGGCACTCCTCATTGAACAACCACCCATTTAGCGACCGTTCAAAGTTACGACAGCACTGAACAAGGGGGACTTATGATGGGTCTCCTAGTTGCAGCCATTGCAGCATCCCTGTGGTCACATGATCATGATTTGTGTGTTTGGCAACTGGTTCACAATTACAATGTCATGGTGTGTCGGGGCCAGACTGAGAAACAATGCTGAGTCAGTGTATTCCAACTCTAGTTCTTTATTGTTCTCACCGAATAGACAGAATCTTGCCAAACTAAAGCTATCCTAACTGACCTATGGGGAAATAACCCAGGAGACTGTAGGGTGGGACTACTCTAACTTTCTCTGTCTCTCTGCCAGGGCTTTCCAAACTGTGAGTCCTCATATCTCCCTGGAATGCACTCTCTCCTTCCTGAGAACCAGTGGCAGCCTCGAAATACATCACAGGTGTCCTGCAGTCATGTGATTGCCATTTACAAACAAAGTCAATGGGGAAGTTGGCAGGAGGTCACAAATGGCGATCACATGACCGCAGGATGCTGCAACCACATGGGATTTGCTTAGCGATGGCAACTGGCACTGCCATAACTGCTGTCATAAGTTGGTGCTGTCAGGTGACATCGCATTTTATGACTGCATCACTTAGTAACAGAACTGTGGGTCCCAATTACTATCATTAAGCAAGGACTACCTGTATGCAGATGATGATTACCTTATTTCTAGTCAGAGCTATCAAAGTGAAGATGACATAAAAACATGTATCCATGCTCTGTTTTTTGTTAGCTGCAAACTGCAATAGGTTTTAAGTTTTCTTTCCCTTTAGCATTATTAGCCTTTGCATAGTAAATCAAGAGAAATGTATCGGATTGAATGATAACTCATTCTCCACAGCCTGAAGTTAGTTTGTCATGGTTTGCTGCAGCGTCATTCTCTGTAGGGGCAAGTGACACATTGAACATGACCATCACTCAAATTGCCTATCCAGGGCTCACCTGTACAGTATGTCACCATGCTATCAAATTCTTGTGAATGGCTCTTAATTTGGTGATTCTTCATTTGGAATAGGTAGAAAAATATCACTGTTCTTATGTAATCCTGGTATTTAGACAGCTATTTTGTGGACAAGAATAATGAAACAAATTGCTGCAATTATTCAATCATAAAAATAGGAGAAAAGGATTAATTATCATCAAAGGTGTACAACCATTCAATATAATTGAGAACAAAATGCAGTTATAATGGGGAATAGCATATAAAAGAGTGCAGTGTAAATATGAGAAAAACTTGTAGGGCCTAAGCTTACAATGTTTCCTTTCTACTGAGATACTGAACAGCAAACATTATGTCACCTTTTAGTAAATGCTTTTGAACATTCTATATTGTGACTCACCTTCAAATACAGTAAAAATATGTACAGTATGATAGTTGAACACCAACTGCCCACTCAGTGACTGATTTAATTATGTCATGATTTATCTTCTTTATTTTATGAAGGCTTAGCTCTTTTAAATATCTGGATATGGATCTAAATATTTTAACATTATTGGATTAAATCACTATATAGAGCAGCTAGTTAGTAAAGTCCATTTGAATTGCAAAACAAGGATTTTACATTGTAAAACAATCACCCAAGACTGTTAGCTATTCAGTTTATTTTTGCCTGTACTAAGTAATGAGTAGTCCTTGAGTGGTTTAAAGTAGTATTTTCCAGTCTGGGCAAATTCCTGATGCATGAACCATCTCCCAGAAAAAAATGAATGAACAAGTAATTTCCCCAGCATGTATGGCGCCTGCTGAGATTTCTGGGAGTTTTCACACTTCTGGAAGGCCCAGTTTGGAAAACATTGGTTTAAGGGAATCCAACACACTATGTGCTTAATTGGGTGGTGCCTATACAATTGTAGAGATGCTTGGAGGAAACAGCTCTTGGCTCTTTTCAGTCTGGGTTCTAGCCTTGATTATGGACAGAATCAGACTCATCAGACAAATTTAGGAGTGACAGTGTGAGTGAAATTCTATTGATCTTGCTTGATCTCTTTCCATTTTTTTGTCCCTTTAACCAGTTGATCCCTCCTGAATGTCTTTGTTATTGAGCGGTTCTGCTCCTAAACACAGAGAGGGTTTCAGAGATTAGAACTGGGTGACTGCTTCAGGAACTTGGCAGCTCAGTTGTGTTATGTCACAAATTACTATTTTATTCCCAATATTGGTTAACATATATACAGTATGAAATTGCTGATGGCTGGTCATCAGGAGTTTGTGGGCTGTGTTTTATCAATATATTGATGATTCTCAGATCTATTTCTTCATAGCTTCTGAATCAGAAGACACAGTACACATTCTGCATGTCTTTGGATGCAGTGATGGGCTGGATGAAGGCTACTCAACTAAAAATGTATGCTGACAAGATGGACCCCACAGTAGGGAGTGGGAATGGGAATTGGTATAGGAATTGGAAATAGTGCCTTTCTCATACTCTTTACACTTCTTTAAAAAAAGGTATGCATGTTTAAGGATGTTGGTAGAGTTATCACTATCATTGGAGGCTCCTATGGCTAGGAATGTCTATTACTAGCTTTAGTCAACATGTTGCCTACATACTTTCCTGGGCAGGGGCAGACTAGTTAATATTATGCATGTCCTGATAACATCATGCTTAGACCATTTTAATGTACTGAATGTGGGCCTATCCATGTATTTGGTCCAGCAGCTACAGCTGGTGTAGTATGTAACACTCAGGTTTCTTAGTGGAATGTTGGAGCTCTATAGAAGCAGCTGCACAGGCTTTTAACTAGCTATAGATTCACATTAAAGGTTTTGCTTATGATATACAAAGTACTAAAGAATTTAAGATCAGGATGCCTGATGGACCACTTGTGCCATTAACAGACCAGATGGAACTCTTAAATTGCTGCAGTAGTCCATTTTGATGGTCACTAAGGCAAGGGTGACTGTGAGCAGAGCCTCTCAGTCCAGAAACAGGTGCAAGTGGCACACAAGATGAAGCTGTGCAAAAGCCCACCTGGCAATAGCTGCCACCTATCCTTGGACAGGAGCTGTGAATTCAGGAGGAACCCAAATTGCACACTGGTTATGTTTGGAGTAGTGCAACTAAAGATCCAGAACTAAAGATGAAAAAAACCCTGTAACCTAGAGACCCTAAAACCCAGAGTCACATAGTTTTTCTATGGTTGAGTTGAAGTCCGTTCTTCTCTTTCCAGACCACCGCAGAGACACTGATATAGAACCTGCATGGCATCACTTGGTTGGCTCAGGGTGGAGATACAAAGCATCTAGTGATCTCTAATAGTGATATCTACCCAGTAGAAATAATAAACTGGATCAAATAGGAAGAGAAATGAAGATATGGAAGAAGTGATGATGATATTGAGACTTTAAAAACACTTTATATTCACTTTCCCTCTTCATTCTTTTTTTTCCCCTCTGGTGTGGTATATACATTTTTGAATCAGTAGGATGGATCTGGAAATACGAACTGTAGCCTATATTACAATTTTATTTTTTATTTCTTCCAGGAACCAAACTGTACATAAAAGGTCAAAATACATCATTAATGAAAACTAATTGTGCTAAAGAATTTACAGTTGGTAAAAGGATAAAGAGCAGTATACAAGACGTTTTTTAAAAATCTAAGTATCAGAAGAAATAAAGTAAAAAGACTGTTAAAAAACAGCTTGCTTCAGTCACAAAAGGTCAAATAGATAGCACAGTAAAAATATTAATTGATTTTGGCTGTACTTTTTATTGACTATTTTCCTGAAATTATCCTGAAAAACTTGGCTACAGCTAGGTGAGAAAAAGAAAGTAGAAACAAAACAGTTTACGAATTTATTTTAACTTATAGAAATTTTATGTGTTCACAAGAATGTTGTACTTTTAAAGCAGTTTGATATTGTCCTGTAAAAGGAATAGGAAATAATGAGATGCAACACTTACCTTCAGAAGTTGTTCTAGCTTTGCGATATGCAGCTTCCAGGGAAGAAATGGCGGACTGAAGATGGCTGTGCGAAAAGTGGCAGAATGGACAGCCGGCGAGTAGACTGGGTCTTTGATAATTCTTTTCCAGACAAGGAGAGGACTTGAGATCACCCACAAGTGCTCCAGACAGTTGCTCCTTGTGAAGGCACCACAAGACAGCAGTCTCCGGTGGGTTTAGAGCTCTGGGAGACGAACGAATAGCCATCTTGCTCAAACCAGGGTCAGTGCCTTTGAACGGACACTGGGTTTGCATACTTCCTTTTCCAATCGCTTCCAGAAATTGCTTGTTAACTGCTTTTCAGCTATTAAGAACATTTGGGTCAACAAGTTTCATAGCACTGGGTGAGTTCCCTTCAATCCTCAGTGAAAGAAATTTTCAGTACAAGTTTCAGGACTTAATTTTTTTTTAAATAAACAGCAAAAGCCTGATTAAAACATTGATTTCAGAAAGTCACAAATGGACTAAGGGTCCAGATGGATTTGAAATAAGATTTTGGAATTAATTATAAAGAATCCTTCCCATGGGAAAAATGCTTTTCTTTTGAATTCTTTTTTTTAAAAAAAACATAAGATAAGACTTCAAAAGTTGGACACTAGAGGGAACTAGAAGGAACTAAAGATTACAAGGAACTAAAGATTACAATCAAGGAAAAGAACAGTTAAAGCTGGCTTACAAATACAGAATGAAGCAAAATATTTGAACATTGGACATATTGAAGGGTATTTTTGAACAATGGACCTAGAAGTTAATTTTAAAAATGTCTGCCTCTATAGATAGATTGTGTTTAAAATATGTTATGGAAGTTTTATCTGACAAGACTGAGACTGATTTGAAAGTGGATTTAAAAATGACAGGCTACAGGAATGACATGGAAAAAGATGTTACAGTGGACATACAAAAGTGTCAGAATCAAGCCTGCCTCTGATTTGGGAAGTGAAACTCTTTCAGAGTCAGAGGAGTAATTGGAAACTTTCTGGGCTGAAACCGGGAAAATGAAACTCCAGCATGAGTCGGCAGCATGGGAAGGGTCCAAGGCACTGATTGGCCAAGATTCGGGGGAGGATTCAAATCCTCCAATCAGCATGCACCAACAATGGACAGAAAAGCACGTGAAAGAGAAAGCAGCCCAATTGGCTGCAGAAGGGTCCAGGTGCGCGAAGGATCAGGATAAAAGGCAGCCATGTGAAGAGCGAGCTGTGAGAGAAAACTGATCCTCCAAGCCTCCAGCATTCCCAGAAGAGTCTTTACCTGCAGGAGACAGCATCTGTGGCCAAAGGGGAATCAGCGCCTTCACTCTGCTCTGAAGCGGATTTGAACCTTTCCAGCCTTGCTCCAAGTCTCCAGTCCAGGGAATCAAGCCTAGTCCAGGGCTTCCAGCCAAGTCCAGTCTTGTTCCAAGTTCCCAGCCTTGTTCCAAGTCTCCAGTCCAGAGAATTCAGCCTAGTTCAGGGCTCTCAATCGAGTCTAGCCTTGCTTTGAGTTCCAGTCTTACTTCAAGTCTTCAACCCAGTTCCAAGTGTCCAGTCAAGTCCTGCCTTGTTCCCAGTTCCTAGTCCTGCTTCAAGGGTCCGGTTGCTGCTTCCAGTCCAGTGCAAATCTTCAGCTACCCAGTGCTCCAGTGCCAGAGCAGTTCCAGTATTGTTCCAGTTCGAGAACTGTTGTCTTCAGTACCTTGTGTTCCAGTCTCGTTCAGCTTCCAGTTCCAGTCAGAAGTCCTGTCCACTGCCTTGTTGTGTCCAGTTGGGTTCATTGAACCCAAGTTTTTTTAAATAACAAGGACTTATTTATTGTAAATAGTTATTTAATAAAAAATATTTTTGAAATTACTCCACCTGGTTGCATAGTCTGAACAGGACAAAAAGAAACCTGCTAATGTCTTAATGATTAAAAGGCATATACAAATAAGGGAGTGACCTAGATAATTTTCATATATCAGATTTACAAAAGAAGCTTGTAAAGCTTTGAAGAATTTTGTGAGAAGGGACAAAGAAAAAATGAAAAGAAATCAAGTTGGGTGTTATTTGAAGGGACTACAGATCAAGTTTGTTAGATGTAAAAGGAAGGCATATAAAGTTGGTTAATTTGATCAAGGTTAAAACAGATATGTTGTTATCTCTGGTAACCCTTAATGGACTTTTGCTGACATCAGGACTGAAATGACGAGGCTTTAAGGATTTGTTTATAGGTAAGAGATTGGATGTGGGAAAAAGATATCATTTGTTGTATATTAAGAGAAGGTGCTGAGCTACTACAATTGTTTATATTTGTTGTGATGAAGGAAAATATCAGTTCTTTATATATTTCTTTTCTTTTTCTTTACTTATTATTTTTATTTTCTATTTTTCTTTCTATGTTTTTCTTTTTTCTTTTCTGCACCTTCTATTTTTTTCTTTTTAATTCTTTTAGTTTGCATTAGTTTTTAATGTTGTAATTATAATTTTTAACAAAATTATTATTAAAAATAAGTCATTCTAGCTTTGCTAAAACAAAGAGCATTTGGTACTGGCTGAACCTGTTCTGGTATGATAATTCTTTGCTTTGTTGGATTTTGTTCTGTTCCTATAAAAATACATATATGTATATTATATATACATACAAGAGGAAATCTTCTGATCTGCCAATAATGTGAAATGCAAGCAAACATCAAGGAACTGAAGTTTCAGTTAGCACAATTTTATTAAAATGCAGTGACAAATTTGGATTCCATATAGGTAAAAGAGGCAATTTAAAAGGATTTTATAGATGATTTTAAAGTTGCCACTAAATAATTTTATGCAACTGTAACTATATTAAGTATGTATTTATTGCATTTGAATTTATCCTTTTGGAAATTCCAGGTGGTGATCATGAGACATGGGTTTTTACTCCATCCAAACAGCAAGATTAGGAAGTAGATATGTGCAACCCCCACCTCCTCATGCACATGCGTGCATGCGCGCGCACACACACACAAATCAACCCAAGTCAAACTTGCTAATGCTGCTTATGATTTTTTGATGGTGAAGGACATTGGCATTATTCCATTATGGATAATTACTTTCTACTTCCTAAAATCTAAGATCTTTTCCCAAGAGTGAATGATGACTTTTCCTAAGTCTGAAGAAACATGCACACATATATTTCAAACAAACTTCAGAAGGACCATAAAGTAACATTTTTCCATTCTTGTTTCAGAATGGAATTTATTTTAATGGGAGATTAGTATAAAGACATTATATCTATGTGTTTACAAATGAGATCCTTGTTCAAATAGTCAGGGTTGATGTCTATAATCTATGACATCTGTGTTTTCTGTGACCTGCAAATGACTGGAGCAAGGAAGAATCCTGGCCTTTTATTAGCGAACAGCAGATATTTTTCTCTTGAGTGATGTGTAATCATCCTTTTCCTTATTTCTGTGCTAACAAAGGCACAGGATTCCTGAATACTTTGAAGTCTCTACATTGCAGTTTAATCTTTCTTCAACCTTTTATTAGTTTTGACCCTTACTTATACCTCCCACCAATGTTTGATGATATAAATTGGGACTATGCATACTTCAAAAATAAGTTGAAGTAAGTATTTCAGAACTTGTGCAGCACCTCTGTTATTCATTAAAGCAGTTCCTTTTTCAGGCTTCCCAGTGAGTATGAAACAAATGGTGTGGCTATTTTAAGAAGTTGATTCAATGTAATGATTAAATCCTTATATTTTACTGCAATTGTTCATGGTCTGCTTCAGAATCTGCACTTGGAAATTCCTGGACCGCCTTACTTCATCTTTTTTCCTATTATGTAGCCAGTTTGATTCAAAGGTTGTCCATCCAGTGATGTCCAGGTATAGAGTCTTCATTTTAATGTTGTTTGATGTGATTATTAACAATAAACAAAGAGTTTTCTTTGCAAAATTATATTAACCTAAATCTAGTCTTATTGCACTTACCCAGTCCAATTTGTCCAGTAGTTCCAGGTTTTTGCAACTTTTGATATCCAAACAATCATGTGGTAATCTTATGCTTTTTCCGCTATTGCATTAGTGGGAGCATATACTTGTATAACAACAAGGTTTTAATGAATAGCCAATAATTCTAATATGTACAGTTCTAATTTGATATGTAATATCTGCTCTGTATTTTTTAGGTTACATGTAAGTACATGTGATATCCTTTTTGAGTGTCACTGACACTCTATTTCTTCATAAAAACCCATGCCCAGGAATATGTAATCATCTGAGTTAAAATGGCCTATTGTGGTCCAACTAAGTTCATTTATTTGTTAAAGCAATTTACTACAGTCTTAATTTACAATTGTTTATTTTTGCTTGAACAATTTCATGATTTTTTAACTTAAATTTGTCACATTCTATATTCAACTGTATCCATGTTTGGAGAACAAATTCCTTTTTCAATGCTGACCTCATCAGTGATCACAATTCTTCGGCCTGTGACCAGGTCCAAGGAATCACGTCTAGATCTACTCATATAAGTTCATCCTTTTCAACCAATAACTTGAGGAATACCTTCTGACTGGCAGCTGACATCCAAACTTTTTCAGCATGTCTGTATGGTTTCCTTGGCAACAAGAAGGAAGTCATTTTGTATTTGATTTAAAGTTCATTCTCTGAGGTGGATTGCCTTCTCCTGGACCTGCAGAGCCCACCCACTCTCATGGCCACCTTGAATTCCCTACTGAGCTCTTTAACCTCATCAAGATAAATTTAGATTCAAAGATTATTGTATTCTAGAAAGATTGATAAAATGCCTATTTGAAAATGGAAAAGGTACCTTTCAAAGTAATGCTTGTTCTATCACTAGAGTTTTATCAAATGGCCAGTCTGCTGATGTATTTAATTCATATAAATACTTAACAGTGCAAGGCAGCATAATACCATCCTTTTCCCTATTTAAAATTTTTTGATATCAAATTATTTGCAGAAACAGCATTTTGCATTTTTGTATGCGTACAATTTCTAGGAATGGAAGATAATTACTCTGAAATGCATGAAGTTTAGGAAGTTTATTCAGTTTTTAAAATTCTTTGATAATAGATCTCTGATTATGTAGTTAATTTTTTTCCTGTGTGTGTGTTAAGAAAGATACTTCATTTTTTTTCCAGCAGACTACTTTGTAAAGTCACTGTAACCTTAAAAGCACCTCAGTATAAAAAAATGAACTGCAGTCCAGTCTTATCCCAAATTATGCAAAATTATATAAACAATGCTAATTATTAACTCACGTATTTACTCTTTAATAAAGGTATAATTATGTAACCAATTCCAACCGTTACCAACTGGTTCTGTCCAGATTTGATGGGCTACAACCCTCTGAATTCCCAACAAAGGTTGTGTTTAGAGTGGACACTGAAATACAATATAAATCATATTTGAAAAGAAACGTAACAAACCAATCTTGGACTGCCCACCATCATGCAGAATGAAGCAATCATCTCAGAAAGTAGGTACAATTGGTTTCCTCAGCAGTATCACCTTTCTATAAGGTTTCATGAAACATAAATCATGTGTCTAAGGCAAGATAAAAGTCAAAGGGCTGATGACCGGGTTCATTACTCACAATCCAGGATACAATGGATAGCCGCACTGATAAAAGAGAATGCAACATAAAACATAGAACTCCAAGTCCCAAAGTTGAAATTATTAGGTTAATGACTTGAAATTCATTTCTGAATCAGTAATACCACATTCAGTCTATCTTGTGTTCAGCAAAGGCTTGATCTCCCCTACATTTTACGATAGAAGTAATGATAGATTTAGTCATATATACTGTGGCAATGACCTGCTAGGGCCTGAATCACCAACTGCCAATATTTTTAAACAGCCCAAAATTGAAAAACTACTCCTGTCTTGAAATCAACATGAAACTTGGGGACCTTTCCTAATTTCCTCATATACGTAATTCATATATGCAATTTGCATTGCCTTGTATGATTAAAATTACTAGGTAATACAATACTACCAGGCTGCCATCAGTAGAGAAACTTGATAGATGTCTCAGAAGATAATGTTAGATCACAGAGAATATCATTCTATATTTTAGTCTGCCTTTCTTCCATTTGTGCAACAGGAAATACATGCTCTCATAAAACCAGACTTTCATATTTTCTTTTTCATAAGCCCAATTCATTTAATTAAAGTCATGATTTAAGAAATCTGGATAAAAGTTTGATAAAAAAGGAAGGCGTAATAACATATCAGTAATCATAAATGATAACTGATAGCATTTTAGCAGTTTCCATGACAAGTAACAGGATTCATTTATTCATTAGTGTATTTAGAATACTATTGCCTGCTATCAGCCACTTTTAAAACTGTTTAGAATTTTAACAACCAAAACTGTTAGAAGAATCTAATAGGGAGGGAGGGAGGGAGGGAGGGAGGCTTATCATATTTTATCTTTCCATAAGTATATTTTATCTGTCTAGGGTCATGCACACACGCATGCACACACACACACTTTAATTAAACACCAGTGAATTAAATATTACACAGTTATATGCAACAGTTTAGTCAGCTATAGTCAAATTGTATGTTTCAATGAATCCCTAACTGAATAAAAGCTGACATGACTTTGATATGGTACAAGGGTAAATATGCCGTTTTCCCGCAAACTTGAATGCAAACTTACTAATTCTGTTCAGTTGTTGAGAGACTGAAAATAAGAAAACAGTGAACATGGTATATGCCTAGGTTTGGACGCTTCCAGTCAGTACTTTTGCATCACACACTTTGGCAGAAATAACAGCTTTCGAAATGTCCTGTCTGGCATGTTCACTGTTTCAATGTGCACTGTACATCGTAACGTTTCACATGCCATGGTGCTGATGCGCGTTGCTGTTGGGAGAGAGCTGCTGGGAAACCTTGTGCCAAGCTCTGTATCTATGTTCATTTCAATGGAACGTGTTTGGGTTATGTGCTCTGCTCAAGGACTTTTCCACCGCACCACCAGAAGCTGTTGGGAGCACCTGAGATTGTGAGCCTGGGAAGATTCTACTGGGGGAGGGATCTCGTTTGTACCGAGGGTTTTTTAGTTTGCATTTGGCATGCTTTTCTCATTCTCAGCTTTCTTTGTACTTGCATACTATTCTTAAATAAACCAGATTTTATTTAGCTCTTGCTTGTGAGTCTGAGAGTGTTTCAGAATAGGCAACCCTTACATGTTTTTCTGTAGAAAAGACTTCCCAAGAGTCTCTCTATACTTGCTTTTGGATCTTTTCCCTCCCTCTCTCTTGTAAAACTCTCCTAGCTCAGAAATATTCTTGGGTCCCTTACATTTACTGCACATTCGAGATTTCCCCCAGGTTTTCAATATAATTCAAGTTTGAGGAAAATTTCTTTTCTGTTAAGCATTTTATGGCTAATTTGGATGTATGTTTCAGACTGTTATTTTGCTGAAATATCCAACCTTTTGTCAGCTTCAATTTCTTAACTGACAGTAAGACATTAACTTCTAAAAAATATGTTAATATTTGAGTCTATTGTTTGACTCACACAGTATTTCTTGTACCCCAGCAGAATCCCAAACCATGTTAGAACCACCCTTGTGCTTAATGGTTGGTATTTTCTTCAAATACTTTATCCTTTTTTTTGCTTCTCTAAATGCAACATGTGGTTGTTGCTTTGTTGCTTTGTTGTTTATTCGTTTAGTTGCTTCCGACTCTTCGTGACTTCATGGACCAGCCCACGCCAGAGCTTCCTGTCGGTCGTCAACACCCCCAGCTCCCCCAGGGACGAGTCCGTCACCTCTAGAATATCATCCATCCATCTTGCCCTTGGTCGGCCCCTCTTCCTTTTGCCTTCCACTCTCCCTAGCATCAGCATCTTCTCCAGGTGGTTGTTGCTAAACAGTTGTATTTTGTTTCATTAGTGCAAAGCACTTTTTTTTTGTTTCCAAATGTTTCAGGCTTATCAAGTTTTTTCTTTTGGGTAAGGCCAGGAAAATGTTTCTTTCTGACATCTTTTCTGTGCAGATCACTGTTGTACAAGCAGCACTGTACTATGGTCCTGCAGACTACTTCAATGTCAGCTAAACCTACATATCTAACTAGATTTAATGCCGTTCTTGGCATTAAATTTTTCTTGGTCTTCAAGCGAAGACTTGGCTATTTAGCTGACCTCAGGAAATGTTTTAAGCTGTTATTTCTGCTAGTGGTGTTACAAACTACTGACTGGAAGTACTGATCTTAATCTCTACATCTGCCACATTCACTATTTTATTATTTTGAATCTGTAAACAATTGTATATAAATATTGAATATGGATTCTAATTTGCAGAAAGATATCATGTTTAACTTTGTACAACACAGAGGTTGTATGAGCTCCTGTTCCATTAGGAATTGATTGAACATACAATTTGACTAGAGATGCTTAAAGTTTTGCATATAACTGCATAGAAATATACAACTAATGGACATATCTGAAAAAACTAGCACAAAATATATCATTGTAATATGTAATATGTCCAGATATACCTACATTCTACAAATCTTACCAGAAAATAGTAAAAATACTGGCATAGGAACAAAATGTTCTAGTATTTATCTTATTTCTGGAGATGCTCTCAGCTTTGAAGGATTTCAATATGTATATATATCTACGCCAAGTATTCACTGATATTTTCGATAGGAGTTACAAAATTTCCTATCATTTACTGTGCCAACCTCAAGCTGAACTATCATAAAGTAAAAGAATTCTAGTCCAATTGCCTGTCTGCTTCCCTCATCACTCCATTCTTGGTTTCTAATCAATAATAGCAGATCATTTAAAGTATTAGACATAATCTTCCACAGTTATCCACATCATGACCTGTTTGCAGATTTGGTCATGCACGAAATGAAATGCACTTCAAAACTTTTACTGATTTTGTTCTGTCTATTCCAAGGATGATCAAGTTTTAATCAAACCAAATGGATTTAATTAAGTCTAATTTGAAGATGGAAGATGGCCACTGTGTGGACAAATATCTCATTCCTCTAGTTCAGATCACTGTTCCAATTAGCTCCAATTATCATTCTTTTCCTCTTTTAAAGTAATGGTACATATATTCCCACCATAGTAGAATAATGATTTCTGTAATTTTTCTACATAGTTACAGTGGCTAAGCTTGCATAGTTTTACCTACTTTATAACAGAAACCTCTCAGATTTATTCTTTGCCTTTTATCGCATATTGTACTCCAAGGCACCATACATATCAAAAGAGTCAGGCTCAGTATTACAAAAGTAGAAGGACAAAAGGAAACTAGAAGAAATGACATATTTGATATAGGCATGCCCGATGTTTCCAATATACTAAAGTTCCATTAACATAGGTAGGCCTTGGTTTTTCAGAAAAGGGACAAAGAGAGAATAGCAAACAAATGTAAAAAAAATGTCTGCTGAAAAGCAAATATATTTATTATGCACTTTCATATACATAAGGACTTTTGCTTAATATAATACAAGAAATAAAATAAAAATTTTACAATGTGAAATTCAATGTACATTTTAGGCTATTTACAAACCAGTCCAGGAAAGAAAGTCTAAGCTGTGCACCATGTTATTTGAAGAGTTCCAATGGAGGATATCAAGCATTAACAGACATTTGCATAGCAGCACAGCTGACAAGAGGAAAGGATGCTTTAAGTAAAAGCAAAGCCATTTTCCAATACTGATCATAACAAGACCTACATGGCACTGCTATACCTTAACATGTCAACATTTTGAAAGATAAATTAATGATTTGCTTCCCTTTAAAAATGCCTACCTGGGGTCACTTGTGCTACAGGTTTTAACATCTACCTGCCCTTTCTCAAACCTCCCAGTTGTGAAGTGTGACAGTTTACTACAGTTCATCTGGGAATTTTAGCCAGTATATTGTAGGGAAAATAAAAAGTGAAGGTAAAAAAGACAGAGATTTGTGGGCTGAAAATAGAACCCAGGGGTCCTAAATCATACTAAGTTATAGCTGATCAGCCCTGTCAAGTCATGGCTTAACAGAACTGAACCACACCCAAGAACTCATAAAACAATAATAAAACAAAGAATTGTCAGTCTTTCAGGTAATCAGTGTTTACCCTTCTTGGAGAGAGGCCACAAAAGCCAATATATTAAAATCATATATTAAAGCAATGCAAAACAGTCTCACACTTTTGTCAAATGGATAGATTTATAATAAAGGCAGGCATGCTGTATTCCAAATAAGTTCTGAAAATATGCAGGAACTTTTATGTCAATGAATTATCAGAAAGCACTTTCCCTCTGATCTTCTTTTAGTTGATTTCTGTGCTTTGGGGATATGCTTTGCCTTACCCCAGCTCTTTCAAATGTTAAAATTAATTCTGCTGAAAATCACAAAGGCTTCTGTAACATGTAGCCTTCTTGTGCGTATGGCCATAAATGTAATTATCAAGTCACAAATACATACTAGGATAAAGCAAGTCTAATAAATACAACCTCAGCAGTAACTGAGATGAGAAAGAAGACAATCTTTAGGGATACTTTTTACATGGTAAAACGTTATCTAGTAAGAAACAAGGGCTATAATTTTGAATTGTTTTGCAAATGCCCAGTACTTGAAACTCAGAACAAATTCAAGCCAATGTTTTGTATCCTAAGTCACTTGGTAATATTACTACTCCAGTATTTATTTTACAAGAAACCTAATGGCTTCAGAATTATAAGTAGCTAGCAAAATATTCATTATAGTTGTACAGCTTTGTGGAAAAGATGATTTTCATGGAGTATGAATTCATGTTCACAGAGCCAGTTTGGTCTAGTGGTTAAAGCTCCATGCTAGAAACTAGGAGAGGGTGAGTTCTAGTCCCACCTTAGGCATGAAAGCCAGCTGAATAACTTTGGGCCAGAGACACTGTCAACCCACAACATCAGGCTTGGGCAACAAGCCAGTCAGTTAGTTCCTGTTGCAACCAACCGATCAACATTCAGTTGATCCAAAAAAGCGACCCTGCACCCATGGGAAAAACACTAGGAAGAAAAAAAAATGAATTCCTGTTCATATTACACGTATCTTTAATCATCTCAATGCACACAGCCATGTAGCTTTCCCATTGCCATATTCCCATTAGTGAGGGGAGACTCTGTACTGACAAGCCTTTATAACAAATTTTGACCTTCTGGCAGAAGTCCCCCCCCCAAGTGGACCTATAATTTATCCCATAAACAGCCATTTCTCACTGTTGGGCAAAGTAAAGCAGTGACACTGGGTAACATCACTGCAATGGGGGAAAAACGGATTTCCTGCCACTATTTACCAGGAAGAATAAAGCTTGTTCCTCCTGTCCCAAGTTCTTTTTCTTGGTCACAAGAGAGGTGCACAGAATAGCAGGGACAGGATTTTATATATATAGATAAAGGCTGCTACAAGGCAACTTCAAACATTTTTATTTGATATTTAGATTTACAGAACTCTAGCTTCAGATGATTTTAAAAATATCGCATTTGAAAGAGTGACTTAAGTGGATACAATCCAGTTGTATAGTATTATTTTCAACTGGAAAGAGATTATTGCAGTTTACCACTTAGATCAAATCCAATAATAATAATAGGTGGCAAAATTAAACACCTGAAATATATTGGGGCTATACAGAGAAAAAAACAAGAAGAAAACAAACAAGCAAGCCATTATTCCTGCTTTAAATACATGCAGGCAGGTATTTGGGGTTAGGCTTGTCAACTGCTTATGATCATTTCATTTTTCAGTATATTAAATTACTTCATATGGGTTAAAGTCTTATGTCCACATAATGCAAAATAGGCAACAAATATCTTCCAGATGTTTTGGACTGTTACCCAATAGTTCCAAGAGGGAGGCAAATGATGAAATGTTTTTTGTCATGATACAATCCTACTTCTTACATGTTTGCATGCAACATGTCACAAAAACAAAATGATGGAGCTTATGTTATGGTACCATAACAGACACTTTGTTATGTTTGTGTTATTGTGGTTGGGAATGGATGCCTATGCAACAATCATAAGCAACAGAGACAATTCCAATTCCAATTCCAACTGTAATTGTGGAGTTGTAATATAAAAAAATTGGAGATCACCAAATTGTCAACACTTTATCTAGCTCACTGCAATAGAGGTGTCTTGTTTATCTCAGATCATTTAAATGAGGATTGAAGGATTGAACAAGAACCTTTATATAGGTAAAACAGGTGCTCTACCACAGGCTATGTCTCTTCCACAGAAAAAACTGAAGCAGCTGCTCTGGCTCTGGCTGGATGGACCTCTGTTAGCTTTCAAAGAGGAAGAAGGCAATGTGAATACAGATATAACCCGACTTAAGTCAATTAGAGGAGACCTGGATTCAAACACATTCCTTCACCAATGCTCTTTAAAATCAGTAATGAGAACAATCTTGATGACTTGTAATACCAACCAGTATTGAATCCAAGTACTGCAGTTTAGCTAACATTGTCAAAAGATTGCCATTCCTGGTGGGAAACATCTGATATACAGAGAAACATTCCAGTGGAAATGCAATTTAAGATGTACAGAAGAGTAGCTCATATTGGTTTGGTATCATGTGTTTGAGATTACCTATCCTATGTATGTACAGATGATTTTTTGGAGAATATAAAGTGTGAACCAGCCATACAGAGATATAGCTACATGTCCCAAACATTGATATTTGGGACTGCAGTGGTAGGTTTGTTTGTTTTTTTTGTCTGATCACAAATGTTATCAATTACTATTGTGGCTGTGGCAGTTCCCACAATTCTCTTCTACATGCAAATTGCACTCTTTGAGATAGCTGCAGTCTTTTGTATGGGTATATGTGAACCTGCAGTAAAACTATAAGCAGTCTTATGACATCTTAAAGTCTAACTAGGAATCATACACTGCAGAACTGCTGGTGCAAGCATAAAAAAGAAAAAAAAATGACATTCAATTGGTGTTTAAAACGCTTATTAAAAGAAATGAGCAGATATAAAAGAAATGACAGATACGTGTGTGTACATATTTGTGAACTGAGGTTATTTCAATCTTTTAGGTAGACAAGGATGCTGCTTGTCTTTTTGGCTGAAAGTAGGTTTTTTTTTGCCATTTTAATATAAAATAAATACATAAGTTAATGCCTTTCAGCACAAACTCTACCATGGCACATTTACCCTGATGATGCCTTCTTGAAAAGGAGCTTACATTTCTACTTCTTACAACTTTTCAGCTGTGGAGGAATATATGGCATTAACTTGTTCTGTTATTAAGGAAGAAAGTGCTTATTCTGTGTATTAAGTATACAGTACACAAAATACAATTTCTGAAGCACAGGAGGTTACATAAAGAAGGCAGCCTTAACTTTTAGGCACATTACAGTAATCAAGGTAACTGTGCTGCAGTGATCACATTCAGAATTTTCAATGTAGTTTAATGAGCAAGAAATGCTTTTATCCCGGTCTAGCTGACAAACATTCTTGGCAGAAGCTCTTCTTTTTGTTCATGGTGTTATGAAACTGCCTAGGAAAGGAAAAGAAAGGAAAGGAAAGGAAAGGAACGGTTACATTCCACCTCAAAAATCTCAACTCTATCAATAAGTGAGCTGCTTATAATGTCATCACTGATATACAAATAGCAATGACTAAAAATCTTACAGTTTACCATTCATTTATGAAGCTTTTTAAAATGGATTGTCTGAAATTAAATACATATAGAGATCAACAGACTAGAGTGATGCAAGTCTACTGTCCCCAAATAACATTGTCATGTCAAACTTGCTTTTTACACTTAGGATCACCTTTACTGTATCTCAGTGACATCATGTTTTATATTTCCCCACCCAGCAAACCTGGCACTGCTGATAGGAACAAAGAAAAGGGTAAGGTGATATGGCAACATGATGCAGATATTAAGATGCCAATATGGGAATTCCGTTTTGACAAGACCGTGTTGTTGTTTAACATGTAATTTGTAGCTAGCAATGCTTTTTAACAAAATGAAAGCTTTTGTAACTTGAAACTGCATACTTTCTACTCAACCTTCTATGCTATTAGGCCACTGAGTTCTTATAGTTTTGTAATATTTTAGGTATGCTACAATATTGTATGGGCTGACACACAAGGGCAATTTGCAACACTTTTTAAAAAATATGTTAAATTATGTTGTGGGAAAAAAATCTTGATTAAAGTAAAGCTTGTCCTTGAAAAGGGCTAATATGTCACAGGAAACCTAACATATACATAATTATGAAAAAATAACTCTTACAGATAGCTTAATTCTTCTAGTTAAGTAAATATATTTCAGTCACCCAGATTTGATTGAAGCTGGGTGGCATTTGTATTGAATAAAATAAATAAATACATGTTGTAAACATAAAGATCCCAGCTAACATTGTAAGCTCATAATTGCCATACATTCAGATAAACATGACAATTAACATGAGACTTAATTCTAATTGGTCCTCCTTTTTTTACAGCAAGCTGTGAGTTTGAATATGCAATCCCATGAGTCTTTGAAGTCTCACTGTATTCCCATGACTTTACTTTCTTTATATGATATGCATACATAAGGATACCAGCCTCACAAATTAGCAAATGATGCAGCTAAAATGATATTTAGCTAAAATGATATTTTTCATAGGCTTCAATGTATATATATATATACTGATTTTCTTAGAGATGAACATTGGTATCTTGTCAACTGTAATTAAATGTAATCAAATGATAAAATGTAGAATCAGAAACATCAAGCATGAGCACAAACTATGCATACAACCTTCAATGTCTCCCCTGATTCTGTGATCCTATCCAGCTTCATGTCTTAGCTTGGAAATCTAAGGACAGATAACACTGTGGCCACATACTTGCATTAAAGAACTACTGTGCTATTTGTGCAGAATTTTTCCTATCGCTTCATTATAGTCATTTTTAAAAAGTACTAAGGCTAGGTGATTACTGCAGATCAGATTTGAAATTTCTGTTAAAGAAAAATAGATGACCATTCTACAGTCTATAATGTAATCTTTTCAATCATCTGTGACCCCACCAGATTGTATTATCCTCTAGTCTGCTTTTAACCAATTTCCTATCCAAACCATGAGAGACCATGAAAAGTATCATACTGATATCAAAGTTCACAGCATTTCATTAAACTCTGGATTAGTAGCTTTTTTTTTTAATGAGATGTTTGGGAACCATTATTCATAACAAATCCATGCTAATTTGTACTGGTTTGTTGCTATTCACATGTTTTCAACTAATTGTTTTATAATTGTTTTATAATTTAAAATGATAGGAGATTAGGCATTTCACTTCAATGTAATCATGAAGCTACTTTCTAAATAATTTGAAGGAAATTAATCAAAGCAAGTGACAACTGTAAACATATTTAAGTGCAACAATATTAATTCATGATGTTGTTTAAAGTTTTGGTTTTTCTATTTCCCAAAGCACTAGAGTTATTTGATATGCCATGCATAAATTCACCAACTGGCTAATGAAGGGGTGTGGCAAGTAGAAATTGTCCTAAACCCCAAGCATAAAAGTCAAGTTTGTTGTGTGACATGTTGGTAGAATCTATTAATGTCCACGTGGACATGGCTGAATACAACCTACATAAAATGCCGCTAACCACTTAACAGTTATGTTGTTTACAAGCTACTGTTCAGTGAAAGACCTACCAGTTCTTGCTCTTGATTGTCAATCAGCAACAGTAACCAATGGCTATCTACAGAACCCCTTGAATAGGACAATTCTAAAAGTTACTCACCTCTTACAATGGTGTTTCCTTCTTGTAACTGAAGCTTGGGTCATTTCCCTCAATTTGAATTTTTAAGGCTTGTTTAAGGCTAAACTCCGTTTCTGCAGAAGGATAGCCTTCCAAAACCTCCTGATGCCCTCGATCCTGGACTGTTCGTGGTACAGACACTCTACCAAGAAAAACCTGATTGCTCTGAAGATGATAGTTTGGATTTGTCATTATTCCATTTCTTTTCTTTTGCTCTCCACTTTGTTGGTGGATCAGGAACTGCTGTGGGGACTGGCAAACTTCTTGCTGGGCTGAAGGGATTAAAATTTTGCACTGTGTATCACTAGGCATATTTTTAAGAGGCACAGTAGCCCCACATTTGGCAATAGGTATTTGTTTATCAAACTGAGTCATTTCATATTCTAAAACTTTTGGTTGTGAAGAAGTGGTTTGTTTTACTTTTTTTCCAGCAGACCCAGATTTGTTGGAGTTCTCTGTTTTTCCTGTTCTGCTTGGTTTTGTTGATTTTAGGTTGGGCTTCACTTGGCTCCATTCAAATTCACTATTTGGTGAACTATGATTCTGGCTTAAAGAATGAGTAGTGGAAGAAGGTGAAACAATGGACTGCCTACTTCTACTGCGGGGCAGTGAATGCTGCTGTATTTGCTCTGTAAAGGACATGTTGTGGAAACTATCAATAGGTACTGTTTGGGCAGTTGCTGTAGATGAAGTTGTGCGAAGAGAAGAGTTTTTTGAGCTTTTCAGTGAATTATTGGATAAAGACGACTTCTGCCGGTCAACTGTTGAATCAGGGGATTCAGAAGGAGAACTAAAAGCATGAGATGGCCCATTTGACAAGCCACGCAAAGCAGCTTGTACATCACCCCCACCAGTGCTCCCTGAACTGTTTGATTTTATAGTTAAGGATTGGATTTTTGAAGGTACTGATTGCAAAGGTTTTTGCTCCATTGTATGGATTGGAGAAGGAGTATATCCATTTAAACTAGAAGCACCATATTTTTCCAGTAGTTTAATTATCGGTGTGTGCCCATTCTTTGCAGCAACACGCATAGCTGTGCGCCCAAACTGATCTGCATGATTTGGATCAGCACTATTTTCCAGTAATATCTGCACAACGTCTATGTGCCCTTCTTGGGCTGCAATGCAGAGTGCAGTTGCACCTTGATTGCACGTATGATCAACTAAGGACCCGTGCTCAATCAAAAGCTGAACTACTTTGACGTGACCCTGCCATGCAGCAGACTGTAAAGCTGAGCGTTTCTCATTGTCTGCTGCATTTACATCAGCATGGTATGTTATCAGCATCTGTACCATCTCCACATGGCCCTGCCAGCAGGAAACATGGAGTGCTGTCCTTCCTTCAGCATCACTTGCCTCTACATTTGCACCATTTTCTAAAAAGTACTCGGCCATTGATAGCTGGTTCTCTAAGGCCAGGATGTAAAGTGTTGGTCGGCCATCAGCATCTTTATAGTTCACATCAGCTCCATGGCTGAAAAGTAGTTCAACTATATCTCTGTGCCCTTCTAAAGCAGCAACACGGAGTGCATTTCTCCCATCATAGCCTCTGTGATCAATATTAGATTTATTTTCCAGTAAAGTCTGCACACAGTCATAGTGACCCTCCTGGGCAGCCAATATGAATGGTATACGTCCATCATTATCAATTTCATTAGTCCGAGCACCTTGTTCTATAAGTGCTTCACATATTAATCTGTGACCTTCAAAAGCAGCCATATGCAAAGGTGTCCATCCTGCATCATCCCTATGGTTTTCATCTAATCCTCTATCTAACAGAGTCCGTACTACTTCAACATTACCTTGAGCAGATGCTATGCTAAGAACTGTCCGTCCTTCACTATCAATACTATCCACAGCTGCTCCCCAAAACAATAAAGTATTTACAACAGAAGCATGGCCCATTGAAGCTGCAGCAAGAAGAGGAGTGCGACCATTGTTGTCAGTATGATCTACATCTGCTCCACCTTCCAGAAGCAAATCAACAACATCTACATGCCCTTCATAGGCTGCCACTAGCAGTGGCGTCATACCATCTTTGTCACAATGATCCACCTCAGCTCCTCTGTCAATTAAAAGGCTCACAACTGAAGCATGTCCCTTACTAGCAGGAACACAAAGAGCAGCAACAGAGAGAGCAGTCCTTCCATCCACGTCCTCATGATTTACCTCTGCACCATGGTCTAGAAGATGCTCTACAATTTCTTTATGTCCCATGTATGCTGCAGCAATTAAAGCAGTTCTACCTTCATTATCTGCTTTGTTCACCTCAGCCCCATGTTGCAATAGATTCAGTACAATATCTTCATGTCCTCCCCAGGCTGCTGCTCTTAAAGCTGTTCGACTGTCAGCATCTGCACAGTCCACTTTTACACCAGCATACAGAAGTGCAGAAACAACTTCAGTATGTCCACCCCAAGCTGCAGATCGCAATGCTGTCCACCCATCGTGGTCAGTGTGATTTATGTTAGCGCCACACCCAATCAAACAATTTACGACTTTGGTGTGTCCTTGCCGGGCAGCTAAAGTAAGTGCTGTCTGCCCAAGAGCATCTTCAATCTCTAAATCTGCTCCTCTAGAAACTAACAAATTCACTACATCAAGATTGCCACTATAGGCAGCATTGGCCAGCAATGTTCTCCCATTTGAATCACATTGATTTATTGAAGCACCATTATCCAATAAAGTTCGAATGGAATCTTCTCTTTCCAATGCTTGTCGCACAATGCAAGATGTCCGATCATCATCACTATTAACATGAGCACCAGCTTTTACTAGCAATTGTAAAACTTCCTGTTCTTTGGGAATTAATGTCGACAAAGAATCTTTGACAGGAGTACCATTCCAGATCATCCATAAAGCTAACTCAGATGTTTCCAGTTGTAAATTTGAATCTATTAGATGCAAAGCAAATTCTTGTGCTTCCAATGGTGCTAAATCCTTGGCTCGACATGTATAGCTCATTGCTAGCATTCGGTGTCCCTCTGCTGCGTTGCATAAATATTTTTGTGTACAATGCTTTACATCCAACAGCCATTCTGCAAAACTGTAGTGAAAAAGGATCTTTGTGTTTCCAAGACCATCAATGAGAACTTTTGATAGAACGTCTAGCTTGCGCTGAAAATCCTCCATAGACAATGCCATATTTTTGGTCCACACAGCATGGAACAATTCAGTTGTGGTCAGTGGTCTGCAAGCAGCAAGGATTACATTCAGAATAGGTTGGACTTTTGCAAACTGTTTTCTCACAAAAAGTCTCTGACAAAGCCATAGGTACAGTCCATTTAGTGTTCCAGGAATATCACGAATTTCTCTTAACATAATGAAATTTTCTACTACTCCATCTAGGACACGTTCTAGATACAGAAAGCAACCACTGCTTTTAATGTGAAGCTGATTCAACATTTCTGCAGTTTCTTTTGTAAGATGTTGTCTCAGGGCTTCTTCTTGATCCAAGCGATGAAGAATATACTGCTGGACATCTTTCACGATATAGGCCTTTCTGAGATCATCAAGGCTTATTTTTCGAAAGCCTAGATAAAAGAGAAGCAAAAAGGATAAGCATTTCATAAGTTTAGCTTCAAGCAATTTTCACTTTTTTATGTTAGAAATGTTCAATTTACACTAGTTCAGATGTATGTAACTGTACCTAATAGTTTATGAACTACTTGATTGCACAAGATAAGGTTTTCCTTTACCACAGGACATGTTTCTTGCTTGTTTTTAAATCTAGAATTTCAATCCTTTATAATGCAAGATTGCATACTCACAATCTCTGAACTTGGGCTATGATAACTAATTCAGAATATGAGTTTTTGGATTTGCTGTCTCAGAAACAGACTACTAATTCCATTGTCCTTTGTAAGATTATCTGCCATGATTACCACTTGTCCATCTCTATAAAATTATGACTGTTTTCAAGCCAGAATTTGACAAAACCCAAAATTTTATAGCTTTTTTGCACACCCACCAAGCATGATATAATGACCCTTCTTCACATTTCCAACATGAATTTGAAGCACCTTTATATATTCTAAATATTTCTGGTGTCATATACCAATAGTACATTTTATAAAAATTCTCTTTAAGATTGTAACTTAGTGTAAATTTCAGTCCTTTCAACCACATATTTCCCATTTTTCCATCTGTAACCAAACTTTTCAACCCACTTTTTCATACATTCCAAAACTTCTTCTGTTTCAAATTTCAATAAACGTTTATACATTTTAGCAATTACATGTTCATTATTTGTACACAATTCTAATTCAAACAAACTTACAATGTTCAAAACCATAAATTCTTGTCTACTTTAAATCTTTCTAACTATTGTAAATAAGAGAACCATTGACAGTTATATCCCTCTACCACCAGTTCTTCTCTTGATTTTATTTTACACTCCCTTTGACAAAATTCTGGTATCTCACGGTAAGTTAGCCATTTGTGTTTGCCTATTATTTCTCATCTATAAAATGCTTCTTGTGCTGACAGCCACAAAGGTGTTTTCATCCACAACCTAGAATTGTATCTATTCCATATTCTCAATATGGCATGTCTAACATAACGATTTTTGAAATCTACATTAAACCTGACTTTATCATGCCACAAATATCCAGGCCACCCAAATATCATGTCATGTCCTTCCAACTCCAAATATCTTCTATTTCTCAGCAACACCCACTCTTTCAACCAAACCAGACAACAAGCTGTAAAATACAATTTCAAATCAGGCAAACCCAATCCTCCTTTTTCCTTGCATCTTGTAACACCTTATATTTACTCTTGGCTTTTTCCTTTGCCATAGAAACTTAGATACATCTTTTTGCTACCGTTTAAATGGTACATCAGTTGCCAAAACAGGTATTGTCTGAAACAAAAACATCAACATAAATTCTCTCATATTAACATTTTTTAAACTTAATTCCATGACTCAACATAATTATTTTGAAATTACAATTCATATTTGTTATAGTGATACCCAAGTATTTTTTCCCAATATTAAACCCCCCCTTTTCTTCACCAGTTCTGTTTGATCCTCTATTTTCATGTTTTTTGTTAACATCTTTGTCTTCTGATTGATAAAAACCTGTTGGTGTACTGAATTCTTTTAATTTTCCCATTAATGTTTCTATTTCCTTTAGTGGATCCTCCAAAACCAACACCAAGTTATCAGCAAAAGCCCTTAACTTATAAGTTTCTTTTTTAATCTTTACTCCCACAATTCTCTCATCCTGTCTTATATCTCTATTCAATAATTCAAGAACTAAAACACACAGGAAAGGAGACAACGGGCATCCCTCTCTTGTTCCTTTTTGTATCTTGTAAGGTTTTCTGAGATCTCCATTGACAGTTATTTGTGCTTTTCATGAAGTGTGAATCCATCTTACCCATTTAATAAACTTCTCCCCAAAATTCATAGCCCTTGGAAATATTGTTGTGATTTGGCATTCCTTCTAGAACCATGTCTTTCAAACCCAGAAAACATAACACAGTCTGCACATATCTTTTATGTAACCAGTTTATAAATGAAAGGGAAAAAAGATTTCAGACAGATATCTATACATCCATCCATCCTCAAGTTATTAACAGTCATTAAGATCCAACCTATTCTGGAGTAAAAACATCTAGGCCAACTTAAGCTACACATTCTATTGAACCTAAATAAATCTAAGTTTTGAATTACATTTACTATATTTGCAGCATGTCAGATCAAAGTATAGGGCTTTTTAAAAGCTACATTGCAATGAGAAAATTAAAACAGAATACGCAGTTTCTATGGTGCTGATTCTATCGTTCACAGGAGACTGGAATGCTAAGGTGGGCAGTCAGATGATACCTGGAATTACAGGTAAGCATGGCCTGGGAGAACAAAACGAAGCAGGACATAGGCTGATAGAATTTTGCTAAGACAACTCAATGTGCATAACAAACACCCTCTTCCAGCAACCGAAGAGACGGCTTTATACATGGACTTCACCAGATGGACAACACCGAAATCAGATTGACTACATCCTTTGCAGCCAAAGGTGGCAGACATCTGTACAGTCGGTAAAAACAAGACCTGGAGCTGACTGTAGTTCCGATCATGAACTTCTTCTTGCACAATTTAGGATCAGACTAAAGAGATTAGGGAAGACGCACAGATCAGCTAGATATGAGCTCACTAATATTCCTAAGGAATATGCAGTGGAGGTGAGGAATCGATTTAAGGGACTAGACTTAGTAGATAGGGTCCCGGAAGAACTATGGACAGAAGTTGGCAGCATTGTTCAGGAGGCGGCAACAAAATACATCCCAAAGAAAGAGAAAAACAAGAAGGCAAAATGGCTGTCTGCTGAGACACTAGAAGTAGCCCAAGAAAGAAGGAAAGCAAAAGGCAACAGTGATAGGGGGAGATATGCCCAATTAAATGCAAAATTCCAGAGGTTAGCCAGAAGAGATAAGGAATTATTTTTAAACAAGCAATGTGCGGAAGTGGAAGAAGACAATAGAATAGGAAGGACAAGAGACCTCTTCCAGAAAATTAGAAGCATCGGAGGTAAATTCCAGGCAGAAATGGGTATGATCAAAAACAAAGATGGCAAGGACCTAACAGAAGAAGAAGAGATCAAGAAAAGGTGGCAAGAATATATGGAAGACCTGTATAGGAAGGATAACAGTATCAGGGATAGCTTTGACAGTGTGGTCAGTGAGTTAGAGCCAGACATCCTGAAGAGTGAGGTTGAATGGGCCTTAAGAAGCATTGCTAACAACAAGACAGCAGGAGACGACGGTATCCCAGCTGAATTGTTCAAAATCTTGTGAAATGATGCAGTAAAGGTAATACATGCTATATGCCAGCAAATTTGGAAAACACAAGAATGGCCATCAGATTGGAAAAAATCAAGTTATATCCCCATACCAAAAAAGGGAAACTCTAAAGAATGTTCAAACTATCGAACAGTGGCACTCATTTCACATGCCAGTAAGGTAATGCTCAAGATCCTGCCAGGTAGACTTCAGCAATTCATGGAGCCAGAATTGCCAGATGTACAAGCTGGGTTTAGAAAAGGCAGAGGAACTAGGGACCAAATTGCCAATATCCGCTGGATCATGGAAAAAGCCAGGGAGTTTCAGAAAAAAAGATCTATTTCTGTTTTATTGACTATTCTAAAGCCTTTGACTGTGTGGACCATAACAAATTGTGGCAAGTTCTTAGTGGTATGGGGATACCAAGTCATCTTGTCTGCCTCCTGAGGAACCTGTATAATGACCAAGTAGCAACAGTAAGAACAGACCATGGAACAACGGACTGGTTTAAAATCGGAAAGTAGTACGGCGGGGTTGTATACTCTTACCCTACCTATTCAACTTGTACGCAGAACACATCATACAATGTGCTGGGCTTGAGGAATCCAGGGCTGGAGTTAAAATCTCTGGAAGAAACATTAACAATCTCAGATATGCAGATGATACCACTTTGATGGCTGAAAGTGAAGAGGAACTGAGGAGCCTTATGATGAAGGTGAAAGAAAAAAGTGCAAAAGCTGGCTTGCAGCTAAACCTCAAAACAAACCAAGATTATGGCAACCAGCTTGATTGATAACTGGCAAATAGAGGGAGAAAATGTAGAGGCAGTGAAAGACTTTGTATTTCTAGGTGCAAAGATTACTGCAGATGCTGACTGCAGTCAGGAAATCAGAAGACGCTTAATCCTTGGGAGAAGAGCAATGACAAATCTCAATAAAATAGTTAAGAGCAGAGACATCACACTGACAACAAAGGTCCGCATAGTTAAAGCAATGGTATTCCCAGTAGTAACATATGGCTGTGAGAGCTGGACCATAAGGAAAGCTGAGAGAAGGAAGGTAGATGCTTTGAAACTGTGGTGTTGGAGGAAAATTCTGAGAACTTGGACTGCAAGAAGATCAAACCAGTCCATATTCCAGGAAATAAAGCCAAACTGCTCACTTGAGGGAATGATATTAAAGGCAAAACTGAAGTACTTTGGCCACATAATGAGAAGACAGGACACCCTGGAGAAGATGCTGATGCTAGGGAAAGTGGAAGGCAAAAGGAAGAGGGGCCGACCAAGGGCAAGATGGATGGATGATATTCTAGAGGTGATGGACTCATCTCTGGGGGAGCTGGGGGTGTTGACGACCGACAGGAAGCTCTGACGTGGGCTGGTCCATGAAGTCACAAAGAGTCAGAAGCGAATGAACAAATAAACAACAAAACATGGTGCTGAAGTAATGCTAGTGACTCAATTTTTTAATTTTGTTATAAATGTTGTCCACAATGTGCTAGAATGTGAAATATTCCATTATTAAGGATATTCAAATACTAAGCTATGTGGATTCACTGTTCATACAAGGGAATTGAAATTCTAGTTATACAGCTATTCCAATCTTTGCAATAATCAGACTTACCTATCCAGTGCCAGTAACTCTGATAAACACTAGCTGTTTATGAACATCATTTTCACATTGTGGCCTCATTCAAGGGAAATTTTCAAGATGTAAATTGTTACAGAGGACCTTGGATATGCTAGCTGTTTGGACATGCTCAGTTGTATCTTGGATTTTCTTGTTGATATTTCTTTGACTCTTGGGTTGAAAAACAAAAACTAGAAGAAACGGAGACTCGGGAAAGATGATGAATTAGAATAATACTACGGTCGATCAGTAGGATCAGAGTCTAATTTTGTGCATCTCCTCTACTCATTGAATTGAAAAAAAAAAATACATTTCCATTAATCAACTCAAAGGAAGCTGCTGCCAGAGAACTGCTAATATATTCCAACAACCACCTAATTGCCATGCTACTACCAAGTCATAAGGGCATCAGTGTAATGGATAATTCAAAACCTGCCAAGGAAAACTGCGTAACCTTGAGATATTTCCATGAATCAACTAGTTGTAATAGCAAATACTAAATCAGGAGTCTGGTATCCTGCAGGATTCCTTTTGTTTTTGCATTCCAGTGTTTCTTGTACCATATAGTCTGGCTCTGGAATTATCATCTTTTATTGTCTACTATTAAAAGGAGTATATTAATCCAAGAGAATAGGAGTCACTGGCCATCTAGTAGGAAAAAATAGAGAATAGAAATGCAAAACATCTGAAGGACACTAACTTGTGTTCTGCATCTGCATCTGTGCTAAGAAGTGAGTATACTAATCCTAATACTGTAGTTTTTTTATTTCTATTGTGAATATTAAAATATTAAAAATAAAGCCTGTAAACCTGGAAAGTTCTGTTTGATTTAAATTATTCTCAACTTTAGTAATGCATAGTTCAACATTTGCTGTCTGTACACGTTACCTTTCTTTTAATCAGTCTGAACTCATGTATTTGCACTGTGAAGACTGTAGTTAAAATTCTTTTGAATATACACTAAAGATTGCTTGTAGCATTTTATTGTTAATTCTGATCATTCAGCAGAAGTTCTAGACGTGGAGTATAATTAAAATGATACTTCTAGAGATATATGAAAAATCAATAGCCCTTTAGTATAACAGAATTATGCTAAAAATAATTAAGACCAGGTGTTGATAAAGCAGCTATTTGGTGATTTATCATTTTGCCAAAGCTTCAAAATTCTTTGGAATATAATGTCCAAGGAGAAAATTGTAAACGGAATAATACTCCATGGATCATCTAATACATGGTAATTTGTTAAACTTCTTTGGTGCTGTAGTCACTGAGAAATCCTTAAGAATTGTGAACAAAATCTAAATGAAGTAAGAGTAACAGCCACATACAACTCCCATGGAAAGAGAACGGGTATGCATCTATTCAGTTCATGAAAAGTCCCTCAACTTCATCTTCCAAATATACATTATATCTGTGAAATAGTAAGATTTGCTTAACACAGCACTGTTCTTTTAACTTTTGCCAAGCCAGACCAGCCTGTATTCAGGAAAGGCTTTGCAAGTCCCCATTATAATCATCCACTTAACTTAAATTTGCTAATAGATAGTTGGATGTAGCTAAAAGTAGAACAGAAAAATGATAGACGTTAGTGAATGTTACACTGGGGTAGAATGATCCCTCCCTTAATAAATTTGTATGGAAATTACTGTAATATGCCCAATAGGGGACTGTTTTTAAACCTAAATTCAAATGCTTTAACTGATACAGAAGGCTGCTAGTCAGTTAGTGAGCAACATGCAAGATATTCCCAGCTACCTGCCTGTACACTTTGGTTGAAAGTCAGGTTTACTGTACAGATTTCAGAAGACTAAGTCTGAAATTCATCCTCAGCCAGGAAAGCTCACTGTAGGAATTCGGATCAGTAAAACTATCTGTCTGTTCAACCTACTTCACAGGATGGTTATTGTGAGGGAAACTGAAAGAGAATGTGCCTTGAGCATCACCCTGAAATCCTAGAAAACAACTAACACATAAACAAATGGCTTACTGGACTAGACTGATGTACTTATAACTGGACTAGACTAGTACTTTTCTTATTCTGTATGAATCCAGCCTTTGTAATCTCTAATGCAGGCTTGATTATGGTGCCACTGATAGCTGAGATTATCTATACAAGGATCTTCTCAACTTCAAAATTCTCACTATATGGAATTAAGGGCTTTGGATTGAGCAATCAGCTTCACATTTGCTGAAGCCACAATTAATCATTAGCCTTTTGGATTGCTTTGATGCATTGATTGCTGTTAATTCCAAATGTGCAAATTTTTAAAAACACTACAGGTAGTCCCCACTTAATGACCACTCATTCAGCAACTGTTCAAACTTATGACAGCACTGAATGAGTGGTGCTTACCACCAGTCCTCACAATTATGACATTGCAGCATCCTGCAGTCACATGATTACCATTTGCAATCTTCATTGCCAGCTTCCTACAAGCAAAATCAATTGGGAAACTGGCAGGAAGTCACAATTGGTGACCATGTGACATCACGCTTAACGCCATCACGGGATTCGCTTAACAATGGCAACTGGAAGTGCCAGAACTGCTGTCACTAAGCAGCGTGGTCATGCAACATCATGCTTTACAACAACATTGTTTAGTGATGGACATTCCAGTCCAAATTAGCATCATTAACTGAGGACTACCTGTAGTGTTTTCAAAAATTTTGCTGATTTGTAATTCTATATTTTTATTTTTGTAAACTGCCCTGTATATTTGGTATAAATTATTCCTCCCTCTCTAATAATACTTCTGGTTTTAGACTTGACACTGATGTTTAACAGATCTCATCAAGTGGCACAAAATGTAGGGATTCTAATTCAGCACACATGGACTTGAAAAGATACCAGTTTGGAAACTTCATTATAATAAAGCTTACTTACGTTACTAGAAAACTGTTTTATAAGCTGTCTATCTCTCATATAGGAAAGCATACCTATTCTTATTTTTTCTTGTGTCAACCAAATCATGGCTTTGAATTTGGCATTACTTTTAGATGTGATATGATTTCCTGGCAGTTTCTACTGAATACATCTCCTTACATTCACATACAAAAGACAATTAACATTATCTTTTCAACAATAATGATGAAAACAACATGAGAAAAACATCCTATTGCAAGACCTATCTCATGAATTCTTGACCTCAACAAGCAAGCCTATTTACAATTCAACCACGCAGCTTCTGCGTTGTTTGGATTTTTCTTATAACACATCTTCTTCCAAATAGAAGCTCCAAAATGGATTTCCTTGATTTATTGAATACTCATTCCATTATATAAACAAATCCATCCCAATGTAGATTCTGGCATCTTACAGTACTTATGAATATTGAAAGTAGTATCTGGTCTCTGATATTTATTTTGGTCTTTAATGTGACAGAAATGTGAACAGCAGAACACTGGTACTTTGAAGGTTAATGGTTCACTGTAGCATAAGGTTTTAGAGAGGCAACAGATCTGCTTTTTTAAAGGTGCCAAATACACACACACACAAACACACCAGCTCTCCCTATCAAATTAGCAAGGCTATGCTGCTGGAATAACACTGCATTTTATTATCTTTGATGGGTTTGCCTTCTTCATCATTAGCATACTTCATATTTGTCCTTCACTCAGTGCAGCTTTTAAATTTGTAATCAAAATGATGAGCAATGTTCCAATGTTGTAAATATGAATAATTTGCATCACCAATCTAAGTTGACTTAAATAGTATTAGGTATATTAGCATTTTGTACATACCTTTTCAGAAGGAACTAATAATCACTAATTAAACATTAATTGGACAACCAAAGCCTTTAACAATATTATTTCAACAAAAGTCAAAGAACAGAATACCTGCAGCTTTACAACAGTTGTTTGTTAGAAAAAGGTTTAACTGTCAATTTCAAATGTGTACATGTATTTAAGTCCCTTCCACATATATACATGTACAAACTTGTATGTATGCATATGGAAGAGACTTAAATAATATAAAGTTTAAAAAAAATTTAGCCAAGTACAGAACATTGGTCTTACTTGCAGAAAGCCCAAAGATTCAGTCCCTAGGATCATCTAGGATATCTGAAAAAAGACCTGTTAACCTATTGTTAGTCAGAGGAGTTCTAGGCACATATAATCTGAGTTAGAATACACTACCACATTGTTGTTTGTGCACTTGTTTTTCAAAAATAAAGCAAGAAAATATGTTAAAACACATGATACCCTCTATTTAACTCTAACAATAGAATTTATTGAGCCACCTATTGTTAAGTAATATTTCTAGTGGAAACAGAAAGAGAAAGTAACATTCAGTTCTGGTAAATATACATTTGCCCATTAGACCTGGAGACTTGCCACGAAATGTACAGAATTTAAATATTATTATGCATGGTTCTCCATTACCTCCTTCAGATGATGGCAAACTGGTTCCTGTCCCATTTACTAGCTTCAACCCATGATCTTGGCTGCTGGATCACTGGAGGCCCTGGACTCAAGCTAGCTCTATGTAGACAGATCTGAATTTGTCTGGCTAGATTTTGGAGGATTAACCAATCTCAACTCCATGCAGGAGGAATAACATTGATATTCCATGAGAACTGGGTGAAGACTTTATGTGAAATTGTGTTAAAACTATTTGTGAAGTTAGATATCAGTGACAAATTGTTTTCTTTTGCTGCTACTGTGGCCCCTTGCTGTTCAGCTGCCTCTGTTCCCAAACTCCTTGATTTTGTCATTGGGTAATTGATTTCCCTAGGGTGGATACAAATGAGAAACATGTCCTTGAGAGAGTGCAGAAGAATGTCTAACAGATCTTGGAAAAGCAGATGAGAAAAAAGAACTGTAGCAAAAGAGACACCACAGCCCAGGGGAGCGGGGGTAAGCACGAGGAAGAGATTCAGCCTCAATTATGCTAGATATAAGTTGAGTGGGAGAATTGCTGAGCAGGCTTTCAACTTTCAATTACTTTATCCTAGTAACAATAATGATATTTCCAGAAAGCCAAGTAGCCCCTGTTTCCTGAGTTTGCCAGCCTCACGGAGCTTGAGAGGGAGGGAGGGAGTATTATTGCTGGACTTGAAAAAGATGGTGGGATGCCCCTTTTTCAAGAAACTGTGGCTTAATCTGGCTGTCCATCTATAGAGGATTTGGACTTTTGAATAGTTTTACTTTTGTAATTTGTCCAGAGTCCTGTGCATGAGGGAGCACATCAAAATTATAACAACCAATAAATAAATTCCAATCCTCCACTCTTTCCCATTTCTATTGCTTATATTTTAAAGGAAAAATGCAGATACATTAACTATATTAACATATTGTTAGCCCTAATATCTGTCAAGGAGCAAGAAAATTATGTGAACTTTTTTGCAAAGGAAAAGGTGAACATAATAAACATAACCATATGTGCAATCCTAAATCATCGGGTGCATGACCTGAGGCCTATTCTCATTTTCTGGAACATGTGCTTTGCATGCTTATCTTCAGATTTCAGTATACAAGAATGGACACAGTGTTTATGAAGATAATTTTGTACACAGTGGTGTTAAAACATTTGTATCATTACCCCAAAACTCATCTGTATTCTACAAAATTTAGGCTTCTTTGCATTTTTCATACTGATGGCTCAGATATCTCATAGTAGACAGGTCTTCCAAATTCCTTTCATACAATCATAGACCCTTTCTTTACTGTTGAGTTAAAGTGCTATCCACCCATCCTTGAGTCAGAAGAAAATTTTAAAAGCATGACAATTCCTGTTCTATTGCCAATCTCTATCCTGTCTCTATTGCCTTCATTTTAGGTCACTGCAGTTACTTGAATTCCCTTGGAGTATCAGTGACAAAGCCTAATAGGATGACCTTGGGCAATGTATGTTGAAGTTAGGGGTAACATTCTACTAGTTAAGTCTCAGTTATGGGCTAGGGATGAGAGGAAGACCATGTCATGGGAACATGGCAGAAAAAAGACTATTTCAGGTGAAGACTGTGCCATGCTACAAGTAGGTACAAGTAGTAGAAGGACCACAGAACTGGAATGGTTATTCAGGCCACTGAATCCCATGCACTATTTCTGGATAATAATGGAAAAAAGTATATATATACACATGTCTGTGCATTTCCTTCCCGCTGTACAGTTCAATCTTCTCTTTCTGGGTCACCTTAAAAAGGATTTGAATGACTATTTTTACCCTTTACCCTTTCTCTCATATAATTTGTGTTTTAGTCTTCTGGAATTTTATGATAATACTATACACTTCTGGGTTATTATTGTTAAAATGTTTTGTGATATTTGGTATATTTACTTTTGCACTGATTGTTGTTTATCTCTGGTGTTGATTTTTTTGTTAACTGCTGCTGGAATGTGCAGTATACAAACATGGTACGTAGAAAATAAATGTGGTCCCAGAATGGGCCTTTCACAAAGGCCCTCTCTCTCCATGATTTTGACACAGTACAGAATTTTTGCTGACAGAATGGGAGAGGTGCAAATATCTATGCAGTCTCTGTGATCCTATGTGTTGAAGTTTGTAACAGCATGAGAGAAGTTTTGAAAAGTTCTGGGGGGATTTGTGAAAATAGTTTCCCTGCTAGTTACCTGGAATATTCTGAATAAAACTCTACTCAGAATGTGCTTCTAGAGGTGAAAAGAAAACTGGTTAGACCCATAGTCTACTTTCAGCTATTTATTTTATTTCTATTCCACAATTGTATGGTATCTTGCAATCTGTCTCACATAAATGCCTGCTTTTTATTTATATTTATATTTATATATATTAATTCTGCTCCACAGCTTTGGTATAATCTAGTAACAATAAGTACATCTTTCTCCAAATAGTAATTAAGTGAAGTAAGATACCATGGAACCCATTAGTTACTTCTGTCTAACTTGAATGCTTGTATTTAAGCAACATTCCTTGCTCTTCAGGCAAATGTATCTGCTGATAACATCTTCTAGTCTAATTTCATCTAATTTAAATCCGGGATGCAGTCACTATCCTGAAATAAGAAAAGTTCAAAGCAGAGATCAACATTAAAAAACCGAAGATTCTCAACTGACCTCGGTCTTTATTTCAAGATAAGAGAGTATGCAGAAACCAGACAGATTGTTGGTAGATGGAATCTGCATTTCCATAGGAATCTCTTGAGAATCTGTAAGCAGTGTTCAACAACTGTCTTCTTTGCAAAATAATTCTGTTTTCTGTGCCACACTTGCTCTTAAGGCCTCTGGGCTCACAGATTCATCTGCCTAGGCAATTATATAACTGAAGGCAGTGGCTTTGGACTTTTCCCCTTTAGCAGTTTGGGTTGAAATACATATTGGCTTTCCTCAAAATATTCTGACAAGGACATCATAAGGCACATTCATCATCTTTTATACTTACAATGTAAACGAAAACAGGATCCTCCAGTTTTCTCCTCTCTAGTTTTTTTAAAAAAATATTGTATACTCTTATTTCTCTCAAGGCACTGTGAGAAAATCAGAGTGTACTTAACCTAAAAAGAGAGCACATTTTTTCTGAGATTCTACTGCTTCTGCTTTTGTGGGCAACAAAGTTCCAATCATACCCTCTTGAATAATTTTTTCAAGTCAAGATCCATGATTCCCCATGCCTCCAACCAAACCAAACCAAACACAACTCAGGTGTTTCAACAATAGACATGTCGCTTTGAAGCACAGGTGGCATTTTAATAACTTTTGTAATATGGTAATTGTTATAAAAACAAATATTACAGTAATTAATATTCATAATTTCAAAAAGTATATTTTGTACACAATATATGTATATATATGTGTGTGTCTGTGTGTATCCATATGCATACACACGTTTGTAAATAAATGCTTAAGTGTACATTTTACTTACACATACTATGTACATAGACAACATATAAATATTATACAAACTGAATACAAATTTACAAATGAAACTATTCTAAAATATTACAGGTGCTAAATATGTATCCCAATGCCCAAAATAGTGGGTACAACTACTTTGACAACAATACAGGCCAAATCATGCCAAGCCTTAACCTGTTCTTTGCAGATTGAGATAATGTAGTGGTTCTTTCTCAATCTTAAAAGAATGTGTTTCTTTTTATTCAATCCCACTAACTTACAGTAAAAATAACAAAATCTATCAATAATGGGTTAAAACAAGAAAATGTAAGTATCATAATTTCTAAGGTATCTGGCAATTTTGCCCTTGCCTTTTTTATCTCTGTGGAGAGATGATTCCACGTTATGTGGACATAACGAAGAATGCTTTCTTATCCCTAAAGTAGGCTAGACTGAGATGCAATGGACTGGCCTCATCACATAAAGCTGTGGTTCTATCATTTTACTACTATGACCATAAAACATAAATATAATTAATAATTCTATTATTCAAAATGATGTAATAACTGTGATGTTTTATGTATGTATATGTATGTTTGGAAAGGACTTCAAATTTTGATTTACCTTTTTAAGGTCCGCCTACCTTTTGGTGCTTGGGAATAGTGAAAACATAGCATAATGTTCCTCAGAGGTGAGGCTGTTTTTATATATTGGCATAACAATTCTAATAAATGAACCTGCTGTGAAGATGCCTGGATCTGGAGTGTGTTGCAAAAGTTGCTGCTGCTTCTGCCATAGCCAGAGGCTGCTCAAGCTTTGGGTAGAAAAGGCTCTTTAAGGATGGATAGAGGCAGAGAACGGCTGTGAAAATGGCCCTGCTCTCCATCCACTTTGAGTCCCCAACCCTTCCAGTAAATGCCAGGATGGAATTCACAATTCTTCAAGTTTCAAGGGAATATTATTAAAAAAATAAACAAAACAAAACAGTCAATATGTGATGAAAATCACTCCCTCTATTTATGACCAGTTGAGAAACCCTGATTTATAGAGATTATATGGAACTGAACCTTAACCTAGCCTTCCCCGGTCTGGAGTTCCCCCTATATCCTGAACTGACTGGACAGGAAATATGGAAATAGACGACCACATCTGGAAAGCACTTTGCCGGGAAACTTGCTTTAAATTCTACAGTATGTGAAATTGGCTCATAATTGGAAAATTAAGTACAAATCAGTAAAATATTTATGTTGACATAATCTATCTTAATTGCTGTAAAATCTACTCTATATAAATTTGAAAAAAAAATCCAGTTTGAATCTCACAGGATTTCAAAATCTTTTCTAAATGAATACTCAGAATACTTGGCAGTTATTGACATTGTCTCCTGGAAGCAAAGCAGTCCTTTCTAACTAAACAAGGAGCACCTACTCCTATTTTTTTTTGTCAAGACATGCCTGATTTTTCCAAAATTACAGTCTGCAATTTAGATTTAGGAAAACAAGGATCTATGTAGGCTGCTCAATTTGTTCTCAGTTTTTCTTGCCACTATGGTAGAATACTTAAACATTGGAAATATTTTATATAATGCTCACAAAAACCACGTAACTCCTCAAAAACCCCCTAATGTTGAGGTTTCTGGGGGAGGTATGGTGAACTGAAGATGGCTCTGTGACTGCAGCAAAGACCAAGGAATGGGTGAGTACACTGATTCCTTGGAACCTCTCTGAATAAGGAGAGTACAAGAGATGACCAACATGTGCTCCAGACAGTGGTTTTCCATGGGTTTGACCACTGGGAAATGATGGGATTTGCTCACAACTGCAGTGGAGACTTTTAAAAGACACCAAGTTCGCAAACCTCACTTTTTAATCACTTTCGTAAATTGCTCATTAACTACTTCTAAGCTATTAGAGACCTTCAGAATGACAAGTTTGAAAATGCCGGGTGAGTCTGCCTTTAATCCTGAACAAAAGAAATTTTTAATTATAAGCCTAAGAATTTAAAGAATCTGAAATAAACAGAAAAAAGCTAAATAAGATTTTTATCTTAGAAAGTTATAAACGGACTTATAAAGCCCCAGATAAAATTGGAATGTTGAAACTGTTATAATAAGGTTTTGGAATTAAGGTACAAACAGCCACAATATCCACAATGTCAGTAATGATGCCTGCTTCTATGGCTAGACTATGTCCAAAATACGTTATTGAAGAAATGTGAGATGTAGAACAAATTTTATCTGACAAGATAGAGATGATATTAAAAGTGGATTTACAACTGACAGGCTTTAGAAAAGAATGATTTAGAAAAGGATGTTCCACAGCATCTACAAAAGAAACTGGCTGAGGTTTTAAAATTTAAAAAGGAAATACTGTCCTAACAACCAGGAAACATACTGAGACAATGAACTGGTCTCTAATATTTATTGCTAGTACTTAACAGGAATCCTAACAAACTGAAGAAGCGTGGGAAAAACCCAGACATATAACCCCCAAGGGTTAAGGCGGTCCCGATCTGTGTCTCTTTGAATGGCTGAACAATTCATCAGTGCTACGCATGCGCTTGACAGTCTGGATGGGAGCCCCCTGCTCGCCATCCTTACTCATGACAAATACAAATGACAAATCAAGAGAGTGATCTGGATATTTTTTTCCTACTGGATTTACAGAAGAGGTTTCTTAAAGCCTTGAAGAACTCTGTGCAATGGGACAAAGAAGAAAGGAAGAACATAAAATCCTATGACAATATTTAAATGAACTAAAGATTAAGACTATTAGAAATAAAAGGAAGGAATATAAAGTTGGTTTATTTGATCAAGGTTAAAATAAGGTATCTTGTTACTTCCAGCTACCCTTTTGGACTTTCTGCGTATGATGTTTTATGCATTTTTTTATAGATAAGAGATGGGATATGGGATAAAGAGATAAATGTTTGTAACTTTAGAGGGGGTGAAGAGTTACTAAATTTGTTTATACTTTTTGTGATGAAGGTTGAAAGTCACTTTTTTATATATTTCTTTTCTCTTTATTATACTCTTACTTTTTTCTTTTTTTCTTTCTTTCTTTCCCCTTGCACTTTTACTCCTTCTGTAATGTACAGCCATTCACAGGATGAATTTTGCTTTTGTACAACACAAGACTAAGTGCATATTATGGAAAGTCACCTGGAGTTTCCTAATGCAAAGTTGGACCATATGGTTGTTTACAGACAAACAGACTCATTACCACAAAGTTGTGGTTTCTCCTTTCATAACATTTAAATACAGGATGCTACTTGCTATGAAAGCTACAGTCAATGGATGCTTTTCCACAAGAGTGAATGCTTCACAGCATACAGTTTTTTAAAAAATGTGAGTATGAAAGAAAGGATTTTAAAAGTGAGAATCTGTTCCTAAAGTTGATTCTTTAATAAAGTCTGTTATCTCTAATCTTTCAGTGAGGGGGAGCCCACATCTGTTCTAGATACACTGTTTCACAGCTTGTTTTAATTCCTTCTAAAAATTAGACTGAATATTCAGCTTGGTGATCTTGGTTGTTTCAATACTTCAAATTGTTCATTAGCCTCATCTCATTTTGGATTTCCTGACTCCTTTCCTATAACAATAAGCTTCCAGTTTGTATTCCTTCTTTGATACCAGGCCCTGCTTCAATACGTTATGTCTTGTTTTTGTTTTTGTCTATGACCTAGCTATTCATCCTTTTTTAAATTTAATTTAATGTAATTTTATTTTGGTTGCCTTCAAGTCACTGTTGACTCCTGGCAACTGCCTGGACTAGTCCCTGTAGTTTTCTTGGCAAGATTTCAGAAGTGGTTTGCCATTGCCTTCTTCCCACGGCTGAGAGTATGTGGCTGGCCCAAGGTAACCCAGCCGACTTTGTGCCAAAGGCAGGACTAGAACAAGTTCTACACCACTTGACCACTACACCAAACTGGCACTACACTATATACATACACTATATGGCTCATCTGTATAGGCCCTTAAAGGCTTTTCTCATGTTTTCTTCTAATAGGGATTGTTTGCACCTACGCTTTTGGAATCTGGTTTTGGAGGATCATTTTCCAACTTGTTTCTCCTTTAGGATTTCAGGCCATACTATGCTGCTTACTTCATCCGAGTTTATTAAAATCTGCTTCATAAGTCCAAGTGACTAACTTTTCTCAGCTTTTCTTTCTTACAGTTAATCAAACTCTACCTTGATATTGTTGTATTCTCACAAGGTGCTAAACACCTTCCATTCATTCAGCAATTATTTTCTGCTTGTTAGGATTAAATCTAAAATAGCTGAACCATAGTTTCTTCTTCCATCTTTTGAAAAATGAAATTGCCAGCATGAGGAAAAAGAATTAAGTTGAGCTTCCTACTCCTTGTTAGCCTCCCAGCAGATATCAGAATCATTTGAGCATCTCATTACCACTATTGCATAAATCAACTTGTTGACTGTCTACAACCTCTGCCTTGGTAAGTGGCCAACAGCAAATTTCCACTATAGTATCAGTTTACCAACAGAAGAGAATACATGTAGCTCAGGGTTGAACTCTGGAGTCCCTGGTGTTCTCTGAGCTTGGTTGTTTGCTTGCAGACATTTCGTTGTCCGGCTAGGCAACATCTGGTGCTTCAGTGCACTGAAGGTGTTGCCTAGCTGGACAACAAAAATATGCAAGCAAATGTCCAAGCTCAGAGAACACCAAGGACTCCACAGTGTCAATTTTGTTTCTTTTTCATCTTACCCAGATGTTTTCAACAAGATTTCTGTATTTGGGGGCATTCATTTCTCCATAAGCATCTTGCTCTTCTACATACAGAGCCATTTTGCCTCCCTCTTTATAGGTATATATCTTTTGAACAAGCACTATCTTTTGAATTCTATTATCCAATCTTGAGTCTCATCCTACCGGATTTCTTTGAAACCTAGAAGATAATATTTGATTTCCTGTATTAGGATCTATTTCTGTCTGCTTGTTACCCATTATCTGGGGACTAGTGTACAGACACCGGAGACTTAATAGATAGCTGTTTACAAGTCTATGTACTGTTGTGTTGGAGTTTTAGTACTGCTTTCTGCCTAGTGCCTCCGCCATTATTGTATGCAGCCATTTTCTTAATGCCCAGCATTTCTCCACTGAGTCTTTGCCTTTATCTCTTCCTCTCTCTCCCCACTGTCAGTTTACTTTAAACCTTCCAATAATGTTTGCAGAACTCTTGACAAGTACAGTTCTCCCTATCCTTCTGAAGGGCAGCCCGTCCCACCTTCTCCTCTGCCCTTTTCTCCTTGGTGCTCCCATTTGCTGGCCTTCACAGAGAGATCTCTCTGTGATGCCCATGTGCTATTCAACTTCGTGAGAAGTCTTGAAGAAGAAAGGTTGACATCCAGTCCTTTCACCTTTTCCTCTATTAAGGAGACAACAGCAGTAATTATCACACTCTTCTGTTAGGAAGATGAACATAGAACAAGCTACAGGATGAGCATAACTTATTTTCAAAACTCTCTTATTCCTGTTTTCTCTCCAGTTAGCTAGATACAGTTTTGATAGTCAGTCCTCTTTCGAAAGCAGTGTTTCTCAACCTTAACAACTTTAAGATGTGTGGACTTCCACACCCAGAACTCCCCAGCCAGCCATGCCCTGGGAATTGAAGTCCACACATCTTAAATTAGTTAAGGTTGAGAAACACTGTTCTAAAAAGTGCTTGTGAGACTGAGGAATGTGGCTCTATCCACTAGCTGCATACCTGGTCAGTGAGTCTGTTACAAGTACACGCTTTTCCTTCTCAGACCATGTGCTTAGCAAACACATTTTATTTGGCCAGGAAAAAAATGACGAGAGCCTTCCAAAATTCAGTGGATCTGTTCCACAATTCATCAGGTCATTTGAAAAACTCATTCATTCTGTCCAACAGTTAGGACTGTTTCCCCACTGTCCCACTCCCTCCCCTGCCATAAGACTGTTCTTCTAAACATACAAAGGATATTCAGGAGCCTCCTACAGGCTTCCTGGCCAAAGTTCAACAGTTACTCACAGACCTCCTGATATTTCATGGCTAATCCCAACACCTTGGTTGACATAGTTCAGTTACCTTAACATTTGTATGCAGATAGAATTTTGGGAGATGCTCTGAAAGCTAAAGGTTATATGTCCCTACAATAAAAAAGATTTTGTGTTCCTTTTTTTTATAGAACAATTAAGCCATTTAATTTTACTTTCTTGTCATCATCTGCAAATCAAATGGTGGATTCAGAAATCAACTACAAATCTGCTTCTAGAAAATTGAGGAGTTTGTATTACCTTTACATACAGACAGATATGTACATGTATAAGCATTTTTTTCGCCTGTAGTAGTGAAGTGGGATAAGGTAAAAAGGTTATGCAACAGAGAGAAATAGCAAATGTAAAACAAAAAGCAACAGGGAGCATGAATGAGCATGTTGTATAGCTTTGTATGTTCATTCTCACACTTCACCACTGAGGCAAAGCTAAAATAGCTGCTGGTAGTTTTAAGGAAAATCTTGTATAACCATATGCATATACACATGCACCAAGACACGATTATGCAAAACGAATGTTTGTTTAGATTCCAGGTGCTCTACCACTTGATTGTAAAACAACTCAAGTAAAGTGTGGAACCTCTAGAGGTTCAGATGCTGGCTCCCCCTCTTGTTTTAGTAGCTAAATCCACTTATATGATGTCTGGATCCACACATTTGTTTTAGAAATTTAGTTATGATTAATTCATTTCAACTTACAAACTTTTGCTCTGAGGGTAAGAAAAAAATTATTCCTTAAAAATGCAGCGATGAAACAAATGCAACACAAAACAAAACAAGTTCCTGTGTGCTTTCAAGCAGCTGACACATTCTTCCAAATATTAATTATTATCTCTGTCACAGGGAGTTATTTCAACTTTCCCATTTTTTTCCACTGATGTCCTGGACCCCCCACCCCCACCCCTTTTTACCAGAAGCTAACATTGATGCCAGTTAGGCATTAAATATATCATTGGTGTAGTCTAAATGTGAACAGCACAAGGACCTTCTGTGGCAAACCATACCGCTTGCTTTACTAATTTGCCTTTTTTAAGAAAAGATGTGGTTCTTCTGAAATCTTTCTTAAACAAGCAGCTTTATATGCAGGCTGGAAATCCACTGCTTATGCTTCTTCGCATTTAAGGGAAATCTCAAGAACAATAGCAGCAGAGTGACAAAATGAGCTCATAAGTCAGCCAAGACTGGAACAACAAGTTGTAGAAGATTCCCAATAGCTTTTGCCAACAGCACTCCCATAATCAAATGCAGCTACACCCATTCAACAAACTTGCAAAATATAATTTCCACTCCTAGAAAATAAGGTGGCAAATCTAGATTTTTACGGGGGTGGGGGGGAGAAAGACACACAAATGTATGCACCTGGCACCTTCCAAATATTTATATTTAGACTAAATATAAAGTTTTGATTGAGTCAAGCTTGACTCTGGAGTCTATACGGGAAAGTCTACACAGTTTTCTTGGCAACAGTATGGAGGTCAGTTGCCACTGCCTTTTTCCAGGATGCTTTTTGGCTTACACCAGTCTAGACTATAGCCCTGGGATTTCCTGGTGATTTCCCATCTAATTACTAACCAAGTCTGACCCTGCTTACTTTTTGTTTTTCCCCCAAAGAACAGTCAAAATCAGTCAGGTGAGCTATCTTATGACATCTAGAGTATATAAATCCTAAACAAAATGTACATATCCCAAGAATATAGATAGATTGCTCACAGAAGTTAATGGTGCAGCTATTTATTTTTTAATATCTACTTCATACTACTTTCTGTATACTGCTTCCTATACAATGATCTGAAAACACTGTACAAATGACAAATAATTATTATCTCACTGAGATGTGTACTCACCAGTAAACAACTTTGTAACAGCTTTATTCTGTTTTCGAGCAGAACAGACGAGCAGCAACCATGGAGGAAAAAATTCATAGTGAGTAGCTAGAAGCTCAGCTATAGTTCCAGATAAGCCTGCAGATGTCTGGTCACCTTCTGCAATATTACACCCCTCATCTACTGAATCTACCAAGAGAAAGAAACTTTGTTGGGGGGGCTTGGTTCCCAGAAGTGGGAGTAGAATACACCTGAAACAAAAAAGGAAAGAAATATAAGAATTACGTGTATACACATAACACTAGGGCTAAGCAATGGCTTAAAAAGAACATGTGCAAGTATGTATAAAACATCTATTTTCAAATAATGAAAGCATCTGCAATTTTTCCAGGCTTTTATGGCTGCTTCAGAAGCTGTTCCTTCCCAGCTATCTCCACATTTCTACACCTACTCTGTTTCAATATAAGGCATGCAGAGACAGCTGAAAAGAGTTTCTAAAGTAGTCAAACAAATCGGAAAAAAGAAGAAACGATTTTAAACTTTGAAAAGGAGCTTCATATGCATACATATGCAAATGAAGAACCTCTTTGGAATTTGCCTAACACCAATACATACATTCTCTCACTTTATTAGAAATTATGTGACAGTGGAACATGTAGACAAAAATTATGCTCGCTATGCACTATGCATTAAAACGTTTTCTTGATATTGTTGGGGGTTCTTTATCATTATCAGGCTTTTTTATTATTTGTTTCTTATGTAAACCTGACATGTTGGCACTAGAATTCTTCAGAACTTGAAGCAGTCATTAGCCACGCTAGTTGAGAACTCTGGAAAATTGTATTCCTAATATGACCAGTGGGCAGCAAATTGGGAAAACAAATCGAAAACTGAAATGTTGAAGACAATCAAGTACACATTTTGCTTGTGTGTAATAACTTCCAGTTCTGAGAAATGGATTACAGTCTTTCTGAAGATAAAAGTCCCAGCTTAGTAATCATTCAAGCTTCCTTTCTAACAAGATACAATAATCACAGTGACCTGGATTGATTTGGCTCAGTTTTAGCTCCCCTGCCCCATGAACTATGACCATTCCTAGGCAGGAATAATTGGCTGCTAGTAATGATCTACATGAGGCTACCCTCAAAGTTAGTACAGAAAATGCAGTCAGTGCACAATGTGGCAAGTGCATAGTTGTCAGTAACATGCAGAATTAATAATACCAGTTGTAAAATAACTGCATGTTCTAGCAATACCTTCATTCATTCAAGGGGAAAATGAAGATATTAAAAGCCATAAGCAGTGTGGAAATGTAATACAGTGTCATAGCAGGTACAGTACACATTCTCACGGTATATACCTCCCCAAGTATCAGGACCCACTGAGGAGGCTCTTTTCTGCCTCCCACTATTGGAAACATGGGAAAGGTCTTGGCTGTGGCACAGATTATAGCACCATGCCATCAGAGAATATCAGAACATATCTTCTGCTATGAACCAATCTGGCCATTTCTCAATAATTTCCTAGAAGTAAATATTTTAGATACAGTCCAGTCCCAAGCATATTTGGAGCATCAGAAAGTTCCCATCTGTTTTTTTGTGTGTGTGTGTGTGCCTTCAAGACAATTTTGTGCCTGGACAAGTCCCTGCAGTTTTCTTGGAAAGGTTTTTCAGAAGTTGTTTGCTATTGCCTCCTTCCTAGAGCTGAGAGAGAGGGCCTGGCCCAAGATCATCTGATTGGCTTTGTATCCAAGGCATGACTAGAACTCACCATCTCCCAGTTCCTAGTCCGATGCCTTAAACACTACATCAAACTGGCTCTGAGGAAAATTACTGGATCACAACCAGTATGGCAAATTACTTAAGAAAAACATGCCATTCTGGTAGCTTTCCCAGAGCAATGAGCTTTGCAAACAAATATTTAAATTCTTTATTCATTATCCTTCCCTCTGGAAAGATAATAAATGTTCTTCTATATGATATCTTTCAATAACTGATTAACATTGATATCCACTGTATTCTATGTCACTTGATCCCTGAATTACTTTTGACTTTAGATTGTTATATTTATATAGAATTGCCTGTTGTTGCCTTTATGAAAATTAGTTAAATTGACATTGGTGTGTCCAGCTGCCTAATCCCACCTTTGGACCATAGAGTGGAAGCAGGACTGGGAAGGTTGTGTAGTCTACAGATTCTTTAAAGTGAAATTGGTCAAACTTTCCAGTATTAGCGAAGACGCTAAGGGAACATCAATTGAACATAATAAGCCAGAAGGCAAGCTGTTTCAAGCCTCCCTGATGACAAATTGATTAGGAAAATACCAACTTTAGCAAAGACACTATATTCAACTATAGTTGAATATAATTAGCTGGACAAAGCTAAGGGGGTCCATTGCTGTGGAGTTCAAGGCAATTCTGCTCAGGGATCAACACTGGCTTCACCATTTTGTCTCTGCAACGTATCAACCCTAAAAAGGTAACCAGCCCATTGAACTTTCTCTTTTAATAGCACATTAAGTTACATATAGTAAACAAACTTGGATATTTATTAAACATTCATCAACATTAGGTTAGAGTGGAAACACCTCAGTTCCTAACAACTGAACATAGAAATAATTGTTATTTTTGTTTAAGTTATTAAAAAGCCATAGGCATAATATATTATGCAGGATAGAAAAAGTATTGATGCTTGTAAACTTTGGTCCTACAGAAAACTCTTGAGGATAATATGGATAGATAGGAAAACAAACGAATTATAGCACAAATTATCATATTTTGGACATATTATGTAAAAACATATCTCCCTTGAGAAGTCCATAATTGTAATGGTTGCCTATCCTAATAGACTCAGACTCACAAGCAGGTACTTAATGATATCTGATTTATTAAAAGAATAGTATGCAAATACAGAGAAAGCTGAGAATGAGTAAAAGCGCGCCAAATACAAACTAAAAACCCTCGGCTCAAACATAATCCCTCCCCTCGCCCTGCCGTTACAAACGCCCCCCCCCAGGTGCTGGTAACCGTTTCTACTGATGTCCTGGGAAAGTAACCTTGAACACATGAGATAACCCAAACACATTCCAACCCAGCAGCCAACAGATAACAACTCCCCGAGATGGAATCCTCCGCCCTTCCCAGATGAAACACGTATCAGCAAAATGACATGCGAAATGTTACGATGTACCAGCAACATTGGAATGGTGAACATGACATACCGCCCCCCCAAAAATACTAAGGAGCAGGTTTCATAGGATAAGCGAGATGAAAGCGTCTAACTAAAACAGGAGATTGAACATCGCGGGCAGCCACCCACTCAGGGTGGGGGAAATGTTTCCACTGAATGAAGTACTGCAAGGTGTCACGAAGCCTGCGAGAATCAAGGACCTCCTTCACCTCAAAATGTTGCTGTCCGTCAATCATAATTGGCGCAGGAGGTGTAGGCTGCAGATGCCACCGATCGGAGTGGTTGACAGGCTTGAGCAAGCTGCAATGAAAAACAGGATGTAAACGTCTAAGATTGTGAGGCAAATCCAATTTAAACGTGACAGGGTTCACAAGTCCCACAATGGGAAAAGGACCAACAAATTTAGGAGACAATTTTTTCGAGGGCTGAGGAGACTTAATGAACTTGGTGGAAATGTAGACCTTATCACCAACTTTGAAAGCAGGTTGAAGGGCTCGTCGCTTATCAGCATGCAGTTTGTAGGCGGACTGGGCATATGCCAATGCTTGTTGAATAACTGGCCAGGAATCACCCAGGTGCGCAGCCCAATCAGAAGCAGAACAGGGCGGTGTTGTGGGTTGAGGTAAATCAGGAATGGGAACAAAATCCCTGCCAAACACAGTACGGAAAGGGGTGTGCCCTGTGCTCTGATGGACGGCGTTGTTGTAAGCCACTTCAGCAAAAGGCAGGAGATCAACCCAATTGTCCTGCTGATAGTTGACAAATGCCCGCAAAAATTGTTCAAGGGTAGAATTAAGAGCCTCTGTAGATCCGTCAGTCTCCAGATGCGACGCAGTGGACAATGCTTGCTTAGTGCCCACCAGCTTTAAAAATGCCCTCCAAAACTGAGAAGTAAACTGTGTTCCGCGGTCTGTGACCAAACGGGAGGGGCTCCCGTGAATCCTGTAGATGTGGAGTAGGAATAGACGGGCTAACTGTTGAGCAGACAGAATGGAGGCACATGGAATGAAATGGGCTTGTTTGGAAAGGTAGTCCTTCACCACCAAAATCAGTCTTTCTCTGACTAGGAGGCAGTTCAAAAATAAAATCCATGGAGATCTCCTCCCAAGGGCGGGAGGGACTGGCCACAGGCTGCAGCAAGCCTTGCGGTTTGCCCCCCTTCCGTTTAGACATGGCACAGACAGGACACGAAGGAACATATTCTTTGACATCCCATCTTAATGTAGGCCACCAGAATTGACGGCGTACCAGGTGCAAGGTTTTCATGAAGCCAAAATGACCAGCCAGTTTATCATCATGAGATCTACTCAAAATCTCCCTTCGCAAACTGTCAGGGACATAGAGGCGGTTCTGCTTCCAAGTGAAGCCTCTGTCAAATGTAACATTGTCTCTATTTGCTTGCAACCAAGTGTCAGATTTCAGTTCTGAGAGAAAATTTTGTTGCAATTGCAAAGGAACCACCGGTCTTCCCCCAGCCGGTGAAACCGAAGCTGAGGGCAGCTGCGCACGAGTCTGACTGCGAGTGACAGCTTGCAATCCCAACTGGGGTTCCATCCACAGTGTACCCACAACGTCAGGTGCCTGGACTGAATCCTGGGGCAGGTGGGAAAGCGCATCAGCCAGGAAGTTTTCTTGCCCAGAATGAACCTCAACTTGAAATCAAAGCGATTGAAAAATTGAGCCCAGCGGATCTGCTTAGGACTGTGTTTATGGGGCGTGCTGAGCGCTTCCAAATTCTTATAGTCAGTCCAAACTTCAAAAGGACATTTGGCCCCCTCTAAGAGGTGGCGCCATGTGTCCAAAGCAGCCTTGACTGCAAAAGCCTCTTTTTCCAAACATGCCATCGCCTTTCCGTCTCAGAAAATTTGCAGGACAAATACGCACAGGGCTTCAGGCAACCCGCAGCATCCCCCTGCAGCAAGAGTGCTCCAATTGAGAAATCGGAAGCATCCACTTGAACCACAAAGGGTCTAGTGGGATCAGGGTGTTGCAGAATAGGTTCAGCAGTGAACAGGCTTTTGAGTTTGTCGAAAGCCAACTGGCATTCAGGTGTCCAATTGAGCAATGCTCCCGGGTTTTTCACCTTTCGTGTGTCGCCCAGCCCCTTGGTACGTAATAAATCAGTGAGAGGCAATGCAATTTCTGCGAACCCCTGAATGAACTGGCGATAATAGTTGGAAAAGCCAAGAAAACTCTGGAGCTGCCTGCGAGTGCGCGGGCGCTCCCACTCCAAAATAGCTTGAATCTTCGCAGGGTCTATTTCAATACCCTTGTCCGAAATCCTGTACCCCAAATAGTCAAGCTGAGTCTTATGAAATTCACACTTAGACAGTTTAGCATAAAGCTCAGCCTTTCTCAGTTTGCTAAGTACTTGCTTCACCAAGCGCTCATGTTCCTCCACCGTTTCAGTATAAATCAAAACCATCATCCAAATAAACCAGTACCCCTTTGAACAAATGCTGATGTAACACTTCATTGATCAATTGCATAAACACCCCGGGTGCCCCCGCCAAACCAAACAGCAAAACCTTGTACTGGAAAGAGCCCAGAGGACAATTGAAAGCAGTCTTCCACTCATCCCCCTCCTGTATACGGATACGGAAATAAGCTTCCTTCAAATCCAGCTTAGAGAAGATTTTCCCCTTGGCCAGATGTGCTAACATGTCTTTTCTTATTGGCAAAGGATATTTGTTTAATATCGAAACCGCATTTAATCCGCGGTAATCTGTACAAAGTCTCAATGTCCCATCCTTCTTCGCTCGAAACAAAATGGGGGCACCCACTGGCGAATTAGCTGGTTCAATAAAACCCCTGGTCAAGTTTTTGTCCACAAACTCTCGTAGCGCCGCCAGTTCCTTTTGTGTCATGGCATAGATTTTTGGCTTTGGCAGTTGTGCATCTGGGACCAACTCTATTGCACAGTCAGTTTTTCAATGAGGTGGGAGTTGGTCCACCTCCTTCTCACCAAACACATCTGCAAAACTCTGGTATTGCTCCAGCAAGCCTTCCAGTGGGGTGGCAGCGAAATGCGGGGTTGCTGCCACCGCCCTCCCCACTGCTGCCTGCGGAGCGTCATCCTCCCCAGGGGCTTGATAGAAACCATCCCCAAAAGTCAAAGTCCTATGCACCCAATTTATATATGGGTTTTGCTGGACCAACCAAGGAATCCCCAGAATGACTAAAGTGGCCCCACAGGCGCCACTACAAATGGCAGGCCCTCACGGTGGCTGCCCATTTCTAACGCCACCATGCCCGTGGAATGGGTGACTGGCTTTCCCCCCGCCATAGAGCCATCAAGCTGAGTAAAAATCATGGGGCGATTTAGAGGGAAACTGGGTAACTCCAAAGCAGTCACCACATCAGAGTGCATCAAGCAGCGCGAACACCCTGAATCGATCAAAGCCCACACTTCCACAGTTCTTGTGCAGGAGCCTAGCTTCACTTTCACTGTCAGTGTGGGGTAGTTGCCACTCACCGAAATATGGTCGCATTCTTCCTCTACCACCTGCCCAGAGGCGCCCTTTAAAGCAGGTGGCTGGCGTTGGAGTATATCGGGCTCCCCCTCGTCCCCGAAGTAAGGAATTTTCTCCACTTCAGTCTCAGCTAAAGCCGCCTTCATTTTCCTGGGTAAAGAGGGAGATTTCCCCGACGACTTTCCCGGACGTTCTTCGGACTTTCCTTTCGGGCACGCCGCTGCTCGGTGACCGTCCTTCCCGCATCGGACACATTGTCCCTTCGCATAGCGGTGTTCTCGCTCCTCTTCCCAAGCATGTTGGCCGGATTTTCCAGTGGGTGCAGCAGTGTGGGAACCCTTGCGGAGCCTAGCAAATTTCATCACCTTCCGGTGAGCAAAAGTTTCATGGGCATGCTCAGCCTTCCCTGCCAGCTGTATCCACTCATATAGAGAATCTGGGTCGTCTCGCCCAAGCGACCACCTTAGGACCTCCATATTCAGACCGTCCTTAAAAAGCTCTATCAGGGTGGATTGGGACCAATCCTCAACTTTCCCAGCCAAAGCCTTAAATTCCAGAGCGTAATCTGCCACCGATTGTGGGCCCTGGCACAGCTCCCTCAATGCCCGTTTTGCTCTTTCCTTAGCTAATGGGTCTTCTAAGTGTAATTTTAACGCCCACAGGAATTCCTCAAACTCCTCCAGCTCAGGGGCCTCCGATTGACATAACTGTATGTACCAATCGGCCGGCCGCCCCTTGAGCTTAGTGGCAATGGCATTAATTTTGGCTCTTTCTGAGCAGAAACACTGTTCCCATTTGTCCATATAACTCCTTGCCTTGGTAAGGAAGAATGACAGCTTAGTTGGATCTCCATCAAATTTAACGGTAAAGTCCTTTACCCCCATTCCAGGTGGTCCCTTCGCCACCTCTGGACGATCAGGCTTCCTTCTAGCCCCCAAGGATCTCCGCTTTCAAGGAGGGGACCTTGAAATTCTTACCCTCGGCGCTCTCACTTCCTCTCGGTGCCGGGTTCTACTCCTTTCCTCCGGGGAAGGTGGGAGAGAAGAAGGAGTCGAATACCTATGACTAGACTCCTCTCTCCTCCTCTCCCGTGGACCCCAGTCCATGGACATTTTCCGAGACATGAATTCTAAGGACTCCAATTTAGCCTCCACCAGTTTTATACGATCAGGGGTTTGGGAATCCTCTTTTCTCTCTTGCCTCACCACGGTTGGGGACAACGGGTACCGCTGCTTCCAAGACGTTCTTGACATCCCTGGTAGGGTTCCCTGTGTCTCATCCCAGGTGATCAACTCGCCTGGTGACTCACCGGTCGGTTCAGGGGCTCTTTTATCTCCAACCTCCTCATCTCCTGGGCTGAAGCTCGACCCCTCCCGAACTTCTGAAGTCTCTCGAGGAGGGACTCTCTCCATTCTTATTACTGTAGAGTCGGGTTCCCCCTCACTCAATTCCTCGCTTTCCATGGTTTGGGGATTTGGTTTGCTCATCGCTAGCACTTCCCCTCACAAAATAAATTTGGAAAGGGGCTAACGGAGAAAATATTTTGATTCTCAGCTTTATGTAATGGTTGCCTATCCTAATAGACTCAGACTCACAAGCAGGTACTTAATGATATCTGATTTATTAAAAGAATAGTATGCAAATACAGAGAAAGCTGAGAATGAGTAAAAGCGCGCCAAATACAAACTAAAAACCCTCGGCTCAAACGTAATCCCTCCCCTCGCCCTGCCGTTACAAACGCCCCCCCCCCCCAGGTGCTGGTAACCGTTTCAACTGCTATCCTGGGAAAGTAACCTTGAACACATGAGATAACCCAAACACATTCCAACCCAGCAGCCAACAGATAACAACTCCCCGAGATGGAATCCTCCGCCCTTCCCAGATGAAACACGTATCAGTAAAATGACATGCAAAATGTTACGATGTACCAGCAACACTGAAACGGTGAACATGACAATAATGGAAAGAAAAAGAAGAGAATAACCAGCAAGAAGGTGGATGAACTTGATTACAGAGGCAATGGGTGCACCGCTGGGGGACCTGAAGGGTAGTTGGGGACATTGTGGAGAAGAACTGTCTATGTGATTGCTTGGAGTTGACACCAACTTGATGGCACATAATCAATAATCAATTATACATTATAGTTGCCCTCAGCTCCCCAAAGCCAGAAATCCTACTGCAAAAGTGGCATTATTTCAGGTAGGTCTCAGCACATTTAGAGTTATTTTTGTAGTTCCTAATTGCATCAGGACTTGAAGTCCATTCTGCAAGTTATTCAATAGGACTATTCCTGCTATAAAATCATCTTGCCTAGGAAACAATATATCTATATATCCATATCTATATCTATACACACACACATACACACCCTCCAACCCTCTCCCCACAAGATCCATAGGAAGTTGGTTTCTGTCATGAGTGAGGATGGCGAGCAGGGGGCTCCCATCCAGGCTGTAAAGCGCATGCACAGTACTGAGGAATTAGGTGGCCATTCAAAGAGACACAGATCGGGCCCGCCTTAGTCTTTGGGGTTTATATGTCTGGGTTTTCCCACGCTTCTTCAGTTTGTTAGGATTCTCTGTTATGTAGCAGTAATAAAACACTAGAGACCTACTCCTTGTCTCAGTGTGGTTCCTGGCTGTTAGGACAGTTTCAAATCAAAATGAACTACTTCTTACACCATTCTTCCAAGACAGCTGTTTATTACCAACACCAATAACTGAACTTTTAAAACATTCTGAGAGTGGCAAAAATTGGTATGTAATAAATTTTAGTGTGTCTGTCATGCATCATAAGACTTAAGCGGAGCATCTAGTTTCTAAGACACATCTTGCTAGTGGTTGCAATTTCTATAGATATATCCATAACCCCCCCCAAAGCATTACTCATTGTATATCACTAGATATTTTTGATTTAATAATTTGTCTGAAACATGCTGTGCCCAAGATTCATTGAAATATGACAGAAGGAATAGAAATATGTAAAAAAAGAAAAAAAATCCCTCTAACTTACAATAATTGCTATTACTACAGCTTTATAAGCCCCTTACGGCAATTTTCGCTTTTCAGGAATAAACCCTACAACTATGGCTTTTCCTAGCAGAGAAGGTGCTGGGGTTGTGTCCCACCAAAAACAGCTTTTGTCCAAAGCTAATGCTGCCAGTTTCTGATTTTGGTCTTGATAAAACTGCAGAACAAGCCACTGAGAATGTTATGTACTATTGACACTACATTGCATTACATTGCTGTGTGCAAATGAAATAGTGGCATTATGGCTTGGATGTGGAACAGCACCATGCAACTCCTGGAAATTTTCCTTCATTTTTTTCTTTGTTCACTGCTTCATGATCGTCAAATGGTTTCATCTATTGTACTGTCTCAGTTTTAAAAAATAGTTGTAGGAGTGTTATAAGTGCATACTGCCTTAGTTTACCATATTTCATCTGTGGCTTAAGCTTGTCAGAGGCAGCATTTTTAAAAAATAAGCTGAACATGGTTAGAGGTTTTTTGCCATTGTTGTCGCAACTCTACATTCCCTTAACTGTTGGAAAATAATCTGAACATTTGGGAGGAAGACACATTATTCAAAGTCTGTTACACTGGTAGGGAAGAAAGAACTAAGCTTTCCCCACTTCCACTCCCTTTTCTGTTTCCCATTAATTTTATAATTTCCTTTCAACTGCCTGAAATGAGAGGAAAATCTATGGATATTAGCTTCAAGACTGTATTATATTTTTCCCCAGTTCTGGGAGAGGGGGATGGATGTTGGTGGAATTGGTCAGATCAATATCAACAAAGTGTCTATTTTTGGCAAGAGCTAGGGAATTTTTTCAGCCGGTCAAACTTCTGTCTCTATCTTCAAAGAGGACAATCTGAATTTTCTCTCATTTTCTTCAGGGCCACTCACCCAGGGACCAGAACATGGCCTCTTTTGCTTACTCTCTCCACTTCACATGTGTCACCTACTACTTTTACAATGCCAATTTACAAATGTAGAGTTTTTAAAACATTAAAACATACATGGAATAGGTGAATAAATATGCTTTAAGCACCTTCCTAAACTGTAACAAAGAAGGAATATGTCTAATAGTTTCTTTTCCTCCCACAAAAGATTTCAATATAGGAAAAAAGATGCAGAATTTGCTGTTGATTTTACACATATCCATGGTGGGAACAGTAAAAGGTGATTTGTTAAAGACCGGAGAGTAGGGGATGAACTTTGTTCTGGTGGTAGCTTGAATGTAAGCTGAACAAAGATTTGTTCATCAAAGTCAGCAGCTTCAATTGATCTCAAAAGGCAGTGAGCAACCAGTGTAGCTGTTTCACATGGAAATGGCATGACACTTTCAAAGATAAAACTTATGATTCCTGCCTCAACATTTTGGGTCATCTTCATTTATGGACTAACTTCTAAGAGTGCTTTGGAAGTACTTTGCAATACTTCAACCTTGAATTATCATGGAGACTTCTTTTATATAACAGGCAAGTAGTATTTTTATCTATAATCCATAGAATTATGCACAACCTTTTTTACAACAACAGATGTCCTTCTGAAATATAAAAATAGCCTGTCTTGTAGAATTGAGTATACAGAGACTGGAAGAAGGAGGAGGTATTTCTTAAAATACCTCCTTCCAGACTGCACAAAAGTCTGCATTTATCAGTACTGAGTTTTATTTCTCTTCTGAATACCCATACCTAATATAGGCAAGGTAATAAGTTCACAGGTAAAAGTACATCACCTTAGAGTTCCTTTTGGAAACTAATATAGCAGCAACAGTTAACAAATCCAGCTTTCCATAATGCTCTTCTAGTAGCATTATATCCTTATATACATTTGCTTTAGCCATAGTCTTCTTTAAATATACCTCTCTTTGTTTCATCTCTTTTCAAATCATTAATATGTTAAACACAAGTCATCCAAAGTCCTGTAATTTATCCTAAAACAGTCAGTAATAATATAGAAGTACAAGTTTATTATGACATGCTTTAAAAATATAACATTGTAACAGATATAACATATTTCCATTTATGGTAACATGCAATCCGAAATCCCATATTTGACCTCTTCCAGTCACAACTACTTGTCTAGATCATAACATATGCTAAAGCAAGCCAAATTCTTTCTCTATACCATTTTGATTTATATCTACAGCAGTTTTTAGCACTACCGTGTGTGGCAGTTAGACCACTCTCTCTTAATGGATACATGGGATGGGAGGAGGAGAGATCAAGCAAAGAAATCCATTAGTCAAATGTACTCATGCACATCAGGGTCTGAAAGAAAAACTTGAAATGAAATACAGTAACTATATTGAGGTAAATGTTTTTGCACAGGTGAAATATTTGTAACTACAGGATTTCTACGTGCACACCCCCAACACCATCTCACATAACATTGTGATTGCATCATTTCTATTCTTTCAACTTATCTAAAAATGCATTAGATGAAAAGATTCTGACCAGCCCAAGGTTTCATTTAGTAAATCCGTGGGAGACACCATGTCTTCATGCATTAATTCAGAGAAGGGTGTTGGCTCCATACTAAAACAGATTATTTGCATGCAGAAGATGCTAGTTCAGTTGATGGTATCCCAGAGCTAAAGGCTGCTGGCTCTTTCCCATATAATGTTATCAGTTACTATTTGTACCTTAGCTATATCATTCTCTCACACTATGTCAATCAGCCATTTCTTTTACATTGCTACCCTTTGTCCAAATTCTGTAGTGTAATACTGCTCTCATCATAGCAATTAACAAGAATAATCTATTTTGTCAATGCTGTAAAATGGCCCATTTCTACTATGGCTATAATTGTATCTATGGGCATTCTTTAAATTAACACATAAATCATACTTTGTCTTGTCTTTTAAATTACATTAATGTGGTGAAGAGAAAAGGATAATTATATTGTTCCTCCTTCTATGACACCTAACTGAATATTTAGGTTCCAAGGGTACTTGATGGTGCAGAAATAGAAAATGAAATGTTTTTACCCCTTTCTAAGACATACATCTATTTTATCTCCTTAACTGTAGTTTTAACATTGTGCATTGTTTATGTCCACATACATGTGGATCATAGAAAAAATATATGCTATGGTCAAATTTGCACATAATGTTAAATGAGAATTCCTGGTTTCCTAAATTGCATTGTGAATGAGTCATGTACTCCATTTATTCTCCTTTGCTTATCCATTTGCAAAATATGAGAAAACTGAGCCTTATATTACATATACCCAAACAATCTAGACTTCTATAAACCTGAGTTATGACTTATTTGGATACAACAGTCCATTACCTCTGATGTGAACACAATGCAAGGTTAACCTCTTCTTGGTTTGTTTACTTGTTCATATGAAGGAGTAAACAAACTCTAGGCACTAAACTGGTTTGCTAGGACCAACTTATAATTTAATGTTGTATGTGAACATAATCTAAATGTTTACAGATAGTTTATTTACTATTGTTTACAATAGCTTCTAATTCTAAACTTTAAAATTTTTGACTTTCTATAGATTATTCAAATTATATATAGGTACAATTCAGCTTTTCACTTTTGCCCACAAACAAGTTACTACTTCTGCTATTTATCCTTCTTCTCGCCTACAATTCATAAGGGGATAATTTAAAAAAAAATGACTGCAGAGGATCAAAAGTAGCATAAATCATACCAACAATAATTATTAAATTCCGCTTCACAGTATATGATTTCAGCCTATTAGATAAAACAAGTTTACAGGAGAAAAATGACTAAAATAATATTGTTCCATTTGTGCTACCAACAGTACATTTCTATGGGGTGATTTTTCCCAGAGGTCAAATAATTAATGCAACACAAAACTCTAAATTCTTATGGTTGGCAACATGTAGAAAAAAATTAACTACACTGATCAATTACCAAAATCTGTGTAAATTAAGCATGCTTAATCTTCATTGCATTATATTTTAAGTTGTTTATATCAATAAAAACATTGGTTACCATTAAAAAAAATCCAGCATGATGTTAAAACCAAGGCCACCATGCTATTAATTTTCTAATTAGCATAAGGAGCCTACATAATTGCAGCAGAAGGACCCACAGTGAAATAGTGACTGCAGTTCCACAATTATACCTGATGAGTGATATAGGGCTGCTATAAACCACATGTTTATATCTGGATATATTGTTGGATATTGATGGTCAGAATCCATTCTGAACTAGCAGCCATCAGTCAGAATCTTTGGCTTAAATCACTAATGGTATACAATGCAATGCTGTTGATAAAACTGTTTAAGGTCTTAATTCAGCAAACAAGCAACATGTTCCTCATAGAGAAAACTGTAGATGAAAATCCAACACTGCAGTTATACACATGGGTCAGTCTGGCTTATTCCAAGGTAACTGGTACAGGATTATATTTTAAAGTTTTAGATTACAAATTAATCTACTGCATGTTATTTCTTCAGATATGTTAGAATAGGCCTCAAAATGTCTACACAGTGTAAATGGTAACAAAGTTACTTTGAAATTATAGGGATTAGAGTCCCATACATTGGAAGGGACTAATTTAGGCAATTCTTATTTAGTTTTGTCAAACTCTGTTTCACACTTGCATAAATTAAAAGTAGGGAACCCAAAGTAAGACGGCTAAAAAGATGAAAGACTGCCATGCGATACCCTTCAAGATGATGAAGAAGAAAGAGAGAGATGCTTATGCATTTTTTTCAAGAGCCAAAACAAATGGATGAACTGAAAACCAAAACGTGCAAGAAGCTAAGATGAGAATATACCTCTTTTCCTGCAAAGCTCAAGCCAAGGGGGGGGGGGGGGAGGTTGGGGGGGGGGGGTTTGTTTGCAGTTGCAACTTGAAAGTCCATCATAAAGTTTCTTTAATGCACCTGCATTCCATACTTTCACATTTGGAACCCACCTGAAAAAGAAATCACTTATGTAATAGGCAGGGATCACGAATTTAAATAACTTTCTCTTTATTCCCTCAACCATCTCCAGGTAATAGCCAGAGGGAAAAAGGATGTGCTATTTTATTTGCTGGTGTATCTCCACAAATTGGAGGAATTAAAAATAAGCCAATCCCAGGATGTCAAAACACATGAAATCCAATGGAAAAGAAATAGCTGTTTTTTTGCTTGAAGCATTTTGCTTACAATTATTCAAGAGATTTTTATCCCAGAAATCCACATTTGTCTGACTCTTTTAATACAAAACTTTCTTCCTTCACTTTTTCAGTGCCAGGCCAACTCACAGAATCTTTCTGGGCCAGGAGTTTACAGCTGTTCATTTACTGGCCAGTGATTATATAAGGCTGAACTTTCAGGAGTACTTTAATCCTAGAGGAGCTTATGTTACTTGGTTTACAGTTATCCTGTTCTGCATTTGCAAAGACAAACAAAAAAGACAAGGCGGCAAAGAACTTTACTTTGTATGGATTTCTGCTCATTACCACTACTAAATGTATGTTTCATAGGGAAAGAGGGAATTTGCGAAGTGGCAGCTAGAATCAAGCCTTTCAGAATCTTCCCCAGCACACCCTGAAGTCCATTCGCTGTCATAGTTACACTGATTTACAGCTGCAATGGAGCAATAACCTTAGAAGGACATTGCAACTTCAGGCTATCAGAACCTAAGTTATGCTTGTATAAGGTATTTTATTGCAATTCTTACCTTATCTATTTGGTGTAAATAGAGGGAATTATGCTGAACCAGTTAGTTAATTACTACTAATGTAGACAATAAAGTGAGTGGCTTGTGAGGAATTAGAAGTAAAGCTATGGAAGTTATTCATCAGTCTTGCTATTATCTTCAAAAAGCACACTTCTGCATCGAGATTTTCTCTAGACCTTTGTCCCCAACCCTGAGGCCAGAAGGTAACCTAGCCACACTGAGGTTACAAGCTTAAATAACAATAACATAGTATGTATGTATGCATTTGTGTGTGTGCACGCAAAGCTATGTGAAACAGCAAAAACAACAAAACGCCCCTGCCTTAAAAAAAAATCTGAAGCAAAATGTGCATGGACGTATCTGATCAACTCTAGGCATACCACTTCTCCAATAATTTTACATATGTCAAATGCCATTCTGCAATAGTTTTTATAGAGAGTGCTATATGAGAAGCGAACTATGTTTTTTATCTGTTTCCAGCTAATATGGCACTGGTTCAAATCTGTCTTTTATAGCAAGCTCTGACCCAAGAGATATATTACCCAAGAAGTCCCTCCTGAAATAACAGGGAGTTGCAGAAACCAACCTAAAATACTAGAAGAGATTAAAAAATGCTAGGAAGAGCAAGTAATGCAGAGAAGTGTCTACGCACATCTGAAGGAACTTGATTCGGATGAAACAATGTTTTTCACACCACCATCATCGTACACCAAATTGAAATCTCAGCTGAATTCATATAGATCTGCAATGTAGATTAGGAATAAATACAGTAACAAACAAAAACAAAAAACAGCACTTAGTACAACTTATTCATCAATAAACATTGATTACCTTTCTATATTAACAATATTTTAATGCATGTTTACTTTAAAATTAAAGAAGTCTTGGATAATTATAATTTTACAAAATAATTCTATGTATATTTACTTGCCAATAGTTTCTGTATATTTAAACTTGCTTCCAGGTGCATATATAGGATTGCAGCCAAAACATACTAGTCTTTGCCAAAGGTATACTACCTTTTTGTCTTTCATGTAATATACTCCATCATCAAACTAGTACCACAAATGTACACTTCATTCTGAGCCCCCTAGTTAAAAAGTGACTCTTCCAATGATCAGAGTTTTAGGTGATTTATAGATGAATTGAACCTTATTCTGGAATAATTAGAATGTGCCCCCTCCACATCTTTACTTCAGTCTGCAATTAAGGACATTTTAGGTAGGGGTTCTCAAAATGTGCATCACAAGGAAATACCTGGAAAAGGATGGCCTTTTCTGGGGCTGCACAAGATCCATATGGTAGGCTTCTGTTTGATGGCTGCAGTGCTCGCACCAATATTTTCTGCAACAGCCCTAATCTGCTCCACAGCACCACCCAAGGCAACCCAGTTAGAACTGAAGATGTTTTGTGAAGTCTTGTATCTCTCTTCTTCCAAGGCTCCGAATGTCTGCTCCAGACAGCTTGAGCGGTATGCTGCTTCTACTTTTGCAGAAAAAAGCTACCTCGTGTTGGGAAGGCCAGCCTCAGACTGGCAGGACCAAACACACAGGTTCAGGACCCAACAAGACACCCCTCCCACACAAATTCATTAATCTCACACAAATTCATTAATTATTTAAGAGGTCAAAAGCACCACAAGGTTTCAGAACCCATTTAAAGATTTCCGCTTGATCACTGAAAAATGAAATGAAAAAATGCAGCCACGTATTTTGTATACATTGCTTACATTACCACTGCCCTTCATGTGTGTACACAGAAGGTTTTGGATCTGTGCCTTAGCACCCAAAAATGAAAGTTTGTGTATTGAATGTTTTGCACAACCACAGATACAACTATGTGTTTTATTTACTTAACCCCTATGGGTGACATTTAGAAGCTCCTTTAAGAATTAATGTCACATCACTGATCAGAAAAGCATGAAAAACAAACCTGTTGACAAAAATGATCATGGAAATGTAATAAAATGAAAAAATAAGAGAAGGTAGTGTTATTGCTTATATTGCTATCATGCAGGGTTTGAGTTATTCTACATACAGTATTTTCCTAGATACTGTATGTAGAATAAGCTGTACTCCAAAAAGTGATAGATAGAACAAAAGTTAAACTTTTATTTCATTTACACTATGCATAACATTAAATATTAGTCATCAGTTAATGCTAGTCATCAGTCATCTACTTAATAATTTTTAATGAGACAGAAAGAGGAAATTATTTAGTAACTAACCATAACTTTCATAGGGATGGAAGATAGGCAGGAATGACTGGGGGTCATTCTGTGGGTTTTAAATTTTAATTTTTTTGCTCTGTTGAAAACAAAAAGTGAGCAGGAAGCATCAACCACAATGCACTGTCTGGTAGGAATGGAAAAATGGTCAGGGCATGAAAGATCAAGCCAATCCATGTTACATACTTCCAACACACAAAAGTGAGGAAACTTATGACTGAAAATGAGAAGAGCTGGGCCATTGGTTATGAGACTGATTATATCTCTGCTGCCCAAACCAATTACTGAGGACCAATGAATGGATTTTCTTGTAATGACTCTTTGTATGTGTTTTATTTGCATTCAGGAAGAAATCATTACCCCTGCTTGGGGCTTGAGATTTCTTTTGAAGAACAGACTGTGAAAGAGCCAAAGGTCTTCTCTTTCATATGTAATATAAAGCTTGACTTCCCACCCAAATCTTGCTGCATAAATGCCCTGAAAATAGTTTTCTTCAACATACTCCATTCTTCTTCCTGGATTGTGGAAGTCTAGATTGCAAACTTCAGTCTTCATACCTGACAGTATGAAGTAACTTGACAGTCTTCATACATTTTTCCTAAGATTTTGTTATGCTATAACCAACATCAATACAAAGCAAATCTTTGGAGGCCACAAAGGCTTCAGCTGGAAGTGTTTTTCTTTATTTGCATTCACAAAGAAGTGAGGGGCTGTTGTTCAGGTCTACTAATTAAAATACAGTAGATACACAGGCACTTCAGCACCACAGATAGATGCTAGAATGACTCAAGAGCTCACTTTTAAAGACTGTAATACACTTTCAGCATATGCAGCTCCTATCTGTATACTACTAAAACTCTCCTGTCTGTTTGTAACCTTCAACTGGCCCAAATGATACATCACAGGGCAACATTTTTTGAAGCAAAATACCTCAAATGAGCTAACTTAAAGAATGCATTCAAAATCCGGGACCCATGATTTCCATGGAACTGAAATTTCAAGGATCTTCACACCAGTTCTATTCACAAAGTTGTGGCCGCTGCAGTGTTGCTGCTGTTAGCCATGGTCATGTGATCATGATTTCTAGCGACACTTCCCAGAAAGCTGTAGGTTGCATGGCACAGGGGAAGATGGGAGTGGCACGGCCCCGCCCTCTTTCCTGCCTCCCTCTGGCCTCTGCACCCAATCAGCTAGTGGCAAGTTCCAACAGATAAGCAGTAATTGGCTGTTTTGGAACCAAGGCCAAAAAATGAAATCTCTTAACAGTGTTAGGCAGTGAGGGAAGGACAAGGGAGTGACTCAGATGTCTACTGGCAAGGTAGGGCTGCCTGGGTGTTGCCAGCAGTCAACAGGTGACCCTCTTCCTCCCTGGAGGAGGAGGCCCTTGGGGACGTGCCAGGATGGAGAGTGGGGATGTAATTTTCCTTGTGGTCCATGGCTCCCTTTGTTCCCCTTCTTCCCAGCAAAATGGCAGGCAGTGGTCAGCCAAGGAGGCGGCAGCTTCACCAAAGCTCTGCTGAAGGTCATGAGGGGAAGGGAAATCATACCAGCACACAGTATATTATATGTGGAAAGAAGGATGATCCAACAGGTCATGGGCTGTCTACTCCAGACTAGGAGTGAGACATGAGGTACCTAAGCCATTTCCAGTTTGATATTTTCAGAGCCTTAAGAAATTACCACCACAATATCACACCCCTCTATAATGTGATTTGTTTGATAGCAGCATATTGTGCAAACCCAGCAAATTGTAGTTTATTCAAGAAACTACTGTTCAGCAAACCACATAATATGTGAGCTGGTTTGGTACAAACATGTCTTTAAAATGCATTACTTGTTATTTCCAGAATGCCTTTTCAAGCTACAATCTAAATCATACCAATGAATCTTGTAGTGCAAAAAAACTAGACTGAATCATCTTAGGAGAGTGGGTCTCAGTTGTTCTATAGTAATGAAGTATTTTATACAACCTTTTCATCTGACAGCAATCAGAACCTGACATATTATAAAAGTTATACATAGCACATCCATATATTCTCTTTCTAGGCAAGCTTATTATGCTGAATCCCACAATCTTCAATTAGCTCTATACAGGCATAATCCTACATTTTGAATGTGCTTAGGAATGCTGCCTGTGATTCTAGTATGGTTGTCCACTTCAAAGAAACATCCACTGCTAGCAGCTGTAAAGAGAGCTGTAAATTGGAGTTGGCCAGCAAAATTTTCTCAGCAGGTTGAAGGGCTTTCAAGGTCTTACACCCTTTCATAAATGTCATCAAGACATTTAACGCATGCAAACACATTTTATTATCCTTGTTAGAAACATTATTAACACTTGCTCTCAAAATACAAACACTGTGTGAAGATCCCCACCACACAGTTGCAAGTCTTGCTATGTTTGGACTAGCCCAAACAAACTGAACACTGCACCAATACCACACACTTGGAAATTTCCATGTGAGCAAACAAAGACATCAAGTAGTCTTCACCAACCTTATGCTCTCCATATGATCTGGGACCCAACTCCCAGAATTCCCAGCCAGCATCAGAGGCTGGTTGAGAATTCTGAGAATTATATACCAAATGTATGTGAAAGGCCCTAAATTGGAGAATGATACCAGCCCATATTTTTGCCTAGTTACAGAATACCAGCACACCCTATAAGATACTATTATACATAAGTGGTTTAAAGCATTAAATGAAATCAATGTGACTTTCAAATTAACATGCTCCATAAAGGACTACCAAAATTAGCAATTATGAATATTACCTTCTCAACCCCCATTAAGGCACAAGCCTTTGTTACCCCCCCCCCAACCTTTATAAAGTTACACATTGCCTTAAGAACTTAAGGTATATCTTTAGGAAACATTATTCATATTTACATGTTAAAGCACACAAACTTCACATTTTTAACATGTCTGTGCAGAACAGAAAGTACTCTCATTTTTGTTGTGCCACAACTGAAGATCCAAACCTTCATTTCTAGTTTGTGATTTTATTAAAGAGAAGAGTGACTGACTTACTTTATAGGCATTCCAAAAACAGAACTTCAAGCTGCAGCTTTGTTTACGGGTATTTAAAACTGCAACCAAGACTTTAGTATGAAGCATACATAAATTAGTTCTTAAATTCTGGAGAGACCAGCAGTTTCTGAAATACTGGGTGAAACCAACACAGATATTCTCAGCTGAGCTTGCCCATCATTTATCAATGTTGCTAGCCATGATAACTGTTGTTGCTTTTGAGGTTTATAAGTATCCTGTACCTCTGTCAAAGAGATGAGAACCTGCTTCTAAAAATACTGATAAAAAAACCCAGAAAAATGGTATTATACTTGGGGAATCAAAACCAGAAGAATAAGCAAAAACAAACACACACATATTAAAAAAAAAAACTTTGCAATTTCTTTCCCAATGTTAACATGGTCTACTTACTACTCAATCCAGGGATGAAGAACCTACTGTATGGCTTAACCAGCAACTTCCAGTATCCCCATACTTATACTAGGACTTCAGCTGGCAAACCATAACTCCTTATACTTTCTTAATCCATAGCATCACCTAAACAGGATTAGACCAGAGACACCAATAGCTATTTATCATTCAGTACTTCCTTAGCATTATTGTGCTAGGTGCTACAGAATCATAAAAGTAGCACAGCCCATTCCAAGAGGAGTTAGCAAATTCAAGTCACAGTGGTTCCAAAAAGAAGTGGCAGATAACAGGAAATAATTTAGTCTATAAGTAATAAAATATTACTTGCTTCTACGCACAGAAGGTGCCAGGAGTAACAAATGCAAATGCAAAAGTACAACTGTTAAGGCAAGCAATCAAACAGGAATTTCATAAAGTAGTTTACAAACATCCCTATGATATCCATCACCATTTGGGGTAGCTCTTTCACCTAGCACTTCCCCAGTACTGTGTATACATGTCTAGAAGACTGCTGAACAAGCATTCCATATAGATAAATGGCTACATGTGGGAAATTTTGGCAGCCCAAACTAGGAAAGACTTGCAAATGTCCACTGAAATCAATTGCAAGGGAACAAGTAGGCAGGGGGAGGGATAACTCCCATCAATTTCTGCATGGATGAAATTAACTAAAGGCAGAAAAAAACACTATTTAGTACTCACCAACAATGAAAGTATTAGGGTTCTTTCATTTATTTTTTTATGTTCCTATTTGGAGGAAAAAAATTCTCATATGATTTATTTCACCAGATACCCTGAAAACCCCATATAAGGATAAAGGCCTCCATCACTAATACTTTCCAGTACAACAGAAAATAAGGTCCATGATCCCTTCTAAATGCTTTGGATTACACTTTCCCAATTCCCCACAAGCGAATATACAGATTTATGCTATAGACCCCTGTAGCATTCATCATCTGGAGGGACCCAGGTAATCTAACTCTGATGCAGAACATTAAAGAATTATAAACATAGCTATCAATGAAGAATTTCTTCTCTTGCTTACATCTTACATTTCACAAAAGATAAAATGCCATCATGGCTTGTATTCTTTACAGCCCCCCTCTGACTTGGCAAATTATAGTAAGCTTGTATCACCCATTGTTGCTCCTTATAAAATCAGTAGTAACACTGCAAATGTTATATTTTTAACTCACATGGATTTTAAATCTGGTGCATATCAAGATAAAGTTTAACAGTAAGACTTTACATAGTCAGACTATCAAGAGGTTCACTATGCATCTTTGTTGACAATGATCTGCATTAATTCACTGTTGTCATAAAGAAAGTATTAGTGCAGGGCTTCAAATCAAGAATGCATGTCACTGAACAGTTACTTCTATATTTATACAACCCAATGTATTAAAAACGGTTGTTAATGATGCACTTTGTTTTAATGCAAGGTCTTCACAGGTATAGCATTGTCCAGGGTTGAACAAATCCAACTCCAATGAAATAGCTCCTAAAATCTATTTGATCAATTAGTCTGGTATATTGTCTGTAAAATAAGCAAATCTTCAAAGCTTGTAAAGTTTTAGACCAGTATTTATTGAATGACAGATGCTCAAAATATTGCTTTACTGTTTTCCCCACACCCTTTGCTACTTTTTCCATTTCTATTATCTGAAAGCAGAATTTCAGATTTTTAGAAGCACCTTTACTCAGGAATAAAACATTCCCATCAGCTTTTCATCCTTCAACACTGTAGCTGAAGAAAGGTATTTCAGATTTTTTGGCAGCAATGTGAACACTTTGTATCTTATGCAGGCTTACCCATCTTGAATAAACTTCAAATTATACTTGAAAATAAACTATAATGGAAAATGAACTATCAACAAGGTAACACTAGAGCGCATGCTTTGATCAACATGACCTCAGCCAGATTTTTGTTTGGGTTTTCAGTACTTTTGCAGAGTTCCCAGAAAGCTTCTGAGAAAACTTTGAACAGATATTTATCTTTAAAAACAAGGACTTCTATCAATATAACCATGGAGACATTCTAATCTTTAACTACCTTTCATGTTTCTTCTTCCTCTCCCAACTCCCAGTCCCAAACAAGAGAGAATTATCAGATGTCAATCTAGCATGTGATTCACACCAGTTTCTCAGGATACCATGCCCAGTATTTATCTTTCCATATGGACTTTTTTCCACATGCCCTATTTGAGCAATTCCTGCAAGCAGAAAATACCACCCACATAAAAAGCAACTTTTCTCTTTTTGTAAAGACACCTCATTTGATCAAGCAGTATGAAAGAAGCATACTTAAATGTTATTTATTACCTTTTAAATGCTTCAGCAGGATTTCTCTCACATTCCCCAGGCTGCAGGAGACTTTGAACAGCAGGATCTCTCACTTTGTCCTCGTAATCCTGAATCAGTCCACTCTGACAGATCTGGGCAACTAAGCCTCTAATAAACCCCCCTACGCAGAGAGTATCAGAGTCCTGGGCCCTGCAGAAATGGAAGGCCAGAGCTTGGTGATGTAAACCTCTTTGTAAGTTTGCAGGTGAGCTTGGCCACAATAACTCAGTACAAACGGCTGTCTTGCCACTGCCAGGACCTCCTACTAACAATACACCCCAGGACGCTCCCTTGCCAGGAATGACACAAGCATTGGTCCCAGAATTCAGCACAACGGATGGTTTGTTGGCAGAGCTGTTGCTGAAGCTTGTCTTTTCCTGGAGGCAGTGCTGAAGCTTGTGAAAAACCCACTCTCTGCAATAAAACTGTTTCCCCTGTAGCAAGCTGGTCTGAGCCATTTTACAGACTTTATCTTCTGAGACAGGTCCAAATCAGGGGCACATCTTAGGTTTCAGTGAAAATGATAGATTCTTAAATCCAAGCCAAAGTGCCCATTGCATGGAACTGTGCCACAGGACAGACTGCAATCCACAAATCTGTTCATGCCTTCACATAACAGTCAGTGGCATCACTGGGCAAGAAGCATCTTTCTATCCAAATATTCTGATCTTGTTTTGCTGTGTGCATCCACTTTAGAGATAAAGCTAAGTTTGTACCAAAGCTCAGTAATACATAGTTTAAAAGGCTGCATGATGCCATGACTATAGCTGCACCTTGCAGTACTGCATGTTATTCTATGAGATTAATACATCTAAAGTGGAGATAACATGCATGGAGAATTCCCACAAGTTTGTTTGCTAGATTCCAGTCATTCCCAAATATATGTGGTTTTTAGATTCCCCAGATTAGTGACTCCTGAAAATACAGAACAATGAAGTTTTTCCATCAGCACATGCAGCATATATTGCAAACATATGGGTCTGCCTCATTTAGTAAGTAGTTTGCTAAATAAAGTTTATGTAAAGTTCATGCAAGCTCTGTAATCCAGATCAGTCCTTCAAATCATGATGCTTCATGAACACAGTGAAGTAGAAACAGTAGAACTTTTCTTCCCAGCCAGTGCTTTTTTTTGTCATCCTGTGTTTTAGTACACATCTGCTAGTGTTCCAGCTGCAACTGTCAAACCACAGGATTTCTGTCCTGGCCTGAGAATGAAAGTATCAAACATTTGTTAGCTTATACACAACAGTGAGCTTCATTTTGCACAATAAACAGAACCACCCATTTGTAAAATGTACACACAAGGAGCCCCAAACACCATTCCCTGCATGTGGACTACCCCCTTAAATGAATATATCTATCACTCTCTCTCTTTCCCCCAACTAAGATGAAAAACATTAAAGCTTTGCTGAAACAACCTAGAATTACATTCCTGTCTTCTATCCAGCATGCAAGTGACCTTGAAACCAAGAAGAGCCCCATCTCATTCTGGAAACAGACCTCAAGTCTCTGTCTTGCCCCTAAGACTTTGCTATCTGAACCCCCTTTGTACCTGCCTCCCCTTTTATACCTCAGGACTTCCCCTACAGTTTTGCTTCGCCCTCTTTGTTCGAAGACTGCAAGCATTAGGAAAGACGGGAGCCTCCCAAGCCACGTTTGAACTTACCGTCCGGGTCCCCCCTCCCGCTCCCTTCGCACTGTAGCTCTGCAGCGTGCCGTTTCTGTCATCTGTTCGACTGCTCCCTACAGCAACGGTCTCCTTTCATTCGTCCGCAGGCTTTGTCTCCCAGTCCCGCACGACTAGGCTTCGCGTTTCAGCTGATAAAACTGGCAGGAGGCAACAAGCCCTTTTAGACTGCTCTCCTGCTCTAGACCTTAAACGCTTTTTGGCTCACGGATAAGGATAAGGATAAGGGGAAAAAGCGGGGGGAGGCAGAGGAAAAAGTGGACTCACTCGAGCAACCGAAAGCGCGGCCCGTCTGCTTCTCAGATCCACCACTCGACACAGACACACGCCCTGTCCCCATCCCCCCAGCTTGCCTCCTCCCCCAGCGCCAGCACAACGGAGACCGTACCGAGGGGACACGCATACGGTGCTCGACAGCGGAGAAAGCCGGGCGGGCGGACGAACAGAAGCGACCGCTCGTTCCGCCTTACCCTGATCGGTAGATACACTTGATTCCCGATCTTCGGGGGAGAAGGGGGAGAGGGGAAGCCCAAAGTCCTGTTCCTTCCTTGTCCTCCTCTCCCCCTCCCCAACTCCAGTCAGACGCTTTCTCTGCCCCGCAGTTCGCGCGATTCAGAACTCAAACACGCCCCAAAACTGGCTTGATCCCCCTTCCGAGTCCCGACGCTGTTCCCCTTTGCCACCGCTACTTCTGGGGCTAAACCGAGATGAAGCACACCCACATTCAGATTACCGCGCGCCGCACCAGCGCCTCGCACCGAAGGCGTTAAGAAGCGAGCGGCGGACAGAGGTTGCAGGGACGAACCAAGACAAAGCGCGGAAGAGCTCGGGCGCACGCAGTCTCCGCGCAGAAGACAGCCAATGTGCAGGACGCAGAAGGCGCGCGCTGATGAGGACACGCAGACACGGTACCCTCGGCGCTTCGCACAAGGGAGGCGCTCAGGCAGGGAAACGACTGGAAGGGCCAGAGAGTTTCCGAAAATGGCAAGTAGCAAAGCCCTACCCGGGGCAAGACAGCCCAAGGTAAAACCTCCAGCATCACTTCAGTCCCATCCCTTCCTGACGCTGTCTTTGCAGAAGCGAAAGCGCAGCGGTCTTCAGCCCTATCCCAGATCCTGACCGCAAGAGCGGAGCAGGCTGGTGGGCTGGCTCCCCGGCTGAATGCGGCCCCTTCCCTGGCGCTTCCTCCACCCAGTCTGCCCAGCTGAGATGGCAAAGAAGCTTCCTTCCTGGCAGCGGCGCCCGCTGTTCAATTACCTCCCCCGCTTCCTCTTCTTTGGACAAGGCGGCACTACTGGCAGCAGCTGCTGGCTCTTCCCCTCCCGCGCTCAAGCCGCTCCCCCAAGGCGGGCGAAGGCTTAGACAGGCGTGTCCCCCGCTCTCCCCTCGCCGCAAGCCTAGCGATGCCCCGCAGCGCCGGCCCTCCAGCGCCCAACGGTTGCAACGCCGCCGACCAGCCTCCGCCCCTTTTCTGTCCCGTCCCTCTTTTAACCTGCCTGATCAACCCGCCTCCTCCTCGGCCCTCAAGCCACGCCTGCCGTTGTTGGCCGCCCCTCTTTCGGTCCGGGTGGAAGCTGTTTTGTGTTTGTCCTGTGGGCGGGGAAGAGGGTGGCTAGGCGGCGAAGACGATGCTCTACACCACCTGGAAAAAAGCCCGGCGACCGGGTCAGAAAGCTATCCGCTGAGTAACCCTTGTAGCTGGTGTATTGCCTTTGCTCGTTTGTGTTCGCCAGGCTTCAGCCACCCTTACATTCGCTTTGCTGTTTTTATTTCTTTGTGCACGTTTAGCAGGACCTTTCTATTACCCGACGCAATGAAGACTTGCTCTGAAGTAAACTTAGTGATTTCAATCCAGCAGAAAAACATTCTGCATAATAGCACTTTCAGAGATGGATGTTTGTGCTGGACATCTTTCACTATTCTCGCACCTCGACCATTTTCGTATTAAGAATGTAACTTTACCGCTACTGTATGTCAAAAAGAGCTTCTGGGAAAGTTAATTTAGGATTGTAAACTTGAACCTTATTTTTCCCAGTCTCCCCCCCTCTCTATACCCTCACCCCCGAACCTGGGAATCTAGAGAAGAGGATTTGCTGTCTGGGAGCATCCAGGTGCATGCATAGCATTCCTTTGACTACAGTTGCCACCCCAAAAGCTCAAGGAACGGAGGGTCACATCCAGATTTCGAAATTATGTCACATTTCAGCGTTGTATATTTTGTAGATTGCTATGAAGATCAACGGTTCTCAAAACGGTTCTGTTTCGCTGATGTTTGTTACCTAGTTTGTTCAATAGGGTGGTCTCTTCTGAGCTGAAAGGATGAAATTCATTCCAATACATGCCATTTCAACTGCAGAAACCACTCCTGGCAACTCTGGAGAGAAAATTGAAACATCCCAACATTTCCATATCCCCCATTCATCTTTAGTTACAGGAAAAGGACTGAAGGGAATTATCTACAATGCATATATTTGCAGTGCAACATCCCATAGCTTTGGAACAAATTCCTGTACAAGCATACCCGATCAGTCAGCAGCAGAATTGTCATCGGGCACAACTGTCCAGACCATTTCCACTGATACCCGATTCCTTCCTCTGGTCCTGCCCAGATAGTTCCAGATGCCACTAGCCCTGTGCTGGGGAGTTAAATTCCTAGAAGCAGGAACCTCATTCAGTTTTTTTGCAGAAATACTACAATATTTTTTTTCCTGGCCAAGAGATAGACATTCCCCTCCCTCTCCCATGTTCAAAACAGAAACAGGGAGGTGAGCATGCTTTGTTCACAACAAGGAGTGAACTGGACAATTAATAAACTTTTTTTGGACTTCTTGTGATGAAAAGTGGTATATAGATATTTTACAAGGTCTTTGCATATTTTTTTTACATTTCTCAAAAAGCAGCTGCAGAGAATGGGGATAGGTCAAAGTTTACAAAAAACATTTTATTAAATTTTAAAAAAAATCCGAACTAAACAAAAACTTTCTGCCAAGTGAGACAAGTACTAGACTGTCGTTATTTTGAAGCCAAAGTCAAATTTGTCATAACGTGTTTGGCAAAGATTTCGGTTTTCTATGGGCCTGCATATCCTCCCAATAATAAATCTGTAATTCCTAAAATTTACTTATTAGAAAGGAAGCCTACCAAAACTTGTATACATTTATAAGTGCCATAGTTACTTGCTTTGCATCATTTGTATCTTATGTGATAGCGATAGTTGAACATATGTATGATTTGATTTGCTCTGTTTGACAAATATCCTCAATGAAACTTTGAATAACAGAGTTAAGATACTGTATAGAATTGAATGTGCCTTCTTTGATCATTACAACTGGGTCTGGGTTAAGAAGGCACATTGGAAGTTTTCTAGTCCTAGCCCTCATTTCATTCAAAATGTTCAAGACACATGGAATAGGGAATATCCCTGATTTTGTATATGGTAACTGGATGAATCATGACATTTTTTCCATTGAGTTAAGAAGTATTTGAGGAAAGAGAGAAAGAGACAGCAAATGCCAAAGTCAACATGGTTGGTCTTGACAATGCAGCAGTGGCTTCAGGTTTCAGATTCTGTAGCGCTTTCCGAGAACATAGGAAGTTTAAACAATGAACTGTAGCAAGAGTTATTTGTTGGTTCACATGTCCAAATGTCTCAGCTTATATTGACAACTGAACATTACTTGGGAAATAGCAGCCCCCTTACTGGATAGTATAATCAAGTTATACTTAAAAAGAGAACAGTCAGGATTATTATGCATTCTTTGCACAGCAACTGCTTTGTCAGTTACCATGCTGTTTTCAAATTTGCCCTTTGGGAAGTGAGTAAACTGTTACTCAGCCATAGCTGGCATTCCTGGGAATCAAAGCTTGCTTTTCCATTCAATTTATAATTCTAGAGATTTTGAGAAGTTCTGATAAGAAGAAACCCTAAAATTTGCTTTATGAAAAGATATACTTGACCTTATTCTGTTTTCTCCTCCAGACTGGAAATTTATAAAGTGTTACATTGATTGAAATTCTGAATATAACAATAGAGAGAAGAAGGTAAGTCCAGAACTAGCAGAGAACATGCTTTCAGTTGAGTATGTTAAAAATTCAGGATAACATCCAAGATATGAATACCCATTCAATTTTTTTTTCAAGATGATGAAGCCATGTTTTAGTGAGATTATTTTTAGAAATTACAGCAGTTGTAAGGCTTACATCAAACCATATCAAGTAAGGGTGGGTTCCACTCTTGGAAAGCAAGAAAGGAAGACACTTCAGGGAACAAATATATTGAAAAGAATTTGAACTATGTTTCATTCTGATATTATATCATGCTGGAATATAAATATAAATGTGTGTCCCTAAGAATCTGCTGGTAGGTTGAAATTTCCTTGGAAGATGCAGCATATATCTCCAGATTAGTTTACCAGTTTTCTCAGACTTCATCAAAATGCACAATCTCAGGACTATAGGTCTATGTAGGAAAAGGCTACACTTAATTTCAAAATGATGCTTTCTGGAAATACACATAAACCAACATAAGCTCAGGCCTAAACTATATTTATTATATTTTATATTTTATATTATTTTATATTTGTATTTATATTTTAGAGGTACAGCTTTTTAGTGTATTTTAATTTGTATTTATTTTTAGCTTTATTGTAAACTGCCCAGAGCCACTTCGTGTGAGATGGGCAATGACAAAATTTGAAATGTAAATAAATAAATATTTAGATCAGAAGAGCATTACTAACTCCTGGCCTCCAAAAATGTTAATACATTGTAATTCTTAATGTGACAAAAGAAGATACTGATGACATACATTCCGGAAGAACTTTTTGTTATCTTTAAATGAAGTTAAATTAAAATTAAATCAAATTGAGTTTTACCTGGCCTAATCATTACTTTTTGAAATATTGCTCAAGGCCTAAAGTGTCACCATGCCCAGAAAAAGAGATGTGTACTCATAATTTAGGAAAATAAAGTTGTGTCAACTTAATTTGTCCTATGACTACTACTCAGAGTATTCAGCTTTGAATATTCAAGGTCAAACTGTAACCAATTATAATGGGACATTTACTTCTTTTACACTTAAAATTTAATCATCTTTTCTATCTTTTGCCCTAAATGTTGTATTTCAGACAGTTATAATCCCAGCATACTGAGAAGACAGTTTGGAGGAAGCTATTATTCATACTTATTAAAAAGAAATGCCACTAAATTTAATGGGCCTTTGGAGTAACCCTGCTAAAATTTACAGTGTAAAAGGTGTTCTGGGCATCACACATTAAAAAACATACAGACAATAGTTTTGCCCAGTGCAGAGAAGTACAGAGTAAACCTGAAGAAGTAATGTAAGAACAGTTAAATAAACATCAGCTTAATACTGCGGGGAAAAAAGGGAATGAGGAAGAAACTTAAGATATCAGTATCTTGATTCTCTTTGTTATAACAAGGTGCAAAGGAAAACTTGGCACCCTGTTTTCAGGCTTTCAGAATTCTGTTATTATACCCTACGTCAATAAAATAGAGTTCCAGTGATTCTTGTAGTGTCTGTTTCTTCACCTGGTTTACCTTGAAGGGCTTATACCAGCTTCCAATATTCTTTAAAGCTTTTCTTGTCTTGAAAATATCCAATAGTCACTGGCAATACATTTTTAAAAATAAAGTGTACCATTATCTAGTTTGCCTATTGTAATTTGTTCAGAGCGCTTCTACATAGCCATTAACCACACTCCTTATCTGTGATGTACTTTTATACTACTGCTGTTGAGCATCTTCCATGTTGTTTTCTGTGGTGGGATTGAAAAAGGAAAGGGGGGGGGGATTGAAAAAGCATCCAGCTGGCCAGTAGGAGAGTTACACTCCAACCCATCCATTCTCTTTGGTTTTCTTGCTGTGTTTGCTTTTATAGCCAGGAAAAGAACAGACGGGTGACTGTGGTGATGTGGCAAATTACTCCTGAAGAATTGGGGAATGCTGGCAAGATGGAGTATAACAGAAACAAAGCAGGAGCTCCATCAGCTAGAAACTACAGCTCAACAACTCCCAAGGAAAAGTTGTAAAAAGCTCTTTCAGCAGCATCACACTCTCTCACAATATTCAAAGGAAATGCAGCTATCTCAGCCCCATTTTCAAGCAGCTGGCTCTGTCCCTCTGCCAAACTTTAACTGTTCAGGACTCTAACTCCTGCCAGTTAGAGTTATAATACCACAGGATTAAGGATTCTTCCACATGGGTCTTTGGCACAATTTCTGCACCAGCCCTATGCCCCTGTGATCAGAGTTATACAGAGCAACTGTGAAACATGTTGTAAAACTGCCTGGCAGGAATTAGAATACTGACATGCAGGGCTTTGACAACACTTCAGTATTGGCACTACATGCCTACACTCACATGGTGTTGTCTGCCTTGGGAGCCAAGTTGATTTCTTCTGGCCCAGCTACAAGTCAGCTCAAGTAATTGCATGTGCTGGTTGGGGCTTCAGGGTGGACCATTTTCCCACTGGTGAGAATTTTTGGCTCAGTTCACTACGCAGCCTGAGCTGAAAGCCCACAGTATTGGAGAACCAATCTTAATCCTTCTAACCATCTTCACAATTCCAAATAATAATAACCCCTCACCAAAGTTTGGCTTGGTTTTTCTTTCTTATATAAGCAGTGGGCACTGAAATCTTGCCAGCTTGGGGGCTCAAGCAAGCTATTACTTGTTTTCCCTCTCGCCCACCCTACAACCCTGTAACCCACAACCACCATTGCAAATGTTGGGAAAAACACTTCGCTGCAAAACTATGGGGCCATGTGACACTCATTTTCAGTGGGAATGTAGATACATGAAGAATTACACCTTAAGACCACTTTCTTCTCATCACATAGCTCAGAGTTTTGGGAAATTGCTCAAGCAAACACACCAAGCACATGCTAAAAGCATGTCAGAAGGGAGTAACAATTGTTGTTATTTGGGTTTATATGTGAAACCAGTTTTTTTCCTTATTCAGGAAGTACTATAGCTCAGGGAGAAGGAGACTTAGTGATGTTTGCATTTTCTATTGGACAGTTGAAGGGCATGTTATTCTGAATCACTAATTAAGGTTTCCTTGTCTATTCTCAGCTTTCAAAAGTCAGCAAGAGTGAAGATGATCCTACAACCAACTTTAAAATTCTTTGAAGAGATGGGAGATTAGGAAGAGAGTTACGTGGAAGTGCCATAAAAACACACTTCATTTGGCACTACTTAAAACTGTAATCACCCAAGAGAAGTATAAAAATGGTTTGGAAAAATGGAATCTTGAGGAGAATAACTTTAAGAGAAGGGCTTGTAGAATATAGATGTTTGTCCTAACCCTGTGGAAGCTGCAATGATAAAATGTACCTTGTGACATGACAGCTAAAGCTCTGTCCTTTTATACTTGCAGGACAACATCACATGCAAATCCTAAGGGTGAAATATGTGTTGTGATGTATGTTTGTCACTTGTGCCTCCTTCAAAACCCTGAAAAATTGTGGATGCCTATGTTGGGAAGAACATGATATGGAATCTGAATGTCTGATATCATAGCACTGAAATTAACTGCCCATGTAAATTAGCCTTGGTAGCATTTTTGCTACTCCTAAACGCATTGTTGTCAAACACGCATAAGCAGACAAGCACAGGTATTTTTTTTAAAAAATGAATTATTTATGATTCTAATATAAATTATAATTTTCATCTTTACTCAGGTCAGTGACTATTGCACTAGAGATGTTTTATTAACGAATTTTTCTATTATAACATTCTGTAGAAGTATGCAAACTACTTCAGTGGATGCATGTACTGTAAGTCACCCAGAGTCTGCTGGAATGGGCAGCTATAAATTTAATGAAATAAATAACAATAAATAAAAATAGTGTTAAGAAACTACTACTACAGGTAGTCCTTGTTTAGCAACCACAACTGAGACCAGCAACTCAGTCATTAAGCAAAACAGTCACTGAGTGAAACCGCCATTGTGCTTACAATCTTATTTCAGCTTTCCTTTGCTTTACAGACCTGTAAAGGTTATCACTGTGAGGATTGGTTGTAAATTTACATTTTCATCACTGTTGTAACTGTGAATGGTCACTACATGAGGCAGTCACTAAACAAGAACTATCTGTATTAGAAGTGTCAAGGTAGCCATAATGTCCCAAAACCTTAAGGCAGCCACTTTGAGGACTTCTTGATAACATCTGTACAAATGTGTACCTGCACAGAAAACTTTTAACTCTGGATGCTTTCATTAACCCTGATAGTTTGTATTTAACAAGATCTGTACAATATTTTATGAATCTGGTATAGGCCAAACTATAAGTGGTGAGTCTATATTTTTTTTTTTTGAGGAAGAATCTTCAGATGTTCATTCTTGACTCATTGTCTAAGAAATCAGGAGTCTCCTTTATTTTCATTTATTTAGTACTTAATATTTTGAGATAAATTTCTACAGCCATAAGTAATTTTTTAAAACCCCTCTTAAAAAATTAAAATAACTATGTTCTGAATTCCAAAAAGACTCTGTGAGTTGCACAGAGAATGGGAAATGGAAAGTTTTAGGAAAGATGCTTACTCCAATTTTTACATGAACCAGAATATAGATATGTTGCTTATAATAGCTCATCTCTGTTCCTGAAAACCGAAAGTCCCATTGCCATAGCATTAAGGGTAAGTGAATATGCACAAAGACAAGGTATTAGAGCATATTAATGAATGCCTGCATGAAGCCTATCAATGTACAGCTGGACATGTATAGGATTCTCTTTCTCTTCTTGAAGTTGGGAATACATTTTTCAGAGTTGTTGTAGACACAAATGCGATTAAATGTGCAGGGATTTGGGCTGATTCTATTTTTTCCTTTGGTCATGTTTGTTCTCCTTAGCTACATAATGGCAACAGACTTGGTGCTACTGGATGTGGATTCAAATCTGCTTGCTAAATTAATTGAGCTCTTCACCCCCACCTCAAGATCTATCAGTCTGATAGGATAAGTACCTGACTCATTCTGCCTTGCAACACTTGTTATCCAATTATGGGGGGAAGTCCACATAGCTATGTAAAGTGGTTGTAATACATAACCATCATGTCATGGGAAATGTCACTATAGCAGACTGATGAGAGACTAGAAATGTATTATCTTTTCCTTTGGGGTGGGGAGATAAGGAAGCCCCGTCCCCTTTCTGGGCTAGCTAATGAAAACTGATTTGCTGGAGATCTTTCTGTTTATCTGTTGGTGAGGAAGAGCATGATGGGACTGGCTGCTGATTATCAAAGCACTTGATATATACAAAGCTTTGAAGTGACACTGGTTGAATCTCTACACTGAAGCATCTATGAATTGAAGTGGAGATCTGTTTTGATGGAGATGTGAATTGAAATGGAGAGTTGTTTTGATGTGAAGAGCTTTGCAGATTCAATGAGTTTTCTGCTGCTTCTGGAATTATTACAGATAATATACAATGTTGCAAGCATCATTCACAACTGAAAATACTGGAGGTAGGAGGCACTGAATAAGATGATGTGCTCTCTGACATTGATATGAATAATCAGTCAGTGAGTTTTATTACCCCATTACATTTTCTGCCTATCAGAACTCTTTGGGCTGGTAAAGTTAATGTTGCTTTGGGCTTCATTGCTTTCTTAGCTCTCAGCTTCTTTAATGTGGCCAGCTACAAATCTTAGCTTTGTTCTCCTGTGGTAATGGAAAGTGATATTTTCTGCCAGCACATTGCAGCTCTGATCACTGACTGAATAAAGGCTCATGGCTAATATTCTGGAAGTGTTATCTGTAACATGACTCCACAGTCAATATTGTGCCTTGTTTCACCTCTCCCCATTGCATTTAGGCTTCTCAAATTCACATGTTCATATCAGATCTGTTTTCGTATCCTCATTACATAAGCAAGTCTCCTGAGAAAAAAATTACAGTGTGAAGTGCTTTAGTTCAGAATTTTAAGTGGCCCAATATAATTCTTCCTGGATATTCTAGGTTTATAAAAATCTTTGGCTGCCTGATTCCATGAAGAGTCTGGGCAGTATACAACTTTAAAAACAGCAAAGAACAATGTAATCAATAAAATAACAAGGCATGTCCAGGAGAGAAAAAACACATCCACACTAGCATTTTTTATTTTAAAGCTTTCCCAAAACTACTGATATTTCTCTTTTGGGTGCAGAAGCAACTACTTTGACTATCGAAGGAAAGGCAGATAGGAAAATAAAATGGGGCGTGAACAAACTTAACATGATACAATTATACTATACTGTGCGTAAACATAATACTATACAGAGTCATAAAGTAATCTTGCAGTTTCTCAAAATGTGTATGTTATAATTTAACATGCATTTAGTGCATGTCTATTCAGAAATAAGCCCCTCTGGATTCTAGGACTCTCAATGTGCAAAGGACTGAAGCCTGTTTCTCAGTCAGGGATAGGATTATTCATGGTGGGGGTTGTAGTGTTAAAAAAGTCAAGATGGGGTTCTGACTGTGCAATATGACACACAAAAAAGTGGTGAGGCTTTGTTTGTGGCTGCCATCTTGATTTTTTTTTTTTACCCCTTCCATGGACATCCCTTGGTCAGTAATATCTTCTGCACTGTAATAACATCATGCACTAAATGTGATGAACTCCAATCCACTAAATCCATTTGTCAGCCTATTAACAGACATGAGACATTTTGTTGTTTAGCTGCAAGAAATTCAAACAGGCACACCTTTGGAAATTTTCACTTGTTTTTCCAACAGTGGTTGAGGCAGGGTTCTCTTCTTTTGTGCATACATTGATAGATTTCTTTTCTTTAGATCTGAGTCCTACAACCAAGCAACAACCGTGCCAGTATTTTTTTGTTTGCTTGGGTGAGAAGAGTATAATTACAGCTTCATGTAATCTCAGTTGGCAATATAGAGGTAAGTCAGAGTTGATAATAAAGGCTAATTCTCTGGAAAACAGGTGTCAGAGCTGATAAGTTATTCAGCAATATAAAAAAAAAAGTACTGGGAAATAGAATGAATTCACATAGCATTAAATACATTAGGAAAAATAACAGGCTGGAAAGATCATTCACCAATCTTCATATAAATTAATCCCCCAAAGTGACTTTTTGCGATTTGGACAATATATATATCTGTTATAACTCACTGGCTGCAAGAACATAACTACGTGGTTGAGTCTGAAACAAAATCTATTTTGATTAATAAAATTGACCATATGAAAAAAATATTTTCTTGTTTTGGGTGGTATCAGAAGGCAGAAATATTCTTGCCAAATCATTAACATGCATAATTTTTTTTTCTATTTGAAAAGTTGTTTTATAACATAGTGGCCAAAGTACCTTTTATTTTGTTTAGCACTTTTAGTGGCCAAATGTGCCTTTCCCTGTGACTTTTGCTTTAGCACTTTTAGTAATTTGATAACAGAACTGCTTCTGTCTCCAGTACTTTAATTCCCATATCTCAGCTTCCAGTAGAAACCAGCCTCAACTGGTGCATACAATTACTCTGCAGCCAATATTCATGAATTGCAGAGCAGTTTTTTTGAAATCCTGGTGTTTTCTTCCATCTTACAATAATATGTTCAGAGATTGTCAGCCTCTGACTGCCAGCAACTGATGGTATTTTAATTTACTCAGAGTGACATAGCTATCACTTCATCTTGCTGCAGGACTTTTAAACATAGGAACTATTTAGTAAATTGATGAAGAATTAGATAGTTGTTGCCACCAAAAATGTGCAGTTGTGATCTGAAGAAAGGCAGGATCAACCTAAAAGATAACTACAGTCTGTCACCTAATACATGTACTTCAAGATCCCTTACAATAAGAAATAGAGGTTACCAATCAAAGAGATTATTTGTAGCTCAGGGCTGAACTGTGGAGTCCTTGGTGCTCTCTGAGCCTTGTTGTTTTCTTGCAGACGTTTCATTGCCAGACTAGGCAACATCTTCAATGCAAACAGGGAAAGGGCCTTGCTCTCTGTTTATATACAGTGGCTTGCCCTGCTTGTGTTGGTGGAGGTGTTGTTCTCGCCTTAGGAATTCCTTGATTGGGCTGTTGTTTGCTGCTTGGTTGCTTGACTGAGTTAACAGTTCCTTGATTAGGGTGTATTCTGCTGTTTGATGGTTCATCTGGTGTTAATCCTACTGTTGATTTTTGCATATCTGGGTGTTGATTGCTGGCAAGGGGTGTACTGGTCTTTTGGCTTTTCTATTGTCTCTTTTGAATGGTATGTAAATGTTGTTTACCTCTATGTGTCTGTTGATGGCTGCTTTGTCTGAGTGCCAAGCTTCCCCGAATTCTTTAGTGTTTTTTAATTTGGCTTGGTTTAGGATACTCACAGTTTCCCAGTTGAAAGTATGGTTGAGTCTGTCCATACAGTGTAAGGACTATAGCAGCCACTATGTAGGACAGATGGGCAGAAGACTAGCAGAGCTCATCCATGAACACCAACTAGCAGTCAGAAGACACAATGAAAACTCCTTAATCTCACAACACATGGAAAGACTCAACCAAAAATACCAAATTTTTGTCTTTATTAGAAATAAAGATAGTGCAAATAGTTCTCCAGCAGAATTTTGTCACTTGATAAAGGAATTATGGCACTACTATAGATTATATTCACAGATGACTGTATTAATATTTTTTCTAAGTCTTAAAGGATCAGATTGGTCCTTTCCTCTGTCACCAAATGGGGAAATACTTATCTGATGAAGAATTCTGTGAAACTCAAAAGCTTAAAGGTAATATTTTACCATATTTTTATTCTTAAATTTCTGTGACCTTTTATTCAACAGTTACAATGTCAGAAATTAGCAGCATGTTTCATTATTGTCTTTCACCTATACATAATCAGAAATATAGGCTGCATTGACACAAACAGTCTTACCTAAGATATGTTTGAAAACCTCAGTGTTGATAATCAGCAATTAGACATATTCACATAGTTAGAGTTGGGAGTAAATTCAAAATCCTGCACAAAATCATAGGTGATTAGCCCTAACATTGCCCTGGTAAGTGATTGGTAAAAGTAAAAAAAAAAAAAAAACATAGCCATGATTCCTAAGGAGATGGGCTTAATGATATTTTAGCCTTTTTTCTAAACATTCTAAACATGAAATGCCGGTGATAATTTCTATCTTTAGGAACAACTAGACAACCCATGATCCATTAGATAATAGTTTCAGAGATATTTCCTTACCTAAGCAGAGAAAAAGATGGACATGGGCCAGCAGAAAAGCAGTGGGAGCAGTTATGACTTCCAACTTTCCTTGTGGGAAGCTAGCAGGGAGCATCGGAAACCCTTCCTTCCTTCCTCCCTCCCTTCCTGGAAGTTCATATTTGAGCCTACATAGTGGTGATTACAGGCATCAAAAAAGGAAACATTTACAGTACTTCTGTTGAATGTCACCCAGCAGTCCATTTTAAGGTGACAGGAGAGCAATTAAGACCTAGCTTTTCCATCTAGCCCAGGAGAAAGGCATGCATTGAACATTGGAGTGCATTGGTGGATCTGTGCCTATATACAGTATATTTCCATCTCTTGTAATACTGGTAAGGTTTTTATTATTTTATTTTCAGTTGGCTTATTTCTTTATCTCTAGGGCTTTTTTTTTGTGGCACTTCTGATTGTTAACCATTGAGAGCCTTCAAGAATGAGTAGCATAGAAATACCTTAAATAAATAAGAGAGTAAAATGTTATTATCTGTATGTTTCCACAGAAAACATAAATGGCTACATCTCACACTTGGCCATGTGATTACTTTTGCAATAGCTGCTTCTCGCTGCTTGAAATCACACACACATTCTACTAATTTCAAAGTGAAATTATATTTAATTGTACAATTAAGTATAACGATAGACATCTTAGACTTCTATAAACTAGATGTGTGCAGTGTCTCTCTGGGGCTAAGAGACTGGAAACCACAGCAATTGCATTTGATGTTGCCAGCAGTATCCAAATAGGAGAAGAGAATGCTAAAGTAAATAAACAAAGTGTAATTCAGCCAGGTTGGTGAGAAAGTCACATAAAATAAGCATATGCTTATAGGAAAATAAAAACAGTATATTATTTGTATGCATTGCTGGCATTACCATATCCAGAATACATAGATAATTAATTAAATTTGCAAAGCTAATACTTTTGTTAAAGCAAATAGAAGTTAATTCTGAATGTTGATTTTACTGAAAAAAGCTCTAAATACTTTAAAGCAATAACATTAGCATGTCCCAGGTATTCCAGAATCGAAAGTGCTGTAATCTGTATCTTGTAATTGCTTTTTATAATTTTAATAAAGTTAGAGAGATTTCTTCTATTTTAAATTAATTAGATTGTTTTCTATTTGTTTCATTTTAAGTTAATTTGATTTTTAATAGTTTTTGTTCTTTATATTAATTTTATCTTTTAATAATTCTCAAAAGAGAAAACATACATGATATTGGTGGTAGTTACTGTACATTAGTGATTAAGGATATATGTTAGTGAATCACTATAATTATATTCAGTTGATTAATGTTGCAAAGTAATTAACTTTTCAGAGAAATATAAGGAAAATTTCAAATGAAAAATGGAAGGGATTGACCATAACCATATTTTTCAGAAAAGAGAATCCACTACATTGAAGACTTCTAGCATCAGTTCAAATATGATTACTGGTTTTTTACAGAAAACCAGTAAATGAATGTATTCCATAAAGAACAATATTATCATATTTTAAGTAAAAGGGGAAGGGGGCAAAACTATTCACACTACTTAACATCCTTTCTCAGTAACTATAATGTGTTTCCCAATAACAGCTGGATGTTGCATTCTGTCTTCATCCTCTTGTTACTTCTAAAATACTATCTTGCTTGTTTGAATAAAAAGACCACAAGTACAACTGATGGCTTGGTAGGTCTCGGTGATTCTTTAAAACTGCTACCATCCTTTTAAACATCTCTTGACTCTTGGGTGAAATGCTGAAACATTGCCAAGAAAGAAAAATAGGCAGATATCATCTGAAATTAATACAGGCTTTTTAACAGTATTAGCATATTTACAAATTACAGATGACTGCAAAATCTTGTAGAAAAGTAAACTAAGGAAAAATCTCAAAATGGTATTGACAAATGTATTGATATAAATAGTGAAATTGCCTTATGAATTGCCCAGTTCTTTCAGTAAGTTCTTCAAAATACAAGAATCTAATTTTCCTGTTATGGCATATTTCATGTTTAGAGTGCTCATCCTAATATAAATTATTATATCTCTGATCTTATGAAACTATTATGCCAAAAAAATATTTATGCCAATATACTGACCTTTCTGAAGATGCAAGAAATTAAGGCTACCAGTTTTAGGCCATACAACATCTGTACCATTAAATGGCAGCAGAGAAAGAAAAGTCTGTTCATCACCATCTGGTGGTGGCCCACCTTATTGCAGCTCAGGTCTGATAGCCCTACAGAACCAGAATTAAGAATTTAAAAGGATTGTGAAAATTAGGTTATAGTTTTATTGAAAAAACAACAAAGGAAGTGTATTAGGAGATTAAATTTGGGCCTGGCTATTCAGAAAATGTAATACTGGACTACAGGAAGCTGTTACTACAATAGTGGAAGTTCTTAAATACACAAGGCCATCCATGCACATGTTGCAATGTCACATGGGCCTAATGCAATGGAGCACCTCCCTAACAAATTAGACTCAGGACAAGTGTTTAGATCAGGGTCTTTTGACCAGAAGGTTTATATATGTACAGCTTTGTATGCATGTGTTTTTCAACATAGACCCTGCAATTGGACAGCCAATGTGGAGATCTTAAAATTAATCCACAGTAATCCAGTGTGTTCCATCACAGATAAGATTAACTTTTTAGGTGATCTACCCCCAATGGTCACACTCAACATTCAAAATTTACATAGAGACTTGTGTAATTCCACCAAGTAATATACTGCAAATGGGCATTCTGCCATCCATGCTTTGGAGGATTCCAGTCTAATGTCCTCATGAGAAAGTGTGACCCTCGTCTTCCATGAATCAGTGGATGAATAACCTTGTTCATGTTTTGCCAAACCCTACCCACTTAAATGGATAGACTATACTCTTTGACACAAAACATTAGAATGTTTTAAGACTATAAAGAATGAGAATAACTGACAGAAACTGAAACCACAGTCAAAAGCCTTTCATAACAGGGATATCATTAAGCCACATTCTGAAGATGATAAGATGATTTTGTCCTCATTACATTTTTAACATTGAGGAAATAGCTGATGGCAAATGTTCATCTTTCCATTGACAAAAGCTCCATCAGAAGCTTCCAGTTGAGAGTCAAGTCCACATCTGCCCAGATTAAATATGATCCTTTAATTTTCTGTGCTTAAACAATAAATTGTGTCTCTGGAATACCATCAGAGGAGTGAAGTTTTCCTTCTGAACTGTGAGACATTCACCTAATTGTACCAAACCACAAAATGCATCAGCTCAGCCTGCCCAAGGTAGTTCTCTGAAATGCCTTTGGCTGCCACTGGAATGGATGTCTATCAAGGTTCTCTGGTGTCAGATACAGAATTCTAATAGTGATTTTTTTTTTTTTAATGTGGCTGTAAACACTTAAATTTAGAGGAAGGTGCTTGCCAGCATGAAAATAAATACTATGCAACCCTTCAAGTCTATGTATTCAGCTTTATGACTGGGCAGTTTGGTTTTTACCCAAACTATAAAACGTAAGAAATGGTCCATTCCAGGTCTGATTTTCGTTTAAATGCCTGAGTCAGCCTTAGAAGCCCACCAGCATTAAGGTAAACCATTAATACAAAAACTCTGGAAGAAATATTGTCATTTGCCCTTCAAATGCTTCATTAACTTCAGAGATGCTGAAGAAGATAACTAAATATATGCTATGAAAAACAATTGCATTTCATGTGATGAATTTAATTTTTTCCTGCTTGGAAGAAATGGACTGTAATAAAGGTAAAGGAATAAGTCTTCTCTTGTGAGTAGCACATAGGCAACTCCTTTATCATATGCCCCTTCATCAAATCATTCCATAAATTGTTCTAATGGTTAAACTTCCATTACGATAGAAGGTCTGTGTGTATCAACTCCAGGGTTATGTTCTAGCTTTCTTTCTCCTGCCTTTTCACCATAATGGACATTTTACTAATATTTTCCTAAACTGCAATGCTAAAAGTACCTGCATCATCTTTACATAATTATATGGTATACATTTTATTGCTTCCTGCCTTGCTAGCTTCAATCTCACCCCAAATATATCTAATTTCTTCTCAAGTTGCCAGTGACTTGTAGGTACTAAGCCTGTGTCTCTGGGAAAAATGAGTATGACTTTACTAGTTGGCATATCTGGATCAGAGTTGCCCAGGTGATTTTAAATTTTGTTTAATCACACAAACCATTGCCAAACCATTGGTAATACAAAGTGTTACCATCCCAAAGAGAAGTGATTTCTTTATTTCTTTATTCGATTTCTATAGCCTCCCATCTCAACAAGTGACTCTGGGCGGCTATTTGTTGGCAAAAGGATAATGCAAAATGCAGATCATCTCCTTACCATGACTACTCTAAAACTTAGCTCTCCAGGTATTTCCTCTTGGACTAGGCTTCAGCGCGGACTGTACATGTCAGTTCCTTACTATACATTATAAACCAAAGACCATGTTTTTTATTTTTTATTCATTCATTCATTTATCAATCAATTTTATCACCACCTATCTCCCAGACAGTACAAGAAGGAATTCTGGGTGATTTACAATAAAAGCAACATTTATTTGCTTTTTTTTATTCTAGCAACATAGTGTACTAAGTCTAGGAGAGCCAAGGAAAGCTTCCAAACTGGTTACATTCAATGCAATTGCAATTCAATGCAATTATAAATACAATAAATATGAATGTAAATAAACAATAAAAATGTAAAATATGATAAAATCCAGATGGCTAAAGGTTCTCTATCAGTCCATCAGTAAAAGGGTCATTCTAGGGCGATCTGCATTAGACTTGTCCCTAAGTCAGTACCCCATTGAATTATTTCACTTTTTTATAAGTAGCCTAATGTGAAAGCTACCTCCCAAAAGTGAGCAAAAATTGCAGTGCCCTGCTTTCAAAGTAGAGGATTTTTAGGACTTTCTATATATCAGGGTATGGGGCCTTTTGGAGCAGGGAAGCAATTGGCAGTCCTGGGGCTGTCTGGCCCTATGCTGAAATGGCTCACCACTTCCATTCTAATTCTTGTCTTTGTCTCCTGTTTTATGGCTGCTGTGGTTGTAATTTATTCTAGCAACATAGTGTACTAAGTCTAGGAGAGCCAAGGAAAGCTTCCAAACTGGTTACATATACTCTTGTCTATAGTTCAAAACCAGGTAATTTTTACAGTTCTGTGGCAACAGACTAATTCAAACAGATAATAAAAAAGGTTATATAAACCTTTATATACAATAACAATATCAATAATAATGTAATAGGGGCTTGATATGTGGTTTGGGATAAATATTAATAAAAAGATCAGAATAGACTCTTCATTTCAAGCAATACTGGGCATATGTGAAGGAGAAGATGTAAAGCAGGGCATCTCCTGCAGGTGTTCCTACTGTTCTGCTGTACAGTACCCATGTTCTCCCTCTGCTTGTTCTTTTGTTCCTAACTGCAGGCTGTACCCCTCCAACAAGATCTGATGTATCAGCAGAGCCAATAACACCCTTAGAGGATTGATATCGCCATCCAGCCTACTGAACCAACCAAAAGCCGGGGGGACCCTGTTTTGTGGAATAAGTAGCTACGTGCATGTTTTCATTTAATGCGTTATACAGACAAACAAATCTTTATTACGGTCAAAGACCAGCATAAGGAAGGTGGGGTTAGAGTTAGTTAAAAGCATAGAGGACATATGAAAATCTAATACAAAAAGCTAATTTAGTTACTTATTTATTTTTTAGTGTGCCAGAAGGAGAGAAATGATTAAAGATAGACAATATTTTGTACATATTTAATCATTTCTCCCCTTCTGGCACATTAAGAATAATCACAGTCCTGTGACACTCTGGGAGAGGCTCTGGAGGCTACAACCAAGGCTTTCTTGAATACTTCAAATACTTTAAATACAAATACCATTTTCAATATTTAAAAAAAACTAATTAGGAAAAAAATCTCACTTTTTCATGACTTTTAGATTTATCATACTAGAATTTTGTGCAAACATTTTAACTACTTTTCCTGAAGTATGAAGTATTCATTTACTACTATCTGGTAGGACACTTGCCTCCATTAACTGTACTCAATTTGAATTCTCACCATAATTAGATAACCTGATTACAGTGTCCAAACTCTAAGTTAAAATAGATTTAATTTTAATTTCATTATAAGGCTATGATGACATGAGGCTGTATGGAATGTAATGATATCAAAATATTGTAAATGTATACATGACAAAAATGGTAAAGCTACTAAATTAGTCAGACTCACTTTCTGATTTGGAATTCATTCACAATAAAAGCACATTTATTTTGCACAAGTGAAGATGAGCAGGTGTGAGCTTATACTGTCATGAACAGTAATCATAGAGAATATTAATTTTTAAAACAGCACCATGATCGATCTGGAAAATCTGTCATGCCCAGGGAAATGATCCTGTATTTATGGAAGCAGGGTCATTCCACAGTTTGAAATTACATCATATTGTAGTTCAAATCAGATTTCTCCTAGGAAGGGGTGAAAACTTCATTTGGTTCTTTTTCTAAACTTAAGAATATATTAAAATTTCAAATGTGTTAATAAGTGAAATGGAAATTATTTGAGTTTTAAATCAACCATAATATGGAAGAAAGCAAAACTGGCAGATTTGCTATTTAAGGCAGAGTTTTGACCTTTTTGTGTTCACAGCAATGGGTGTTACACAAAGGTGTTTATGATGTAGTGGGAATGTTTATGCAAGCCAGGGAACAACAGAACACTGGAGTGCTTATGTATCTGCTGATGTATATCTACAAGGATATTTCATGGCTGAAAGCCTCTCATTTTTTGGCAGTCTACTATGAAATTATACTTAGCTTATACACAATTGTGTTCCATTTTTTATATAGCAATACTGATTCAGATATGTCCTTTGTTACCTACTTTAATAGTTATGTAAATCTTTCACTTTATTGGGCACAACCTTAAAATAAATCTAGCTTCCCTTTACAAATATCTTTCCCCACTCTGGCCTCTTCGAATAATAGAGTAATTTTCCCTTCTAACATACCATAAAAGGCCCTATATTACTGACTGTTGTCCACCACAGAATCTATCCTGGACTCATTAAATCTGCTGTTTCCTCAATAGGTCGGTGAACATTATCCTGTCACTGTGTTGATATAAGATTTGATTACTGGTCTTCTTAGTCTCTTGATCTACGTGATCTACCAAGCAGGATATGCCCTCTTGTCCTTCACTTCAGGCAGCAACATGTATTAGGCAAATAAATGCTATACTAATAGGCTGCAATAGGTAGCATAATTCTGACACTGTAAGTCATTGACATGTGCTCCGAGGGATTTTCTGTCCCTCGCTAGACAATAGTGATACAACTGACAGGGTCCATCACTTGGAAAGAACTCAAAAGCCATAGTATCAATTAGGTGAGTATTGGAATATTCTGTATTAAACAATATATGTGTTCTTGTGTAGATTTGTTTCAGCACTTGATACTATTGGGCTTGGCTGTCAAACATCTATCCAATAATTTAAAATAATAAATTTAAATGAATTGTAGCATTCAAAAGCTTTCATAGCTTTCTTAGTTAATTTTGTATCTGAGGACAACTTCCTCTCCTATAGGAATAACACAAGGTCGGCATGAAGCAGGTTAATATGTTCTGGATTCTACTCAAAACTTATCCTGTTTCCTGCCAGAGCTGTGCTGGGGAGAGAGAGAGAGAGAGAGAGACTGACTAAGATGGTTTTGAAACTATAGGTTTCAAAAGATTGAAGATGAAAATATTGCAAATCATTCTGGATGGACAAACAAATAGGAAAATAGTTCCTCTATGAGATTTATTTAAAATGGCATTGCTAATTGAAAAATTAAGTCAATCTATTCATTCTTATTATGAGTATACTTAGATACGAAGAAAGTCAGATGTGTACAAGGGACCTTTTGCTGGATTAATTTGCCCTATTAATTTTAATGGGCACTAATCTTTATGCACATTTGTTCTTACATGAAATGTACACCTCAAACAGCATGTATTAGAGATGTTGATGATGGGCTTTCCTACCGATCACATAGAATCATTTATAGCAATGTGTAGTTATATGCCATTTAAAAAGGAAGATGAGCGATCTCCTATGAAAGGAGGTCAAATAATTGAAGCAGCCATAGGTGATCATATCACAGTGGAATAAGCTCTGAATAGCCTGAAATCTATATAATCAAGCCAAGGGGTACAACAGATTTATTTACTTATTATTTATCAAATTTTTATTACCGCCCATCTCCCCGTCAAAGGAGGGACTCTGGGCAGTTTACAGAAACAGAATTAAAATTCAGTATCTATATAAATGTCATAATAAATATACAAGAAAGTAAAATATAATAAAATATAGTAAAATCCTGATGGCTAAAAGTTGTGTTTCAGTCCGTGAGTAAAAATCGTCCTAGGGTACTAGCCATCCCCACAAATGGCTGTTCCCCAGCCTGCTCCAGGCATGACGACAAAACCAAGTTTTTAGCTTTTTGCAGAAGTCCAGGAGTGAGGGCGCTTGTCACCTCTGGGGGAAGGATGTTCCATAGGGTGGGAGCTACTGCAGAGAAGGCCCTTTTCCTGGACCCCGTCAGATGGAATTCCTTTATGGATGGGGTCCGTAGCATGCCCTTTCTGCATGACTGGGTGGGATGGGTCTATGTAATGGGGATGAGACAGTCCCTCAGGTAACCTGGCCCCATTTAGCCACTTGTGAGAGAATATGTCATTAAAAGAGCAATAAGTGAGATGAGTGACATGGAATTTATCACTTTCAAAGACCTGATGGCTCAGAATAGTAAGGACAAGAGGTGGAGAAAATAGTCTTACCAGGCTTTTCAGGCTGGCAGGTTTAAACTATAATAACAAAACATTCTCGTATTTAACCAGTGCGGGACAAATGCACCCTACCACCTCCAGGTTAGGGGTGTGACTTTGGTACCACTCCATAAATGGAAGATCATGGAGTTCAGCAAATCAAAGCAACCCCCTCCCCCATTACTGATGCAGAGATTACAATCAGCAGAAGGATGCCCAGCCACAACAGACAGCTTCCTATGGGTTTAACTGTGATTTCTTGAAGTAAATGTGTCCAACTATTGGTGGAACCCATCTCCGTCTTCCTTAATCTTCTTCGACAGTTGCTAAGGAGGTTTGGATTACTCTGCCAGTTGTCTTCTCTGTGTACCCAGTTCTTCATTGCTGTTAAAAGAACATAAGGTGGCATTGTCCCCCCCTTTGGGGAGAGATGGGTGGTGAATAAATTTATAAATAAATAAATAAATAAAAATTGTTTCTGTTTTTAATATTTCAGTTAGTGGCAATAAATGTCCTGAACACAGGTTGAAAATGCTTACTTAATTTAGGTACAATCTAATTCTAGACCATGTTAGTCTGTTGTAAGCTTCACCCAAATACAAACCTCAAGTATCATCACCAACTAAGTCTACTTTGGAATCAATCTATCATCTATCAGTCCATCCATCCATCCAAAACTGTGGGTTCTTCTGAATTGTTACAAATGAGTTGTAGGTTATAGTACAATACACTTTTATTCATATAAATATTTAATATGGTTTTTGCCTTTTTATGGCTACAAAGCAATAAAATATGTATATTTATACATATATATTTGTATGCGATTCTTTGATTTTTTAAGTTGCTTTTTATATATTGAGACACTATTACCATGCTGAATGGAGAAGTCTGAAATATCTTAAACACTCTAGTTACATTATATAAGCGACTCCATAAATGAACCATATCATATTTTAATATTTTTCCAGTTGCAGTCTTACCATTTTTCAGTATCTTCGTAGCAATATGAGTTCCTTTTCATCATGTTTGTGTGGCTGTGGGTGTTTGTGTGTGTGTGTAACATTTATAGAATTTCTTCCCATTCTACTCCCCACCATATCACTATTATTCCCATAACATCTCTATAGTACTCCTCTAGCATTCTTTTGTTCAGCTTCTTCCCAAATAATTTTGTTCCTTTAATTTTTAATCTCATTCTTTCTGCTTTAGCATTGTCTGTTTAGCCCTTTTCACCACTTTTTTAATTTCATTAAAATCACTTTGTATTTCATGTCCCTTTTAACCAGTGTTTGCTCTCTTCCATTTTTGCAGTTTTCCTTTCCCTCTATATAGATAATAGATTATATTTTCCTTGTTGCACAAATCATTCCCTTATATACCTTTTCCCCTCATTTACAATCCTTGTGACTTCATAATTCCGTCAAGCATCCTTTATCATGTCTCCTTAGCATAACTCCACACAATTCTGTGGCACTCTGCAATGTAATTTCAGTCTGTTTGAAGCAGTTTCCATGTTTAGGTCCACTTTCAATTCATTCTGTTGCGAGATAACCCTTCTTCAGACAGAGCTTGCACTTTCTCCTTCTGCAGTAATTCTACTTTCACTACAGATTACCAGCCTTAGTCATACCCATGCCACATGCAGCATTCCCTGAAAATGATAAGGCAGTACTGGACAATTCTGGCATATTTTAACCAGCACAACCAAACTTCATTTTTACCCCAAGCATGCTTACGCTATCCTAAGCTTGTTAAGCTACAACAGACTTGCAAGTCAACATGTTATTGCTGACATCCCATCAAGTAAGAGATATGTACAGTGTAACTGCAACTTCATCCAAATACCAACACAAACTATATTTATGCTATTTATGCTATATGTTGCTACTGTTATTATTAATAAAACTAAAAAAAATCATGTAGTTTTCCCCTTTATGTTAGCATTTTTATAGAAGTGGGTTGTTTAGTGCTAGTGCTGATTCAAGGGGGAAAATGTCAAATTTACCCCATTTTAATAAACTGGAATGCAAACTAATCAGAATTGCAGAAAAGCTGGTTTCACGGTGGTGAATTTATAAGTTCAGAATGAAAGGTAAATCCCTATTCATACCACTGTACTTAACAGATCTGTCAGTTTCTTACTTCTAAAGCCCTAATGCTGAATTTTATATAATTTATATCCTTCTAAAAACTTTGCTAAGGGCTCGGATTTAGCATACATGAAAATGGACATTATAATTTATCAGATGATCCAATCACTTTCAGCTAGTTTTTTTTCAAGCCAGGATGAAATGATACCTGCTTTTTACTGTTAAATCTATCAACTCAGTAAAAAACCATATTTTTCACCTAAAATATTTCATTTCAAAATCACTTAAAAACATTTTATTTGCCACAAAATATACTAGGTGTTTTGTTTTATTTTGTGGAAGAAGGGTGAAATTTGACTTTCACATGCCAAATATACAGTATCTTAATTTGGTTAGGGGTATTTTTTAGTATTTATGAAGTTACATTAGTGAATTTTTGGAGGAAAATAATGTTCAACTACTTTAGAAGCTCAGTTTATGCAACTTTATCCAAGATACATGGTTTGTGTGGGTGAGTGAGTTAAAATGTCACCTAAAATGTCATACTAAATACACCTTTAGGTGAGAATGGTACAACCAGTGCCCAAATATTGAGAGTGTTGGGGAGATGGGGTTAGAGAGAAAGGAATGACGATGCAGTAGAGAAATGTGGAAAAAAGGAAAAATCACAGTGACCAGCAGAGCATGATATAGGGCATCATGGGGGGTAGTCTCTTGCAAAGTAAGCAGGAATGAGAAGTCTTCTGCTAATCCCACCTCTTGATGTTATCTTGGGAGTCTTAAAACCAGATTGCTGAAGAACCTGGCTTCATGCTGATGCTACTGAATATCTGCTGTACCTGCAATAAGAACATTGCACAATCCACAATCTAACATTGGATGGAAAGGTAGGCACTTCTGAAACCTGAGTGGGATGGAGGTGTCTCTGAATAAGATTTACTCAACATCAGCTCCAAGGTATTGCATTAGGCTAAACCCCAATACAAGGGAGAGAGAGAAGTGCTTGTCCACTGAGTGACTTTGATGGTGGCTTGGATTGCAGTTCTGCAGGTCAGTGGATATGTGCATTTGGGTCTAAGAGACAAGCTAGGGATACTTTTGTTGTATTGGCCTCCCAGCTATGCAGCAGCAGCCCTGTCCACAATGCTAGATCTCACCGAGGCATCTGATACTGGGTGATTTCCCTCCTCCATCCCTGCAGGTAGGTTCTGAGCATCTCAGGATTTCATGGCTATCATACTAACAATGGACTTATTGCAGATCAAAATGGGGAAATTACTGATAAACTTACTTGATAATGTACATGCTAAAGCCCCCGTGTAAAATGCATCTAAAATAAGCAGATAAATACTACTTTCTAATAACATACAGCAGTCCTGTGCATGTACTGCTCTTCTTCTTTCTGATCTCAATGAATCCTATGGAAGGCAGAAAGAATTATATTCACTGTTTTCATAAGTCTTCACCTACAGATATGTATGGCGGTGTTTGTAGAAGCTCCTGTGTGAACCTTGGTAAAATTGCAACTGCTTTAATGATTTGAAGGAAGGTAATTTGTTTGCTTTCAGCAAAGGATCGTTACCTTGTGGTGCTGGAGCTTGAGCATCTCAATGATGCCATGAGCTAAACCGTGAAGGGCCACCCAAGACGGGAAGGTCATTACAGAGAGGTCAGACTAAATGCGATCCCTGGGGAAGGTAATGGCAACCCACCCCAGTATTCTTGCCGTGAAAACTAAATGGATCAGTACAACCAGAGATATGTCGGTATACCATTGGAAGATGAGACCCCCAGGTCGGAAGATGGTCAAAATGCTACTGGGGAGGAACAGAGGATGAGTTCAACTAGCCCCAGACATGATGACACAGCTAGCTGAAAGCCGAAAGGACGGCTAGCGGCCGACAGTGCTGGTGGTGAACGGCGAATCCGATGTTCTAAGGATCAACACACCATTGGAACCTGGAATGTAAGATCTATGAGCCAGGGCAAATTGGATGTGGTTACTGGTGAGATGTCAAGATTAAAGATAGACATTTTGGGCGTCAGTGAACTGAAATGGACTGGAATGGGCCACTTCACATCAAATGACCACCAGATCTACTACTGTGGACAAGAGGACCACAGAAGAAATGGAGTAGCCTTCATAATTAATAGTCAAGTGGCTAAAGCAGTGCTTGGATACAATCCAAAAAACGATAGAATGATCTCAATTCGAATTCAGGGCAAGCCATCTAACATCACAGTGATCCAAATATACACCACAACCACAGATGCTGAAGAAGCTGAGGTAGAGCAGTTCTATGGGGATCTGCAGCACCTACTGGACAACACGCCTAAAAGAGATGTTATTTTCATCACAGGAGGCTGGAATGCTAAGGTGGGCAGTCAAATGACACCTGGAATTACAGGTAAGCATGGCCTGGGAGAACAAAATGAAGCAGGACATAGGCTGATAGAATTTTGCCAAGACAACTCACTCTGCATAACAAACGCTCTCTTCCAACAACCTAAGAGACGGTTTATACATGGACTTCACCAGATGGACAACACCGAAATCAGATTGACTACATCCTTTGCAGCCAAAGGTGGCGGACATCTATACAGTTGGTGAAAACAAGACCTGGAGCTGACTGTAGTTCAGATCAGGAACTTCTTATTGCACAATTTAGGATCAGACTAAAGAGATTAGGGAAGACGCACAGATCAGCTAGATATGAGCTCACTAATATTCCTAAGGAATATGCAGTGGAGGTGAAGAATAGATTTAAGGGACTGGACTTAGTAGATAGGGTCCTGGAAGAACTATGGACAGAAGTTCGCAACATTGTTCAGGAGGCGGCAACAAAATACATCCCAAAGAAAGAGAAAACCAAGAAGACAAAATGGCTGTCTGCTGAGACACTAGAAGTAGCCCAAGAAAGAAGGAAAGCAAAAGGCAACAGTGATAGGGGAAGATATGCCCAATTAAATGCAAAATTCCAGACGTTAGCCAGAAGAGATAAGGAATTATTTATAAACAAGCAATGCGCAGAAGTGGAAGAAGAAAATAGAATAGGAAGGACAAGAGAACTCTTCCAGAAAATTAGAAACATTGGAGGTAAATTCCAGGCCAAAATGGGTATGATCAAAGACAAAGATGGCAAGGACCTAACAGAAGAAGAAGAGATCAAGACAAGGTGGCAAGAATATACAGAAGACCTGTATAGGAAGGATAACAATATCGGGTATAGCTTTGACGGTGTGGTCAGTGAGCTAGAGCCAGACATCCTGAAGAGTTTGGTTGAATGGGCCTTAAGAAGCATTGCTAATAACAAGGCAGCAGGAGATGATGGCATCCCAGCTGAACTGTTCAAAATTTTGCAAGATGATGCTGTCAAGGTAATGCATGCTATATGCCATCAAATTTGGAGGAAATGGCCATCAGATTGGAAAAAATCAACTTATATACCCATACCAAAAAAGGGAAACACTAAAGAATGTTCAAACTATTGACAGTGGCACTCATTTCACATGCCAGTAAGGTAATGCTCAAGATCCTGCAAGGTAGACTTCAGCAATTCATGGAGCGAGAATTGCCAGATGTACAATCTGGGTTTAGAAAAGGCAGAGGAACTAGGGACCAAATTGCCAATATCCACTGGATAATGGAAAAAGGGAGTTTCAGAAAAACATCTATTTCTGTTTTATTGACTATTCTAAAGCCTTTGACTGTGTGGACCATAACAAATTGTGGCAAGTTCTTAGTGGTATGGGGATACCAAGTCATCTTGTATGCCTCCTGAAGAATCTGAATAATGACCAAGTAGAATCCAAGGCTGGAGTTAAAATCGCTGGAAGAAACATTAACAATCTCAGATATGCAGATGATACCACTTTGATGGTTGAAAGCGAAGAGGAACTGAGGAGCTTATGATGAAGGTGAAAGAAGAAAGTGCAAAAGCTGGCTTGCAGCTAAACCTCAAAAAAACCAAGATTATGGCAACCAGCTTGACTGATAACTGGCAAATAGAGAGAGAAAATGTAAAGGCAGTGAAAGACTTTGTATTTCTAGGTGCAAAAATTACTGCAGATGCTGACTGCAGTCAGGAAATCAGAAGACGTTTAATCCTTGGGAGAAGAGCAATGACAAATCTCGATAAAATAGTTAAGAGCAGAGACATCACACTGACAACAAAGGTCCGCATAGTTAAAGCAATGGTATTTCCAGTAGTAACATATGGCTGCAAGAGCTGGACCATAAGGAAGGCTGAACGAAGGAAGATCGATGCTTTTGAGCTGTGGTGTTGGAGGAAAATTCTGAGAGGGCTTTGGACTGCAAGAAGATCAAACCAGTCCATCCTCCAGGAAATAAAGCCAGACTGCTCACTTGAGGGGATGATATTAAAGGCAAAACCGAAATACTTTGGCCACATAATGAGAAGACAGGAAACCCTGGAGAAGATGCTGATGCTAGGGAGAGTGGAGGGCAAAAGGAAGAGGGGCCGACCAAGGGCAAGATGGATGGATGATATTCTAGAGGTGACGGACCCGTCCCTGGGGGAGCTGGGGGTGTTGACGACCGACAGGATGCTCTGCTGTGGGCTGGTCCACGAAGTGATGAAGAGTCGGAAGCGACTAAATGAATAAACAACAATTTGTTTGCATCCGCACACATTGCAAAGGAGCTCTTTCAAATGCACTGCACAGTCCTCTATATAAACACCACTGGGATCATGAACATTTAAAGAATAGCAGAACAGTTTTGTTTAACTGCTTTTCTCAAGGCCAAAAGAAACAAATGCAGCTTCCAAAAGACTGCATTCCAGTTGGAAGTGATGCCGGAGAAGGTCCCCTCCTATGTGCCTGGCATATGACCGTCCCAAAACAGTGCTATCTTTGAAAGGGCTTACTCTGCATACAATATATTATTCAAACAAGTCCATAATTTCATGTTTAGCCACAGAGCTTAATTACATTTATCTTGCTCTAGGCACTTAAAGGCATTCTAGACCTTCTTTCTAGATTTTGTTTTGTGCCAAAATTAGAGATAAATTTATATTCACCAGCTAAGAAAACTTTTCAGAAATCATATACCAAGCTAAATAAAATAAGCAGAACACAACCTGAAACAACCTAAAACAACAAGATTTAATCAATTCCGAATTATTACTAAGTCACAGTAGCATCAAACTGATTTTCCCTGACTTATGGAATAACCAGACAAAATATAAAACTGTTATATTTAAGAAACAGGTTAATGAGGTTTTTGGCATATCTATTTAATACAAGGATACAGTAGTATCACACTGTACCTCATCTACTACATTTCCTTCAGAATAACAAATGGCAAGACACAATTAAAAAGTAAAGAAGAAGAAAAATACACAACTGGCAATAACTATTAAGCTCCAGTATAATAAGCCATATGTTTTCAAATTTAGAGAGCAGTTTGGTGCAGTGGTTAAGGGACCACGCTAGAAACTATGAGCTCATGAGTTCCAGTTCTGCCTTTGGCAGAAAGCCAGCTGGGTGACTTTGGGCCAGTCATTGTCTCTCAGCCCTAGGAAGAAGGCAGTTGTAAACCAATTCTGAAATCTTGCCAAGAAAACTTAAGGGCCTAATCCATGCGGTTGCCAGGAGTCAACACTGACTCAAAGGCATGTATGTATGTATGTATTCAAATTTAACTGTGGGATAAACCATAATAAATCCAAACTCACTTGAGCTTTCTCGGTATCCAAACAAATACTAACTACCAGATACCCTTTATTTTGAGTTCAAGCTATTATATCAATTAGAAATCTAATCCTACCAGAACTGTGAAGGTCCTTTATAAATCTGGCCGGAGCTGAATGTACAGTTATTAGAAGTACAAGTACAAGGCAGTTCAAATCTTAACATCTGCATTTATCAAGGAAACATATCTGTAAATACATAATACAACCCTTATGTGGTTTTGGAAGTTCCATGATATAGGGCTTATTAAAAGTAGAACAAGAGAGTCTAATAAAACAGCCTTCATATATCTGATAAAACAGGAGATAAAAAAACAATCTATTTTTGTACCGATCAACTGGAAATTTATCAGGACTGGGAGCTTTCCCAATTTCATAGACTTAAGGGTAACCACTATTTCTTGAAGATAACAAAGCTGATATTGGCAAACAGGTACTGGGAGGTTCATATTCTCGAAAAAAAGAACCAGACTTGTTATATGTTAATAAAGGAATAGGATAATACAATTCAGAACAGAATGCAAACCCCTTTTTTAAGCAACCCCCCCCCCCAAAAAAAAATCTATATTACTCAATAGATGGGTGGGTTAGGGATAAAAATTCTTTAAATTTTAATGTAAATATTTCACGTTTACTAGTTGCTGTTTCTTTTCATAAGAAGCTTATGCAATAATATCACCTTGTTATAATATCTATACCAAAGATAGTTTTAGAAAAAAAAATGCACCGGAACTAATTAATTCAATCATTTTCTTTATCTTCCTAATAAATTATTGATCACCCAAAGATATACAGTATATTCAAAGGTCATTTTGAATATACATTTCCACTGTGATAGAATCATAGAATTATAGACTTGGAAGGCACCATTTAGACCATGAAATGCAGAATGTTTCATATAAAAATTGATGAGCTTCTTATGGAGTGCGGTCTGAAATAATTCTGGCATCTAGGTTATATGTTGTTTAGGTGCCAAGAAATGAGATACTAGAAAATAGTTTAGGTGGGGGCTAACAAAATTTTGTGCAAAAAAGACAATTTTACACTGGGAAGAACAAAATTAGATGTTAATTTTTAATGGAACCCCTAACTCCAGATTCTTAACACATCTTTTTGGTTCTTTGAGGTTGTATGTTGGATTCGCTGGACTTACAAAGCTTCAGCCCTACACTAGTTACTCTACAATGGTTCTGTAAAGTATTTACAAATGACTAATAGGAAAGAAGTTCCAGACTTTTGATAAAACTATTATCCTTGTAAATATATATGATTATATGTTTCCACTTACCAATTTTTATTTAAATAATATGTAGGCAACAAATTATTAAGTAATTTGCAAAGAAATGTGCCTTTGTATTTATTCTTCTAAAGAAAAAAAATCTGAAAAAGCCAAGTTTCGAAAAGCTTTTTCTTTTTTAAAAAAACAGAACACAGTTTGCTTTATTAACCTGTATTAACCTCTGAGATTTTTGCAAACCACCATATTAATGCACACAAATACATGCATAGGATGCATGGGTGGAAGTAAGAGAAGTGTTAGCAATATATTTTCTTTTTGGATGATGTTGGAATGAGGGGACTTTTATTATTCCATGACTGATGATATCCAGGGATGGCTTTGTATATAAATTTGTATTCTTATATTGGACTGGTAAAGGGAAAGAGAGCGAGCAGGGATTAGCACAGTGTTTCTTGCATGTGCTTTGTGTTTTGAACTCAGCAGAAATGAAAATAATAACTAATTGGATTCAAATTTCTTTAAGAAGGTTGGGGATTATAAATGTATCCAGTTGTATTCAATCCACATTTATGCAGTACTCATCAGTCTTGACCCCGTTATTTTTTATCATACACATCTTTTAAATAAAACGTTCCCACTGCATTCAACTTACTTTTATAGTTCTCCTGGCATATCTAACAAAGTGGTCATAATTACACTCTTATACACAATTACCTTGACTTCTAATGTCACCAGAAACATTCTTTCTACTTTTGTTTACGAATGTATTAACTAACAAAGGACATGTCATATATGCTTAAGTTATTTGCTATATAACCATTAATACTTTGCAACAGACCCCATACCACTAGAAGGTTTTTATCAGCACTGGCACTATTTAAACATTTTTCATCCATTTTTCCTTGTTTAGGAAACAAGCTATTCATAAATTCATCTATATGAATTTTTTATTTTTGCTATTCAATGTATATTTTGCCATTGTTCACTCAACTATACCTGTCAAGCACATTTTGGTCTTTGGTATATTAATTTTCAGTTCTGTTCTCCTTGTTGCATGGTATAGTCTGTCCAAAATACTTTGCAAATTTGGTTCTCAGCTACTAACGTAATACATCTGCATGCAAAGTATACACACATTCACAGCTCAGCAGCTTCTAATTGTAATTACTTCTGATGTCACCAGAAACATTCTTTCTACTTTTCTTCATGAATACATTAAATAACAAAGGAGATGTCATATATGCTTAAGTTATTTGCTGTATAATGTTGAACCATTCTGTAACATTCCATTTGTTCTCACACATGTTGTATTTCTATCAGCTCTGACTGAATCCAGCAACAAACTTTCAACTCCAGGTAATGATTTTTCTTTTGGTTTTGATTTCCTGTGGTTTTAAGGAAGTAAACATATTTTGAGGCTTTTTGTAATACTGTATTATTAGCACTTCAATGTCTTTTTAACCAGGGGAATTGCTTCTGTTAATAGCCTAGTTGACAACTTCCTCAAACGGAACAACTGTGTGTGTAAGGAAATGACTTGGCACAGGGACGCTCCCCAGAAAGAATTAGTTGGCTTTAGAAAGCTGATCATCCATCTACCCTTTTCGTACAGTTCTGTTTCACAAGTGTTTCTATGGCTTCTATGTGGATTTGGGAAGATACAGTATCTGTATTCTAAACATTGTAATGCTTGTACTATCTAGGAAGAGTATAAATATCCAGAATTATAGACATGGTGTTAGAAAGGTCGCAGCTTAGAATGAGCTAAACATGGTCTAGTACAACAAAAAGGGCTGCTTTAAATATGTTTAAAATAAATGAAAGAGAAATGCTATATCAGCTGATCTGTGAAGATGGATAAATGGTAAGGGGTGAAAAGGAAGAAAGAAAAAATGAAGTTATTCAAGTATTTTGGTTCAATTTTTTTCCAAGAAGAAATACATGTTCCACTGGACAATTAAGAGTTTAAGGGCAAGATTTAAGTCTGAGGTTGTATGACTAAAAATATCTCAGTGACCATGTCATGATCCACTCATATGGATCCTTTTCTAAGCAAGAGACTGTTTAGCCTGATTCCAAGAAGCCAAGCCTAGATCAGAGAAGCAAGTTCCTCTGCCCTTGACTCAACAATCTTGCTCTGACCCAAGCACAGTAAGATACCTTCTAAGTAAGATACTGTACCTCTCTAAGCCACCACCTTTAAGCCAAAGGACAGAGACATAGAGGACTACTTAGAAGTTTACTTAACTTTATGGGAAGAGAGGTCTGTTCTGGAGTTGGTTATTGCTCCTCAGTAGCCCTAATACTGAAACCAGGTCTGATTAGTTCCAGCTGTATTTGGGTGGAGAACAGGAAGGAATGCTCATTGAATAGCAAATATACTGTATATAGTAAGAATATCTTGTATATATATACAGTATATGCTTATTTTTATATAGGTAGGTCCTATTTTTATATAGGTCCTTTTGAGGACTCCAGTGATAAGATTTGCTTTTAAATTAATACATATACCCTTTATCTTATTATTAAATACACATAGTTTCAATTTTTAAAAAGCTTAGATTGCATTAATCAAAATTAATTTGAGTCTCATAAGTCCTGTGTTCTGCCTTTCCTAATGAACATGATCAAAGGTATCTCTTTCTTTGATTTGTAGTCATGAAATATGAACCTCTGGCTGGAAAATGTGACTTGAGCCAAATTATATAAAAAATGTGTGGTTACATGCACATTTGACTTAAGTTCAAAGAAATGCAAGCAAGAAACTGCCAAGTGATTTCTGATATTTAATTGCTGCAATATGCTAACAAAATATTCAGTAATATATCATTGGTTCCAAAAAGCAGTGCTTAATTTATAAAATAAAACCTCTTTGGAAATCATACCTTCTGATTTACACCCACCTTTCCAGTATGTAAAGGTGGATGTATGGCCATGTAGAAATTGCTTGTCATTCTTCATTTAATATCCCTGATAGTCATATAGTCTTTATATGACTATATATTAATGATTCTCATGTCTTAGCTGTAATGAAGATATATAATTAAAAATGAGGTTCTAGTATAAATGTAAATCAACTTTTGTAAAGAGAAGGTCCTGCATTTAAAAGAGCGTGAAACAATAATTATTCAAACAGAAAGTAAGTGACATTTAGGTTCAAATCATAATTGCATACAATAGGTTAGGCACCCTGAGTCAAATTATATATTTCAATGAATCACAAGTGAACAGAACTGACACAATCTCTGCATGGTACAGAAAACCTTTTCTCTGAAAATCTGAATGCATGGTTACTATTTCTGTACAGTTGTTTATAGATTCAAAATAAGAAACCAGTTAATATGGCAGGTGCAGAAATTTCAATACCCTTACAATCAGTACTGTGTAACACCTCCTTTGGTAGAAATAACAACTTCCTAGCACTTCCCATAACCAGGTAAGAGTTTTATATTCTTGCTTTTGGAATATTTTCCAATGTTCCTTGCAGAATTCTTCTAGTACAAAAATATTCTTAGATATCCTTGGATATACTCTTTGCTTAAGATTTCCCCCAACAGGATTTCAGTAATATTCAAGTCCGGATGGACTGTTAAGGCCATTCCAAAAAAAAATTTTTTTTCCTTCTTCCCTGTAGGTACTTGATTTCAAGAAGTCTTTTGGAGTGTTGTCTACTGAAATATCCAACCTCTTTTCAGCTTAATTTTCCTTCAGTCTCTGTATGACATTCTGCAGTTTGTTAATATTCAGCTGTATCCATTCTTCCTTCCACCCACATGGTATTTCCTGTGCACTGGCTGCTATGCAGTCCCAAAGCATAATAGAACCATTTCTTTGTTTAACTCTTGGCAAGATTCTCTTTTCTTTCAATGCTCTATCCTTTTTTCTTCAAGCATATGTGATGTTGCTATGGCTGAACAATTTGATTTTTTTTGCTTTATCAGCCCAAAGCACTTTATTCCCAAAGCACTTTATCCCAGATTTATCCCAAATTTCAGACTTATCAAGATTTAGTTTGCATACTTTAGATAATTAATTTTGTGTGACTTGGAGAAAAAACAATCCCTTACAGATTGTTGTATAAGCAACAGTGTACTCTGATCTAAGACTCCAATGTCAACTAAACATTTTATAAAGCCATTTACAGTGATCTGTGGGTTCTGTTTTGCATATCTGACCAGTTTTCTTAAACAAAACAAAAAAATTCTTGGTCTTTCAGCTCATGCCTTGACTTCAGCATTTCCATATAACTTCCATTTCTTAACAACATTTCTCATAGTTGAAACTGCTAGCTGGAAGTGTTTAGGGTTTTTAAACAGCCTTCTGTTTTATAAGAGTGAATTAGCTTGATTTTCAAATGTTCATACAGATACTTAGAAGAGTCCATGGTTGTTAAATGTAGACAGAAAACAATCACAATCTGAAAGATTACAAAGGTCAGACTATTTATTCACATTTGGAAATGTAATTGCCTGGCTAACTGTAGGCCTAACAAGACAATTATCTTTTGTGATTAACAACTTTACAGTCATAATAATAATTAAAAACAAATAACAGTGAAAAAGTAGCACCAAATCAATTGGAAGGATGGCCAAATTTCAACACCTACTACATTGTTTTCTCATTTTGAATCTTTAAAAGACCGCACATTGATGATATGCATGTATTCAAATCTACAAAAAGCTGTTGTGTTTAACTTTGTTACATGTTCACTTAGGATGTTCACTTAGGATTCATCATGCTCAAACTTTTGAAAGCAATTGAACATGGCTGTAGTTCTTAAAATAAAGACAAAATATTTCAAATTAAATATCATTCCTTTGTGGAAATCAGCACAAAACAGAATATTAAAATATAAAAGCAAGTAAAAAAAACTTGCCTGTTCTGAATATGGCAGGACAATTCACTTTTACTCTGGCTGAGACATGTGACTTTATTATGTAGCCCAATCTGTTTAGCTTTACAGCACTACTATGAAATTTACTTAGGGTATGGTCAATGCTTCCTGCCCTGGTTTTGTGATGTAACTTCATATAATCATTCTGTAACTAGATCTAATTTGCTGCATGTTGATGTGGTAGCCTTATATTGCCATATGAACCAACTACAACTTGATGTCCTCTAGATATTTTGGAGTGCATTTCCTATAATTGGTATTATGAGATATATGGCAAGAGGAATCAGCATTTGTCCTGTCTCAGGCCACACACACAAATACACAAGAGGTAGTTGCAAACTTTTTCTTACAGTAAGCAGCAATGAAAAGTTACGTGCAGACTCATGCATGCAAAAGCAACCAGGTTCTCACAAGTCCAGCAAGTTGCCTAAGTAAAGAGTTCAAAGTCCAAGGAGCAGGCGTAAGAATGGTCAGGCAAATCCTGGGGTCCAAAGCTTTAGCAAAGTCGTCAGCTGGTCCAGTTTCAGAGTCAAAAGGCAAGGCACAGAGAGTCTGAGTTAGCGAACGGTTGTTTCCAACACCAGTCTCGAGCACATAGCTATTCTTAAGAGCAGCCCAGTGGGGCTCATTTAGGAAGGTGAGGCTGCTTCCTTGTGAGTAACTTCGCTGACTTCCTCTGTTCTGCTCTTCTTTCTGTTCTCCTTGCTCTTGCATTGGGAAGGGGTGGCAATTCTGAGTCCTCATCTTCCATGAGCAGCGGCAGCTGCCCCAGATGATCACTGGCAGCTGCCCCAGATGATCACTGGCCACCCCTGCCCCCTGTGCCTGCTCAGGCGGCTGTTTGTCCGGTGACCCCAGAGCTGACTGCTCATCCTCCAAGGTCACTTCAGGAGCTGGCTGCCCTTCTTTGTCTTCTGACTCTGAATCCGAGCCCCCCATGACAGCACTGGGTGAATTAATTAAAAAATAAACAGGAACATTGTAGAACTTCCTGGCTTCAGATATTAATTCTTTTACTGCCAACACATCCAGGGGTGATAATTAGTTATAGTTGGTTCAAATAAGCTCCTAAATCAACCTGATAATTGAAATTAAAATACATTATTATTAATTGTTAAATTGTAAGATACAAAAGATACAACTGTTAAATGAAGCATTTAGTCATCTTCACTATTGCTTTTGGAAAGACATTCCTGCCTATAGAATAAAGAAAGGGTTGGGATATTTACTGCACCAGCAAACATCAATTATTTTGGTGTAACCTCCAGTAATAAGTATAGTTTGAGGAAATCAGCACTGTTGTTAACATGAAGGACCTAGTCACCGAGTTCCATTTCCTAATAGTTTGTGGCTTTTACCCAATTATATTCTTGACAGCAAACTGAAAATATAATTGTAAAATGTCTAGGAGTTGCCAGCAAGGTCATGCTCTTTAAAGCCGCTGAGTAAGTTATTCAGTTGAACCACTGAATCCATAGTTTTCACAAAATAACTTACTAACACTTCCTTTTTTTCCTACTAAGAACAACTGGTATTTCCTTGTTATATATTCAGTTAGCATGAGGGAAATGGCTGCAGCTTCTCTATTTTTCTTTTCTTTTTGTTTAGAAGACCTGGTTCAGGGACCAGATCCAGGGTCTGGAAACAACCAAGTATCACCAGTCTGGGTGGGAGCCTGCTGCTAGCAGCTCTGGAGACATTCCAGTGCAACTCAGTGCTGGAATCCAGAGCCCCATGTAATCTATTATTGGGCTTAGGAGAAACACAGTTTTGTTTCCAGTCAATTAAACATCTTGTGGAACCCAAGAAGTGCCCTGTCTCAGTGGTGGCACCGGCCTTCTGGATTGAAAACAGCCACAGGAAAGGAGAATCTGGACCAGAAGAAGACCCCCCAGATTGCACACAAGTCTTGCATAAGGTAGCACAAGCCCATCATAGATTAAAGCTGGAATATCCCCAGAACCAGGAAAGCCAAAGAAAGGCCACTTGATTGAACCTGAATCAGACCTGCATAGCTTCTGGATACTGAACCAGGACTTTGACAGCATCCATTTTGTTGTTGTTTATTCATTTAGTCGCTTCCGACTCTTCGTGACTTCATGGACCAGCCCATGCCAGAGCTTCCTGTCGGTCGTCAACACCCCCAGCTCCCCCAGGGACGAGTCCGTCACCTCTAGAATATCATCCATCCATCTTGCCCTTGGTCGGCCCCTCTTCCTTTTGCCTTCCACTCTCCCTAGCATCAGCATCTTCTCCAGTCTTCTCATTATGTGGCCAAAGTATTTCAGTTTTGCCTTTAATATCATTCCCTCAAGTGAGCAGTCTGGCTTTATTTCCTGGAGGATGGACTAGCTTGATCTTCTTGCAGTCCAAGGCACTCTCAGAATTTTCCTCAACACCACAGTTCAAAAGCATCGATCTTCCTTCGCTCAGCCTTCCTTATGGTCCAGCTCTCACAGCCATATGTTACTACGGGGAACACCATTGCTTTAACTATGCGGACCTTTGTTGTCAGTGTGATGTCTCTGCTCTTAACTATTTTATCGAGATTTGTCATTGCTCTTCTCCCAAGGATTAAACGTCTTCTGATTTCCTGACTGCAGTCAGCATCTGCAGTAATCTTCGCACCTAGATATACAAAGTCTTTCACTGCTTCTACATCTTCTCCCTCTATTTGCCAGTTATCAATCAAGCTGGTTGCCATAATCTTGGTTTTTTTGAGGTTTAGCTGCAAGCCAGCTTTTGCACTTTGACAGCATCCATATTAACCAATTATTCCATTCTTTTTTTTGGCTGTGGATTACTTTTCCATTCATTTCTCTCTTAAAATCATTAAGCCTGCTTCAAAATGAAGAATCAATTAAACACACGGTATTGTCAAAAAGATATCATGTAATTTTTCAAGGGCTGTGACAATATTTGTGTTGATATATAAAGTTTGCCTTAAATATACATTACACACAAACACACACACACTTGTGCAGGCAGAGATGAACAGACACAGATAATATTCCCTTTAATGTATCAGAATCTATCATTTAGGATGGGCAATTCTGCCAGATTCCTGATTGATTACTGGAATTGAGTCAGCTAGGGCATAGGACCTTCCATGTCTGCCAATCTAGGTGTACTCTTTGGTTTTCCCAGTAGCTTCGGTACATGAAGCAAGAGGAAACCTTGAGTGTCAGTGATGAAAAACAAGAACAAAGCTTGATTAATCACAGGAAGCTCAATGAGCTTATATTGAGCATACACAGTGACAATAAGGGTGGTAAAATATTAATACTTGTCTGTCCTTATTGAATGTTTGGATGCCAATTGGTAGTCTGATTAAGATCACCTTTTCCCTTCCAACAATTAGCAGGCAAACCCACGGGTTGTTGTGACATGTTTGTGAAACATTTCCAAGATAAAACTATTCATATTTGCCCAGAGCTTGATGCCTCTTTTGCTAAGTCTGATGACTTGATTAGGGCAACATCTTGCAAAGTCACCTGAAATTAATTTGATCCTGTGGACAATGAAGAAATGGACAAACATTACTTGGGACCTGGACCCTTGCCCTTCCTAGCTTATTTTGATGTGCCAGGGAATGGATAAGGAGCTGGTCTAGGGAGGTTATGAATATTCTTTGATGGAAGGGGTACTGCAGAGTTGGCTGGGCTGAAGGAGGTAGTGGTATGCAACTTCTTAAAGAGAACATTCATTTCTGGCAATGCCAGAAAATTCACATCTCATGTCCAACTTTCCCTTTTCAGAGATGATATTGAATAAAATGGTTGGGACTCAGTTTCAGGGGATCTTTGAAGAAGTGGTTGTATGAATCCTTGCCAGTCTGGTTTCATGGGTATGGGAAATATACTACGTTGTTGCCTTGGTGGAAGATCCTTAATGAGTCCTGGATGAGTTACAGTAAGTGCAGCCATTCTATTAGACCTCTTACAAGCTGTCCCTACCATCATTCATAAAACCCTTCTGGACTGTCCTTGAAGGTTGAGGATTGAAGGCACTGTTTTACAGCTTCTGCTCCTAAACAGGGTGGTCTCAGTTGGTGAAGATGTGAGAAGAAAGATTGAGACCTGGCTACTCCAATATGGAGTGCCCCTAGACTTGGCCACCCTCCCATTTTAATTAACATCTACATGAAATCATACTTTGACTTCACTTACAGAGCTGAGTGCTGTAGATTTATTTGTAATTATATCTGAAAGAATTTTAAGATTATTGATGAGAAATGTTTTCTATATTTTTGCACCAAGGAATAAAATAATTTATTTTAGGTTTCTGTTTATATGCAGTTATCACTCTGTTCCTTCTACCTGAAAGACAAAATTATAAAAGCAATTTCAGTGTGCATCATTAAAGTCACAATGAACATAACAGTTACTGTATATTTATGAGACACAGAAATTGCTGCAAAAAGGGAAAAAAGAGCCCTGTTTTCACACCATTTGTGACTTCAACATCAGGAACCAAAAACCTGTTCTGTGCTAGATTTTGTTTGAATGGGATTAATATTTTAAACAGTGAACTGGTTGCTGAACACTGTTAGCAGATTGCTAGGAAAGCCTTTGGCCCAGGAGAGATCACACACCAGGCATTTCTATAAAAATAATTTTATTTACAGAAAGGAAACATATTTACAGGCTCTCAGTGAGAGCTGCTTAACTCTCTACATGCCTACACAGAAAGGAAACTGAAACTAAAACAAGTCCAGGCAAGTTCTTCTCCCCAGGTCCCAAAATTAACATCCGAAAAGAGGACAATTAAATTCAACCTCTTCACCTGGCCAAAATGATTAGTTACCATAGTAACCTTAATCTGTAGTAGAAAGCATATTAACAAACACATCATTATTTTCAATGGCTCATTCATCATAAACTCCATTTTTTTCTAGAAGGCTATTCATTTACTCAGGTTTCCTCAGCAGTGTGAGTCAGTAAATATCCAGAAATGTATTTTTTCCACAATAGCATGACGGTGGAAAAGAGAAAGCCATTTTACTAATCTATTTTGACTTTAAGGAACTAAATTGCTTGTACCAAAATTTGAGGCAGTGTTTTCTAGCTTGTGCATTTTTTTTGTTCTTGTTCCCTGCAGTCACCAGGAGTCAATAATGATTTGAAGGTATGCATATTGATATTGATATTGATATTGATATTCAAATTTAACTCTGGGATAAGCCATAATAAATCCAAATTCACTTGAGCATTCTCTTTAGTCAAACAAATACTAACTACAGGAATTACTGTAGTTCAGGCAGTCACCAAGAATCAAAAACTGACTCGAAGGCACCCACCCCAGAGATAGACAGACAGACAGATGGACCTCTCTAGTCTAAAACCTGAAGATGGAAAGGAAAAAAAATAAACTGTTAAACTTTAAGAAAAAAGTTAAATCCAGGTTTGCCGCAGCCTTTTTGCTTCAGCCATGTTTGTGCCGGCAATTTCAAACTAATTTATTTAAATGAGAGTTTATTGGCAGAACTAACAACACAAGTAAGACTAATGTGATCTGGGAAGAAAAATGCAGATCCTTCAGGCATGAATCCCTCCAATATCTAACAGATGGAATTAGATACTTTTTTTTCTTTTTAACAATAAGCAATATTGTTGCTTATTGTTGCTTATATAGCCTAAGAGCTAATATACATCGGCTTACCAGATTTAATTTCCCTATGATGTAGATGTTAATTTTCCTACAATATAGAAAACCTTAGCATGCTATTGAAATTACAGTAACATGCATTTGTCTGGAATTACTGTATGTGAATAATCAAAATTTTAATTTTAAGATATGAAAGAAGAAAAAATTGCAGTATATTATAAACCATTGCAGCAAAGAGGGCATAGAGCAAGGGTGTAGGGACATATAGTTGCAAACAAATTTTGTAAGCCATCTAGACTCTGGTTAATTGCAGACAGTGCACAAATTTCATAAATATACCAATTAACATGTCACACTTTCCTTCATTTTGAATATTCAGTTGCTAGCAGCACTATGAAATTTGTGGGATATTTGGAATTTCAAAATTCTGTATATTTTAACAAGGATCTTTTTTTAAAAAAAAAAATATAGCAACTAAGATTAAGCAAACAAACTGTGAAGAACGTGCTCCTGCAAATAAAGTGTTGCTGTTTTATTTTCAGGGACCTCTAGCCCATTGGTCTGTTAGTTGCCCTTAGTGTAGTCTAGCTAATTTAGCAGTCTCCTGTGGGTAGTGTTGTGTGAGGATAGAAGGAATTGCAAAAGAACTGTCTCCCGTTTTGATAAGATTTGTGGTTGCTTGGATAATAATCCTAAAATCCCTAGCAATATATTAGCCTTGCTGGAAGTACATGGACATAAATGTGAAAATATTAACACCCCCCAACCCTGGTGACTTCCCTCTATTTACTTCAGAGGAATACTAACAAACAAATTTGTCATTAGAATAGGTATTTGTAGAACTGTCATTTGATTGATCATATGAGCTCTGTTCTTTCATATTTCTGCAATGGCTTCATCCACATTTATTATTCTTTCCTAGAACGCTGTTCCTAGTATTGAAAGTCTATTTTATTTCAGTGGTGGATAAGACATATTGCTTATATAGAATTAGTAATTAGACATTTACTTTGTTTTCTACTATATCATTGTCATTGTATTTTTAATAATATACAATTTATTATTATAATATCTCTAAGTTGTAAACTGCCTAGATTCCAATGAGTTTGGTGGTGGATAAACCAAATAAACCATTAATAAACAAATGCTCAGAAAAATCCCTAAATAAGCTATAAATAAGTTGTAGCTCTAGAATCATAAGAACAGCGCTATAGATTAAAAGCAAGAACTAGCTAGTCTAGTATCTTTTTTCTTTCAGATCTTATAGATATCCTATCAGCAATAGAAGGGCTGTGAAAAATTCCATCAAGGCACTTCACTGAAGCAATTTCATGAATTAAGGTAGATTTCATGCCTGGTCATTACCAGATGGGTCCATAGATATGACCTCCTTACACATCATTGCTTTGTTTAATCAAGGCTTTCATATACTCCTTTTTAATAATATAGATAAGCTGTAGACTTGCTTACCAGCCTTATTCATACCTGTGACACATACAGCATTTCTTGCTAACAGCAAAGATAATACTGATCAGTTTTTGCATATTTTGACCAGAATGCTACAAGCACTACAAAAGCCCAGTTTTATCCAAAGCATGTCTACACTATTGCGTACAAGCTACAAACTCTAATCTGGAGATTACAATGCCAGACAACATACTGTTGCTCACATCCCACCATCTAGAAGGTATATCCAGTGTACTAACACTTAAGAAATCTTCAGAATTACTCATAAACTGGTCTCATATAATAATATACTACTATTTGCTTTAGCTGACAGTTTAACTGCAAAAAAGATAACTTTTTAAAAATAAACATTTTAAAAGAGAAATAAAGTTAATTCTTCTAACCCAGGCTTTTAAATTGCACATCTGTTAGGAAGTTTACTTTAACTCCTAAAGCACAGTTTTGAAGACAGTTAAAAGCAAACTGTATTTTTAACAGTGATATTGTAATATAAGTTGGGATTCATCACTTTCTTTATATTGGACAAAACTACAACACTGGAACAACAGCTTGCTGTATTTGTATGAGGGTTAGGCATTTACATTCAAATTTCAGTCATTTTTGAATGATTGCAGCTATTTTCTGCTTGCCTGGTGAATGCCAACTAGAGATGAAAGTATGAATTTGTATTCAATGGAGGGTAATGCAAAATGCAAAGTATATTGTCATCAGTATTGCTTAAGCACATGTTTCCTTTTTAAACAGACAGATAAGCACATTAGACTGTATTTGCACAATCACATGGAAAAATATTCTAAGATCTAAATGAATGTGGTTGCATTTTGCATGTTCTTTCAAGCTATACTCTTTTCCACATATGAATAATAACACCAAGTGGTTAGAATAGGAATGATTCCTGATCATATATTGGCATGTACAAAATAATTACTTGTGACAGGGATCCTTTAATTATATTAACTCTTAATGAATATGATTTAACAGCATACAGTTTGCAGTATATGCAGTGTGTGTTTGGCATTCTCATGTCAGGAGGAAAAATAAGGAGGGACTGTTAATGCATATATAAATCATACCCTAACTCCGTTCCCACTGAATTCTTACTCTTTTTATGCTTGGGAGGAAATCTGAGTAGGGTCTGTTCTGTTTATTTGAATTCTTCCATTTACTTGAAGATCCTTCACTTGGAAAAATACATGCCAACACTATTTGCAATCACCTCTTGTATCCATTTGAATGCATCTGGAAGCTTCATGTTCCATACTTATGTTCAATTAAATGTTAGTATAAATCCCTTTATTCCATATGCAGAGTCATCTTCACTCCTGTTGATAGGGAAAGAGGCCCTTAGGCCAGCTGGTGTACCTTCCAGCCAAGCAAGAGGAGAGTGCAGTGCAAGTCCTTCAAAATTAAGGCATATCCTGGACTACAAAACTTGTCTTGCAACAAACCCATGCAGAAAGAGGATGTGCCTTTGTTTGTGTGTAAATGCTAACCATTGTTTCAATACATGCAGTGCGTGGTCATTTTTTCAAGAAATTTCCATCGTGAATATAGAGCAGAAGCTTCCCAGGTAGGAAGGTATCATTCTTTCTGCACACTAAAAGCACCAATCACACTGTAATTTTGCAAGATGGCATTTTTTGCAGGGGATGCAATCATGAACCCCTGTGTATGTGTGATAAGTGGGACATAGTAATGGCACTTTCTGGAAGGTTGCTTCTGTAAACTGGGAATTCATATCAGGCAGAGTTTTGTTTCTTTCTTTGTTCAGAGGCATTGTGAAACTAGATGTATGTTGATTAATTTTTCTGTTAAGGTTGCTGGGAAATCTACAAACGGTTTTTAACTTATACATGAAGCTATTCTGAGTGATCATCAAGGGGCCGCACCATCTATATGCAGGCTAAAGTTGAATCCAAACAAGATGGGGCTTGGCATTCAGAACTTTACCTGCTCTAAGTGGAATTTATTTTCCCTTGAAGAAGCAGGTATACTTGGCCTGGAGGTCTGTCCAGTGGTTAGGAGTGTTTTTTTCCCCCCCTACCTGCATTCCCTTCTAGAAAATTCTGATATGGCCCACATTACCCATGTTCTGATTATGTCCCAATCAGTCTATCCTAACACACTGTATGTGGGAATACCCTGTAAGGAAACTTGAAAATTACACTGGGTGCTGAATGTAGCAGCCAAGTGTCTGTTAGGCCTTTCTTGGCAAGAGCATATGAGACCTGTTTTGGCAAAATTGCACTGGTTACTTGTAGATTTCCAGATTAGGTTCCAGGTGCTTGGCTTGACATACACTTTATATCCCTAAATGGCTTACCCTCTGCCTGTCTGAAGGTCCAACTTCCCCCTTATATTAGGAACTGAGAGTTCAAATCATCCTCAAAAGAGCTAATTGCCTCATGTGTCCATCAGAGGAAAGCCAGGTTAGAATTGACTAGGGAAAGGGTTTTCTCGGTGGCAATTCCAGCTGCATGGAACTCTTTCCCAACCAAAGTTCAGACTGCTCCCTCCCTGGCTTGTTTTAAGAAGAGTTAAAACTGTTATTTCTAAACTCATGTCTTTTTTCTCATAGTAGTTTGTTTTTAATATTATTGATATTTTTTATGTCTGAAGTTACATTATACTGTATTAGGGGGAACATGGTTTTTATATATACTGTATGTGTGTGTGTGTGTGTGTGTGTATGTGTGTGTGTGTGTATGTGTGTGTGTATGTGTGTGTGTGTGTATGTATGTATGTGTATGTGTGTGTGTGTGTATATATATATATATATATATATATATATATATATATATATATTCTATTGTAATTTGAAAGCATTTAAAAATATTTTAGGACGGTTGGAGTTTGGCAATGATGTTTTTGATTTATTTTATTTACTGGACTGGGCTGCTTTGCCAGAGGCATATGGGTCATAAAAACATTGATAAACAAACAAAAAAAACAAATAGATGTTAGAAAGCTCTGAGTTAAGGCTGAAAGAAGCAAGGTGAAACAGACTGAATGGAGAAAAGGCCTATTCCCAAGATCCTCTAGGGCTCAAGATAAAAAAATGTAATTTGTTTGCACCAACCATACCAGAAGTAAATGTCTCTTCTACCCAAGAAGGATGTTGTAGAAAGATTGCTGTATGAAGCAGGTGCTGGATTGGCACTAATGTTACACATTCAAAGAGCTCAGTCTTCATCTTCCACAACTATCCTATAAGTTAGATTACATTGAGATACAACCACCCAGTAAGATTTGTGGTTGACTGGCAATTTGTACCTGGATCTTTTGTTTTTTGCTTGGATTATTGTATCACTATAAGGACTTAATTCAAAGGATAAAGTATTAGATATTAAAAGTATGTAATATTTCTAAGCTGTCACTCTTATAATCAATTATTTAGACTAAAGGTAATAACTTTTTGCTATGCAAGGCATTTCTTGTTCTTGCAATGGAATGAATTCCAAAGTAAACAATAGCAGCAAGCCCACAAATTAGATGAAAAATCTCACTTACATCCAATATGCTCCAGTTACTTAATGTTACAATGGACTTCAATTTTATTTTGTTAACTGAAGAGTGGCTTGAAATCAGTTTTAAGAGGAAAAATGTATCATGAGTCTCATGCATGCTTTCACATTGTTATGTTAATATGTATTGTCTTAAGAGTTCTTCTAAAATCCTTTTTCCTTTTCCTTCTTTGCACTTTTTACTCTCTCTTTTTATTTTCTGTTTTTTCTTTGAGTTTAGTTTGCATTATTTATATTACTGCAGTTAAAATATTCCAATGCATGTGTGTCTGTGCATTCATTCATTCAATCTGAAAAACATATATATGGAAAATAACTAGAGCAAAATCTGAGAACTGTAAATAATTTTAACAGTTAACTACAAAAAGTAGTCTACTTTTTTTGTGATTTAATTTGTAAGGCAGACATTTGGTTCTTCTGGAGTAATTCCCATTGAATTTAGTTGCACTTACTTGCAGAAATGAGGGTATAGGCTGAAATATTATGCACATTTCTTTTTTCTTCTCTTCTTCTGTTCTGTTGGTATGCACATTTCCCAGAAAGTAAACGAGTAATTCTGAAAATATAACAAGAGTCATGAGTCTACAAGGACCCCCAAATTGTGCAAGAGTGCAACCCACCCAGAATTAAAGCTTGAAAATCCCTGAGAACAGATGATCCTTGGATTCACAGCCATTTAGTCTTGCTGGGATCAGCCTAAGCCCGTTCCTACTCATCCAGACCTAACAGACTCCTGAGATAGAAGCTCAATAGCATCAGCTGGCTAGCCAGGAATTGAGAAATATAATGGGTATGATTGGCATACTGTTTATTTATTTATTTATCAAATTTTGTAACTACCCATCTCCCCCAAAATACAATAAAAACAAGACATATTACATAACACATTATATCTAACATTATACTTGTTGGATGAGCTCATCCAGTAGTTTCATACTCTCCCTCTCTAAGATAGATTGGCTGTCTCTCCTTTCAACTACCTCCGATCTAAATCAATAGATAAACTCTTATGTTAATAAGAAGTGGAATCTGTGTTTGTGTGTGTGTGTGTGTGTGTGTATGCGCGCTTGCACTTTGTGGGCCATGGGATTGCCTATCCCTAATGTGGTTAACCTTCAGCAAAGGATCGTTACCTTGTTGTGGTGCTGGAGCTTGAGCACCTCAATGATGCCATGAGCTAAACCGTGAAGGGCCACCCAAGACGGGAAGGTCATGACAGAGAGGTCAGACTAAATGCGATCCCTGGGGAAGGTAATGGCAACCCACCCCAGTATTCTTGCCGTGAAAACTAAATGGATCAGTACAACCAGAGATATGTCGGTATACCATCGGAAGATGAGATCCCCAGGTCGGAAGATGGTCAAAATGCTACTGGGGAGGAACAGAGAATGAGTTCAACTAGCCCCAGACGTGATGACGCAGCTAGCTCAAAGCCGAAAGGACGGCTAGCGGCTGACGGTGCTGGTGGTGAACGGCGAATCCGATGTTCTAAGGATCAACACACCATCGGAACCTGGAATGTAAGATCTATGAGCCAGGGCAAATTGGATGTGGTTATTGGTGAGATGTCAAGATTAAAGATAGACATTCTGGGCGTCAGTGAACTGAAATGGACTGGAATGGGCCACTTCACATCAAATGACCACCAGATCTACTACTGTGGACAAGAGGACCACAGAAGAAATGGAGTAGCCTTCATAATTAATAGTAAAGTGGCTAAAGCAGTGCTTGGATACAATCCAAAAAACAATACAATGATCTCAATTCGAATTCAGGGCAAGCCATCTAACATCACAGTGATCCAAATATACGCCCCAACCACAGATGCTGAAGAAGCTGAAGTAGAGCAGTTCTATGAGGATCTGCAGCACCTACTGGACAACACGCCTAAAAGAGATGTTATTTTCATCACAGGAGACTGGAATGCTAAGGTGGGCGGTCAGATGACACCTGGAATTACAGGTAAGCATGGCTTACTCTATGGGAGAACAAAACAAAGCAGGACATAGGCTGATAGAATTTTGCCAAGACAACTCACTCTGCATAACAAACGCTCTCTTCCAACAACCTAAGAGACGGCTTTATACATGGACTTCACCAGATGGACAACACCAAAATCAGATTGACTACATCCTTTGCAGCCAAAGGTGGCAGACATCTATACAGTCAGTAAAAACAAGACCTGGAGCTGACTGTAGTTCAGATCATGAACTTCTTATTGCACAATTTAGGATCAGACTAAAGAGCTTAGGAAAGACCCACAGATCAGCTAGATATGAGCTCACTAATATTCCCAAGGAATATGCAGTGGAGGTGAAGAATAGATTTAAGGGACTGGATTTAGTAGATAGGGTCCCAGAAGAACTATGGACAGAAGTTCGCAACATTGTCCAGGAGGCGGCAACAAAATACATCCCAAAGAAAGAGAAAACCAAGAAGGCAAAATGGCTGTCTGCTGAGACACTAGAAGTAGCCGAAGAAAGAAGGAAAGCAAAAGGCAACAGTGATAGGGTGAGATATGCCCAATTAAATGCAAAATTCCAGAGGTTAGCCAGAAGAGATAAGGAATTATTTATAAACAAGCAATGCACAGAAGTGGAAGAAGAAAATAGAATAGGAAGGACAAGAGAACTCTTCCAGAAAATTAGAAACATTGGAGGTAAATTCCACGCCAAAATGGGTATGATCAAACACAAAGATGGCCAGGATCTAACAGAAGAAGAAGAGATCAAGAAAAGGTGGCAAGAATATATGGAATATCTGTATAGGAAGGATAATAATATCGGCGATAGCTTTGACGGTGTGGTCAGTGAGTTAGAGGCAGACATCCTGAAGGGTGAGGTTGAATGGGCCTTAAGAAGCATTGCTAATAACAAGACAGCAGGAGATGATGGTATCCCAGCTGAACTGAATCTTGCAAGATGATGCTGTCAAGGTGATGCATGCCATATGCCAGCAAATTTGGAAAACACAAGAATGGCCATCAGATTGGAAAAAATCAACTTATATCCCCATACCAAAAAGGGAAACTCTAAAGAATGTTCAAACTATCGAACAGTGGCACTTATTTCACATGCCAGTAAGGTAATGCTCAAGATTCTGCAAGGTAGACTTCAGCAATTCATGGAGCGAGAATTGCCAGATGTACAAGGTGGGTTTAGAAAAGGCAGAGGAACTAGGAACCAAATTGCCAATATCCGCTGGATAATGGAAAAAGCCAGGGAGTTTCAGAAAAACATCTATTTCTGTTTTATCAACTATTCTAAAGATTGTGTGGACCATAACAAATTGTGGCAAGTTCTTAGTGGTATGGGGATACCAAGTCATCTTGTCTGCCTCCTGAGGAACCTGTATAATAACCAAGTAGCAACAGTAAGAACAGACCATGGAACAACGGACTGGTTTAAGATTGGGAAAGGAGTATGGCAGGGCTGTATACTCTCACCCTACCTATTCAACATGTACGCAGAACACATCATGCAACATGCTGGGCTTGAGGAATCCAAGGCTGGAGTTAAAATCGCTGGAAGAAACATTAACAATCTCAGATATGCAGATGATACCACTTTGATGGCTGAAAGCGAAGAGGAACTGAGGAGCCTTATGATGAAGGTGAAAGAAGAAAGTGCAAAAGCTGGCTTGCAGCTAAACCTCAAAAAAACCAAGATTATGGCAACCAGCTTGACTGATAACTGGCAAATAGTGAGAGAAAATGTAAAGGCAGTGAAAGACTTTGTATTTCTAGGTGCAAAAATTACTGCAGATGCTGACTGCAGTCAGGAAATCAGAAGATGTTTAATCCTTGGGAGAAGAGCAATAACAAATCTCGATAAAATAGTTAAGGGCAGAGACATCACACTGACAACAAAGGTCCGCATAGTTAAAGCAATGGTATTCCCAGTAGTAACATATGGCTGCAAGAGCTGGACCATAAGGAAGGCTGAGCGAAGGAAGATAGATGCTTTTGAGCTGTGGTGTTGGACGAAAATTCTGAGAGGGCTTTGGACTGCAAGAAGATCAAACCAGTCCATCCTCCAGGAAATAAAGCCAGACTGCTCACTTGAGGGAATGATATTAAAGGCAAAACCGAAATACTTTGGCCACATAATGAGAAGACAGGACACCCTGGAGAAGACAACATCAAATGTCGTTAACAGTTTAGAAGTTTGTATCTTTAAATTAATATGCTCTTCATTTTTATCAACACAATTTCATTATAAAAACACATATCCCACTTTATTTTCTTTAATTATTATTCTTTCAGTTGAAATAAATTCACTGTAAGATAACATGGCATTCCATTGGTATAAAACATGGTATTGATCATGGTATCCTTCTGGATCAGCTCCAGAATTGGGGGTGGGCAGAACGGCATTGTGTCGGTTCTTCTTTCTCCAGGGTTTGTTTCAGTCAGTGTTGATAGAGGGGTGCTTTATATCTTTACCCAGGTCATCTGAGTAATGCTATCAAAGTTCTATCTCAGTGCCTATAGGCTCTGGGGGCTTGCATAGGGTACAACAGGTTTTGGCTCAACCCAAGGAAGACTGAGTGGCTTTAGGGTTTTGGATCTCCTGGTTCTCGGGGCCTCCCATCTTTGGTTCTGGATGGAGTGGCATTGCCTCAGCTAAAGATGTTGTCCAATCAGGAGGTCTTTCTGGACTAAAGGCTTCTGCTTGAAGAGCTGGTGGAAACCATGGCTAGGAGGGCCTTTGCACAACTTTGTGTTGTGCGTCAGTTGTGATCGTTGCTAGATTGGAAGGCCCTGATTACAGTCACTCATACCCCTCATGACCTCCTAATTGGACTCCTAATTTCAGTGTGCTCTACATGGAGCTGCCCCAGAACATTCAGAAGTTTCAGCTGGTGCAGAATGCAATTAATGGTCCCAATTATTCTGCACATGTAACACCAGTCCTCCCCAAGCTGAACTGGGTACCAGTTTGCTATCAGTTTGCAATTACTAGGTGCAATTCAAGGTGCTGATAGTTACCTTCCAAACACTACATTGCTTGGGGCCAGGGTACTTACAGGAATGTCTCTCACCTGTTGTTTCTACCCATCCTATCCAGTCTGCCAGGAGAGTTATGCTGCAGGTATTGTCAACCAAGGAGTGTCATCTGGCAGTGCCCTGAAGAAGAGCCTTTTCTGCCCTGGTGCCTGCCCTCTGGAACATCATCATTCTGGAGATTAGATTGGCCCCAACCCTACTGGCCTTTTGTAAGGCCCAGAAAACCTGGTTCTGTGCTCAAGTCTGGGGCCCAAGGTGTGTAATGGAGCCCATCTCCTGGTTATGTTGAGAGTTTTTTTAATGATTCTCTGGCTGCTGTGTGTTTTATTCTTTGTTTTATTTTTGTATCTGTACATATATATTTTTTAATTTATTATAATGTTTTGAGCCACCCAGAGTCATGTATTTGAAATGGGCAGCACATAGATCAATTGACTGAAAAAACAAACAAATAAATACAAACAAACAAATAAATAATTAAAAATAACTGTATGCTAGTTGCTGCTATATTTCCTCTCCTTAATGTATGTTCATTCTTGAAGCATTGGTGTCCATAAAAGGGTACCTCACTCCCTGTTCAAACTACTTAATATTCTCTGAGAATTTAAATAGCAACAACTTCCTAGCCATTTTCTTTTGAAATCCAGTCAGAAATGGTATAACTCTCTCTTCCCTACCACAGTATCGTATTTCATACTCTGAAATCTGCTGCAGTCTACTTTTGTCTACTGACAATCAGATTATTCAATCAGCATTTTGATGAGTAACCACTTAAGGAAATATATATCTTTAAAAGAAAGGGGTAATGTTTCAACATGAGATTTATGTTTACAATGTCTGTGATTTGAAACAGGAATCCAAGAATCACAGCAGAAGCCTTCCTGCTAATCCTAACTGCATAGTCCTCCCATAAACTGATGAATCTCACAAGCTCCTGGTAGCTACTTATAACCTCTGACAGCAACTCATAATGAAGTAACAGTTTGCCTACACATTCAAAATATAAGAAAATGCAGTGCAAGTCTATGCATGTTTCCTTCGATGTACAGTAACCTCCAGTGGGTTCAGTAGAATGAGCTTCCAAGTGAGATGGTTTGAAACGTGTCCTTAGGCAAAGATGGTAAACCAGCCACAGTATACACTTGCAATGCACTCTATATTGCACAAAACCAAATCTTTCTTAGTTTTAAAGGGCTTATATAAGTTTGGTTAAATAAAATTTTCAGAGAGCTTTGATTAACAAAAGTGCAGTATAAGATTGTCAGATCATTGTGCAAATGAATGTTCAATGTTTGATGAAATAGCCATTTCTTCACTCTATCAGAAATTGCTATCTCTTTCCTTGCTTCTTGTGAATGGGAAGAAAGCAGCATTTCATTTTCATGAGAATGTTTGCTAAAAAATCATGTCTTTCTGATTTCTAGGCATGGATTAATAATTCAATTTCCAGTTTATACTACCTTCATATATGTTTATACATCAGTGTATTGTGTCCTGTTCTCTATTAATTTTATTTCTGTTTCTATTTTAGCCTCCACAAATATTCTTATTCCAGTACGCATTTTAAATATATATTCATTCTCCTTTAAAATATGCATTTTCAATACACCTTCTCTAAAAATATACAACTATGAAATTATTTCATTTTTTTATAGCTATTTTTGTCCTATGTTATGGAGAAGTGTGAAATCAGATGGAAAGCTTTTCAGATCTTTACAATAATTTGAGAGGTAAGATACTGAGCCTTTCTTTTCCTTAGCCTTAAAGGGCATCCATAGGTATACACTAAAAATCAAGGTGATGAAAAAAATAATGAAACATGCATCACAATGTCGTGGCAAAAATCTCAGCCTTGTGTTGTTGTATCTCAACATCAGGTGCAAGTATAGATATTATGGGACTTGCATCATAACATTTGATGTGTATTTCATTACTCACCCCCCTTTGCTTCCCCCACAGACTCTTACAAGCATTATATGAGTGTGGATATCAGCCCCTTATGTTTTAAACTAATAGAGAGTTTAGAATCTATGACATAGTTGTACAGTGATTGAATTCATTCGATATTCTCAGTATTAACAAGTTAACAATTAAGGATATTCATAGCAATAGTACAAACTCTATGATCTCTGTTAAGAAATGACATCCCATAAGATTTTTTATGTGAACCTCGATGAGTCATTTTTAATTGCAGTGACATACAAATATGTTTAAGAAAAAAAATAGTTTACAGCTCAAGGGATGATTTATGGGTCTCCTCTGTATTTCTGTAAGCTCTTCCTGCTGCTTATTCCTTCCTTTTTTCCCAAGGTAATTGATTTTGGCTTGAGGGAAGCAGATAAGTGTCAATCCCATTTTAAATCAGAGTCACCTTCAAGAAAGTTGGGTCAAGCTCAGTTTGGGGTCAGGTTTTTTGAGTGAGAAAAGATTGTACTTCCCATTCTTTCCCATGCACCACTGCTTATTCTTATGTCTAACTGAGATTTATTGCACATCTGGGAAAGCTGTTGTCCCTCAAAAGTTAGATCTCACTTCACAGAACTACCTGGAGACCCCTTTTCTACATAAGCTAAAATTTATGCAACAGTCCTTGAAAAATATCCATCCGGGATTTCACATTGCTATCATATGTTCCAAACATTCTCTCCACTGAAATGTCCAAAGACATCTGCTAGTAATCCAACCATAAACAGAATGTTTTGACTAAAATGCTTCTTGGCTTGCTTGCTTATTTATTTATTTATTTCTGCTTTGCACAATGCAAGAGCCTGTGATAATTATCTACAGGCAAAAGATAGAGTAGGAGAATGGATTTTGTGGTTTTAAAATTGGAGGAGCAACCATTTCCTTGTCCTTGATTCTAGACATAATCTGCCATTGACAACCGTAAGAATTGTAGACTTCACAGCTGAAACATCTGTCCTAATTTTTTTCAACTTTCTTGCTTCTTTCTGATCCCTTGTCTTCAGGGTAAAGATATCCAATGCCTTGAACTTTTCTTCATAGGATTTGATTTCTTATATTGTGATTGTTCTTTTTCTGAACTTGTTCCAGTTTTCCAATGTTATTCTGAAAGTGTAATGCACAAATCTCAATATTCAAGGCAGGGTGATAAAAATGCAGAATAAAGTATATCTATTACTTCCCATGATCTGGAAACTTTAATACAGTTGATACATACTAAAGTTGCATACATTTTCTTTGCAGCCATAACACACTGCTCATATTCAGACCTTTTTCACAAATATTACCATGCCAAGTCTCCCTAGCCTTTACTCGTGCATTTGATTTTGGTTGCATAATTGTGCATAATTGTGCATTTTAACTTTTATATTGTCATTTTCAAGCCACTTTTCTTACCAATCAAGATAGTTTAGAATTCTATTTCTATCCTGCCAATTCTGTGTCATCTACAGATTTAGTAAACATTGCTGTCCCGCTTAATCTAAATCATGTTTTTTTAAAAAAAACCCACAAGGACTATCAGTGGAAAGAAAGTGACAGTGTTTTTGACTCAATTAGTCATTGAATTAAATGGGTCATTTTAAACAGTGTCTACCACACTACAACCTTTTGGCAACAACTTGACTGTTACCTTTTTCTTCTATTCTTCGATTTCTCATTAATTTTTGTGTTGTATTTTTAAAATTTGAATACTATATGAAAAGAAGTTTGAAAATAACCAAACTATAAATATATAAGATCTATTTTATTTTATACTTTCTCATGATTTGTAATAAAAGGCTCTTATAGTTTTCCTTCATCCAATTCCCTGAGATAAAAGCAGGTTTGTTTCAATATTCTTTTGAGAAATATTTGATCCGCTTTCAAAAAATAATCTAGGTCAGTTTTTGCATTTTCTCAAGACTTGGTAGAGAACACATCATTGCATGATGCAAGATTGCAAGAATAAAAAGGTGAATACAAGTGCCTATTACCAAAATTCTTTGTATTGATTTGCCTCAATGGGTAAACTTCTTCTTGGAGAAAGCATTAGGTTAAGAATCCCTTCTGTAGTTCACATTCCTGGGATAATTAAAAGAATTAAGAGGACAAGAACTTTGACTAGGCTTTATGTTAGAACTTTGGATTTACCATGTTCATGTTTCACTGCATTTCTATCAAAGAGTTTATCTTAACAACACATGGGCTGAAACAAGAGAAGATAATCACATGGAGTGCAGTGAAGCAAAACCTGTGAATTTATTGAAACTTTAGAGGCCGATTGTGGGAGGTGGTGGTCACCATAAGTTCCCATTGGTCTCAATGAGAAATTAGGTAGCTGAGCTTCCCAAAGAGATTAAGTTTATACACTACTTAAGGAGCAACAACATATAGCATAACTTACTGTCTTCTTTTGTGGAGGAGGAATTTTAGAACCTTACTTGTTGGTTTCATGTGATTTCATACCCTTAAAGGTAACAAAAGCCTCAACATATAAACCATCATAGCAATATTGCACTTCTTTTATTTATTTGGAATGCATGGCGTTTTTATTTCTATCAACTGATCCTTCCCCTAAAAATCATCACTGAAACCCACATGAGGAAGAGTATTCATGGCAGAGTAACTATCAAAAAGTTTTGCCAAAGTATGTTAGCAGGTAGAAATAGGAAGGGGAAAGGAATACTAGTTCTATTTCTCCATTCCAAATCCTTATCTCATACAACCCTGGCATTCCAATTCTTACCCAATCCTTCTTTTTGTATTCCTGTTATCATTAAACTAATGGCTGAGCAGCAAGTACACTAGAAATTTCTGTATCCACAGAAAGGATGTTTAATATGGCTGATAGCCTTCTTTGTGAGAAAAAGGAAATCCCACACTTTTGGGTGTTTAAGGGGGCTGAAGCGAGGAAGTGCTGCTTTCTGTAGTCATATCAAGGCTGTGAAACAGCCTTTCTGTGAATATCAGGCTAGCTCCCTCTTTGTTGGTTTTTCCAAAACTTTAAAGACTAGGTTGTTTTGGAAAGTCTTCGACTGATTTAATGTTGCCACTTTTATCTTTATTTGTTTTTTTAAATGGTTTACTGTATTGTTGTTGTGGTTTTTATTTATTATTTATTTAGTATCATGGCTGTTTTCAGTTGTATCTTTCCTTTGATTGCGGTGGCATAGAGATACATTTAATAAATATATAATGTATTATAATATTTTCTACCATTGTGGTTTACCCTTAGCAGGTAGATATATTTCCAGATGAAGTACTTTGGAAGGCATTGCTAGGTAATGCCCATGGGTGCTACAGTTTAATTTGTGGTTCTACTGCTGCTTTTCATAATGAATTGTATTACTTGTAGTTTACAAGTAAATCATTATTGTATTATTTGGACTGAAAAGTATAATTGTATATGAAACAAAAATAAAGCTAAAAAAAGAACTTAACCTCCTTTCTTAAAAAAAAAAAACCCTCTATATTGCTTGCCAACACAATGATTCTGTAACACTTAATAGCAGTAATTATGAACAATTAAATGTGTGTTACCTGAATTCTTTCAATAGCAAATACTTTTTTTATTTACTGAAATGTTGACCTGAATTCTGGGAAAGAAAATGGATGGATGGATGAATGGATGAATGAATGAATGAATGGATGGATGGATGGGTGGGTAGACAGACACTGTTCATAGAACATAATCATATTCTTTCAGAATTTTGCTTTAAAGATTTAGTTCTAGAGCCTATGCACACTGCAAATGATTTCCTGATGCCTCCTGCACTCTGAGACTTCCAGGCAAAATATATCCTGCTCATAGGAAATGGAGAACCCCAATTCACCACTGGAGTTGTGTAAAAACAATGCATGTTTGGCTGGCAGAGAAACTGGGCTTCCATGCTGTGTCCCATGACAATTTGGTTTTATGTACAAATTAGAGAAATATGAAACCCACTGACACATTATTCCTTTAACCTCTGCCATTTTAAGCCAAGTATTTCCAAACTTATAAGCTAATCTGTCATGTCACTCACTCATGCCACTGACCATTATTTTTGTATCACTGCTTTACTGGCAGGCTTTAGAAATGAAAATACATATATAATTACATAACATAAAATGAACCACATGATAAAAACTGTAATCCACCAGAGAGAGAATAGAACACAAGCAACTATTTCATTTTTAGAATGGTCAAAACATTTATTGGACACAGTGTTCTCCTTGTCAGTTGGTTTAAACTTATATGGGTTAAAAAATGAAGGTAACACATTACTATATAGTAACACTTGAAAGTCAGTCTTCTGAAATAGAGCGAGGTATCCTTCTCTATATTTTTAGAACTCTTGCTGTGATCAATTTGCAAGGCATTTTGAAGATAAAAATTGCATTAACCTAAACTAAGTTCTAAGTGGAAACTGCGAATGTAGAGACCTCCAATGTCCAGATTTTCAATTGATCACTCAATGAAATTGATGTTCCTCAGTTTTTGCCAGTTTAAAGACAAAGTCCCTTGACCACCATGGAAAAACATGCTTTTCTAGATAAATGGAAATGATGGATTTAAGTCCTCCTGTCCATCCACCTCCGCTTTAAGATTAGCCAAACTTCTATTTACACAGAAAATGAATGCTCATATTAATTAAATTCACACAATATGCTGAATTCAGACTTAAATTGAATCTAGCTTGGTTTCTTAGAGATAAACTAGGGACTAAAGCTGCGGGTTAAACCGCTGTGCTGCTGAGCTTGCCGATCGGAAGGTCGGCGGTTCAAATCCGCGTGGCGGGGTGAGCTCCCGTGGCTAGTCCCAGCTCCTGCCCACCTAGCAGTTCGAAAGCATGCAAATGTGAGTAGATTAATAGGTACCGCTTCGGCAGGAAGGTAACGGCGTTCCGTGTCATCATGCCGGCCACATGACCACGGATGGGTCCTTACGGACAACGCCAGCTCCAAGGCTTAGAAACGGAGATGAGCACCGCCCCCTAGAGTCGGACATGACTGGACTTTACGTCGAGGGAAACCTTTACCTTTACCTAAAGCTCACTTCATCATAAATGCAGAACATGCACAAAAAAGAACATAGATATAAAAGGAATTTACTTAGGCTTATACTTTAATAAATCTACCCTGTTACATTAAATTGTTTCAGTCTAAACAACATATGGCAAATTTCCAACAACAACAAAATAAACAAATTAAGGGCTTTGGAAGTTTGAAGTCTTGAGCCCTTTTTTAAATGAAGAACATTCCATGATTGATTTTTTCCCCTTTATTTTTGTCTGATTTACTAGAGAAGGTAAGCAATCAATATATCTGTGGTTAATCAACATAGTAACCTCAGCAGGTGGTTACTTTTTCTAGGTTTGGATCATAAGCAGCATTAAGCCTGGTAAGTATTTTGATGGGATTCCACCAGGGATTAACCAGGCCGTTGGCTAAACTGGAAAGAAGTGGTGTACATTTTTCATACTCTTGCCAAAAATACCCTGACATGGTCACCAGAATTCAAGTTCAATGTAAGGCAATCTTTACTGTGTAGGGAGGAGAAGGTGAGAAGTGGAGAGCTGCAATTATTCTTTACCATGTTGATAAATCAATGGAAAATAAGTTTTTTTAAAAAAAAAAGAATGTTTATTTTTCTTTCTGGACATGTAAGCACTTATGAAAATGTTTTTCTCCTTTTACCAATGATATTCTAACTCTAGTGAAATGAGTCCAGCTATCAAATTATCATAATCCAGATTTGTGAATATGGAAGAAGCAAAAAAATCAAGACCTGGAATTATGCCTAGATGATCTCACCCACACATCAGGTTACAAAAGCATATAAAGTACATATACATAGCATATACTCAAAGTTGTAGAATACAGGCTAAAAAATTTGTACTGATTTCAGGAGTGAACATTGGTGTGTGTATGTGTGTGTATTTGTAAGAATGTATGTTGCTAAAATGAAGTATATAAGGGCCACCTTCCCTGTTTTTAATCCCCATCTGGCTGAACATGAAGCTAATAGTAAATAATGGAGAGATGGAAGTGGAGAATTAGGAATATAGAGGAAAAGAAGTGACCTTTCATCCCAATGTGATAGATGACATCATTTTGTGGGGAAAAAAATCATTTCCAGGCCCTAAAATGGTTATAGATTTTGGTGAATTTGCTAAGAAGGCTATGAAAAAATAACCGCAATTGAGATTAATGGAAAGCTGGTACAATCAGGGTATACATTACAAAATTGGATAGACTACTCCCCATATTTAGCTTTATATTATATGTCAGTTTTAATGTAAAAAAAAAAAAAAACCTTTACCAATTTGGCCAGAGATATTTGATGTTCTGTTTGAATGGTTGTATTTGTTTTATTTGTCTTAATGAGTTTTAAGTTGTATCTTGTTCAATGATTAAATTATAATTTTAATGATCAACAGTTTATTAAAACTATTTTAAAACAGACAAAACATCCTAATTTTATATATTTGCTGTGAAGAACATTGAAGTAATATTGGAGTTTTGTTTTTTAGAGCAATTGCCTCACAGTAAAGTAAATCTAAGCATAACAAAAAGTTACGTTTGTACATTTTTCTGATATATTGCTTGCATGTAATAAATTACCTTCATGGTTCCCAGACTTGAATATTACTGAAAATCTGTAGGAAGATCTCAAGCAACAGTGCTTGCCAAGAAGCTTAAGAATATTTTTGTACTAGAGGTGTGTAAGGAAGAGTGAGGAAAATATCCAAAAGCAAAAATAGAAAAATTCTTAGCTGGCTACAGGAAATATTTGGAAGCTATTATTTTTGCCAAAGCAGGCATATGATAAAGTGAATAGATCTGAATTATAGATTATCTTTCCTGCTGTGAACTGCTTATTGTATCCTTCACTAATTCTCTCAGCTTTTCATAATGAAACAATCCAATCAATTATGCATTTAGGTTTATATTAATGCCTTTGGCATGTATTTGCCAGCATGGAGTTAGACTAATCACAGCTTACAATTGGGTATTAAATGCATGAGGATTTGCGAAGAGTTTGCAGCCAAAAAGCTTTTCCTCATAGTACTTAGATTATTTTGCAAATGAGCAGGAAAATATGTACAACATAAATGAAAAACCTCTCCCCCCCTCTCTCCTTACAATTAATTTTATTTTTATTTTGTGTAATGTGAGGTGAAGAGTAGCAGCCAAGCAGGAAACATACATTTATTTATTTATTTATTTATGCATGCATGCATGCATGCATGCCAGATAGCTGGAGGTAGCACTGACTGCCTCATCTCTGTATCTTCTCAAATTTCAGTGTCTGCAGAAATTGAGGCAATCACAAGTTGGTCTTTAAACTGATTTGGAAATGTTAGTAAGGTGGAATGGTTCCAGTTCCAAACAACAGAAAAATAACAACAGTGGGCAAGTTAGAATTTGCATCTTGAAGTCATAGTCAGGCATGCCATGAGGCAAATAAATCCAGACCATCAAAATAGAAACACCCTCACAATTCCACCTTTGCCATTGCCATTCTTGTCAAGAGACCAAATAGACTTCTAACAATCAGCTTCCCAACATTTTTTAAACTTTGTCCTGAGTATTCCTTTCAAGAATTAAACCAAAGAGTACATGAGAGAGGGTGTTACATTAATTTGGGTCTGATACATTGAAGTAAGCAAACTTATTTCTGGAATGAAGAAAAGAAGGCAAGGAGAAACTAAACACATTTTCTTCTGTAGAGGAAGAAAAATGATCCTATTTTTCTGAATTAAATAGCTATGTTTTATATCCCAAATCAGAGATTAATTAATAGAATAAAGGACAAAAAAGGAAAATAGATTGGTGAACAGAAGCATTTTGAAACATTTTTCCATAGCTACTCTGTTTCAGTTTAGAAAAGGGAAATGTTTTAAAAAGTGTAAAATTGAGCTGCACAAAGCACAGAAGGGATGGACAAAAAGCTTCTGTCAAGGTAAAATCTAGGATCAATAAGAGTCCATTTGGCAAGATAGCTTCAATAAGACTGGATTTGGATTTTTGTTTGTTGGTGTTTTATTTCACTGGGTGAAATAATGATCTCAGTTCCCTGAACTATCCCAGAGAGACTAAGTACATTGGAACTAAATGATGTATTCATCCTGATTTTTTTATTTATAACTCCGAGCACAACAGTGGCCTCAAATAAACTTTCAGAGATACAATCCCATACCTGAACTGATTGGCACTGACATCTCAATAGCAAGGTCCTCATTTTCATCCCTGAGCAAGATTCTGGGCAATAACACCTTGGAATACACTGTGGGAAAAAAAGTGTTCTACATCTTCCTCACCAGCTGTCCCAAAGCTTATATTCATAGCAGCCAAATAAAAGGGTGGGTAGCTGGAAAGAGAAGTCTGGAGCATAAGTGTTCCAGTGAAATCAATATTACTTAAGCCATTAGAACTGTATCTGGATCCAGCTTGTTCTGAACTAAGATGTGAACTGACCTAGATATCTTTATTAAATAATTGTACATGAAATATGAAACAACTTCTGCTCAGTCTATATCTGTTATGCCTCAGTCCCAGGAAGGCACTAGTCAGGCACTGGAGAAGATATATAAGTGAGGGTAATATGGAAGACCAATGGTATGGATATGCTTCTCCTCCTGATTATTTTGCATTGTCAAGTGGCTGCTCAAAGATAGGAGCAGTTTGTGCACTGCTTTGTATAATATTTGGTTATTTGTGGACATATACCTGCTTGTTTAAAACATTTCTTTTTAAAAAGTTGCTTGGAAAGTAGTCTTAGGTTCAGTAATGTCCAGTGTTACTGGAAATGCTAATATCTTTATCATAAAAATCTGACTCACAAATAGAAATTCATTGGAGTAAAATAGATAAATAACCTTCACCCAGGAGCACTATATTTGAAGAAGGTAACAAGCATGCTAACAAGCTCATTATTATATTAACTAAATGGAATGTCTACATTTACATATAATAAGAACCATAATTATTTGAGGTATAGAAAGAGACATCAAGATAAGGGAAAATATCCACACACACACATATTGTCTCCTATATACCCCAATTTTCCAAAAGTCATAATAATATATATGTAGTTTTGAGTAAAATTGTTCTTGTAAACTAATGTTGGGAGAAATAATAATAATAATAATAATAATAATAATAATAATGCAAAGATAGGAGGAGGAGGAGGATAGATGATAGATGAATAATAGATAGATAGATTCAGGCTCTGGCTGAATACTCTAAGATTAGGCAATACGCTATAATAAGCTAAATAATTTATTGAAAAGCAGTGAAACCAGAGATGCATATTAGAACAAGCAGTTGATGATGTGAAGGGAAATCTGGCAAAAACAGTCATTATATGACCAACACTTTAACAACCTCCAAGGAAAGGTTAAGAATGAAAACAAAACCAAAAACAAAAACATGGCAGTGGCTAAGGAAAAAGGCACAGGAATCAGAAGGGCTCATTTTAGTGGCTCAAGAACAATGGCTTTGTACAAATGTAATGAAAGCTGTGTATAAATAATAATAATAATAATAATAATAAGAATAAGAATAAGAAGAATGCTTTTAAATTTCTAAAAACTCTTCATTTCATGATAGATAAATTAAAAGGGAAAACTGTATCTTGTCTGTGACACCTTCTTGAAAATGTATAATCATGCTTGCTATTTTGTAAATCTTTGATTAAACATCAATATACGTATATTCAGTATCTGGAATTGGAATTTTTCATGCTGATGCATTTCATTAATCTTTTATTAAAATCAGTCATTCATGCTGACAATTTTCATCATACAATCAGGAAAAGATGACTAAGAATTAAAAAAAAACTTATTTGTGTGATACTTTTGAAGAGGTTCAAAGGTAGGATCTGGTTTCTGAGTCCTATCTGATTGTTCCCAGGAATATCTAGACAAGAAGGATTTTGTTTCGATAGAATATCCACAGCACTGATACATAGACGTTGCACTGAGTTCATTAGTGCTGACCGGCATAGGCATCTGGTACAAGCCACAATGATGTCATGGCACGTGCAACACCACTCTTCATATCTTCCCCCTCCCCAAGAATGCCTTTGCTAATAAGGGAAATATTTGGATGTTAAGCCAAGATGTGCTTTAAAGATGGTTTGCTGAATAAATGACACTCACTGGTTTATTCACTATGTTAGTTTACAAATTGTACTGGCTGGATTTATATCACATTAAGCTAAAAACAAAGTATAGTATAGCTTAGCATTTTGTGAATCCAGCCACAGCTTCATCTGCCACCCAAGCAGCAAAAAGACAGTGATTTAGTTTTTGCTTGTTTATCCAATTATTTCTAAAGTAACTTTTGGTTCCAACGTTTAGCCTCATCTGAACTTAAGCGTTCTAAATTTTAAGTAAATATGTGTTAGTCTACTGAGCATCCCCCTTTCCAAGCTATAACAAGGGAATTTTGCCATTCATTTGTTTCTATTTACCACAGAAAAGAAATTAAAGAAATTTCCAGGCACTCTTTTTATCCAGCCAGCAGCCAACAATATCAGACAATTCAATCAAGCCAGTAAAGAAACTCGCAGTACAGCCTGAAAGTATAATGTAATGTTTGGAAGAGTCAAGTCTCTGCAGATATTTTCTCTCTCCACCCCCTGCTAAGCTATGCACTTTTGTCTGAGTAGATATATGATACTCTGGGAACATCTTGCACTTTGCAAAGATGCAACTTTTTCACCGTTTATAAGTAAGATGGAGATAGTAATTTACACTGTAGGCATGATTTAAATATTACTAAAGTAATGTATATGAAATTCTTTGGAAATCTATGAATGTTAAGCATTGTGCATTACTTTCTATTGCTTACACTGTTGTCAACAATGCTAAGGCCCTGTTCACCAATCAACACTTGTTGAAGAACGAAGTTTAAGAATGAATGGATACAGGTGCTACAGATGGTCATCTGGTTTTCCTCATTGGATGTTAAATAGATACTAGGGCTGATTTGGTGGGAAATTCATGGTTATGGAAACTTTGATGGGAAAGTGGGATTATGCTTGCTGTTTCTGCTTTCTTGACCTCCTCATTTTCTTCTGCAAGTTTGAACAGATTATGGACATACAAATTATTTTTGCATAGCTTTGGTTTATCATTTTCACTTTAATATATCACATGGTGCATTTGTGCTGTGCATAAATGTACATATGATTTATTGACTTCAGATGAAAAGTGATTGACTTGTCCTTTTGCAGTTTATGAACATATAGAAAAGACTATGTGTGTTGATTACAGTATGACAATTCCATTGGCAAAACTCTTTTGATTCCAGACAATACAGGCATCAAGCAATCACTGTTTTAGGCAAGTTATCTCATACAGTCAGGAAGCTGGTGAAAGCTAGTGAGCTCTGAAAGAAAAACTATCACCATAAATCAGAGTCAAAGTCTTCAGGCCAACTCAGGTCAAATCCTCAAGTGCTGCCACTGGGTACCCCTCAAATCTCTGAGGAACACCAGACATGAGGCTTCAGGCACATCATAAAGAGGTATTAGAAAAAGTTCAAAGGTTATATACTGCTTGCCACAGTTAAAAGCAGAACAATATTAAAACACTCCTGGCTTTCCATAGGAAAAATGTCTTTTTATGAAAGTAATTGGAAAGAAAGCTCAACTTGAAAGCACCTAGGAGCTACATAACTAAGACTGCTTAATAAAACTGGAGTAATTGGATTTTTTCTAGTGAGGCAACAAAGCATGGAACATGTTAAGTAATTAAAGAAACAAAGCTTAGTTTGACCTAGGACTAAATCCTGCAATCCATAAACATAGTCATGGAAGACATGAAATAATGATAAAGAGTATCTTCAGAACCTGCAGGACTACCTTCTCCAACCAGTAGTAATTCAACCTAATAGAACAACTATAGAGAAACTCCCATTACAGGGGAGATTTGTGATGCTGAAGTGAAAAGGTGCTGCTTTTCAATGGCAGCATTGTTGCTGTGCAACAGCCTTTCAGTGGAGGACAGGCTAGCCTTATCCTTGGTGACATTTTGAAATTTGTTAAATATGGATTTATTTTGCATGGCTTTCCCCTGAGGTTTTTAAGATGCCAACTTTTTAAATTGTTTTCTGTGTTCTTTTTGGTGGAACATTTTATTGATTACTGCCATGTGTCAAATTCCTGTGTGGTTTTCAGTGTTACTGTGGAGATTTACATTGTTTCTATTTATATTCTGTGTAAGCTGCCAAGAGTCATTTTGATTGGGCAGGGTAGAAATGGGCTGAATGCATGCATGCATGCATACATACATACATACATACAAACATACAAATATGAACTCCTAATTAAGTAGACTGTTTCCCCACTGTAAATTTATGGTGATCTGCTTTCGAATTAACGCATACACTTTTCATTTTTGTTTTCTGTTTTCACCATAAAATTATTAACATGTTTTATTCCATCCAAAGGATACATAATATTGCAAAGAAGGAAGGCTGTTAATCATAAAAGAAAGTTACCAAAATATTTATCGTCATATGAGGTGATGAAAACCTCATCTACCAAACTTTGATTTTAAGAAATACTGATTCATTGATTATGTTTTATCAAGTTGTTTTTGACTCCTAATGATCAAATAGATAAATTTATCCATGATGATCTGTCCCTAACCTGTTCTTTCAGGTATCCCAACAGGGTACCTATTGCCAGTATAACCAAGTCCATCCACCTTGCTGCTGCTCATCCTCTTCTCTTTCCTTCCACCCTTCCCAGAATTAGTGCCTTTCCAGAGTCCTGGGTGTTCACATAATGTGTCCAAAGTAGGATGATTTGAGCCTGGTCATTTGTGCCTTGAGTAAGAACTCAAGGTCAGTGATCCATCAATATGTTTTCTTGGCTGTCCACAGTATTTTCAGGAGTCTTGTCCAACACCAAAGTTCAAAGGTACTCTTCTTATCCTGCTTTTCAAAAGTCCAACTTTTGTTTCCATAGAGTGTCACAGGGAATGCCATGACTTGTATGATTCTGCTCTTCATAGGTATAGACACATCATGGCATTAGAATATGTTTTCCAAAGTCTTTATGGATGCTCAACCAAGTGCTAGTCTGCAGTGTATTTCTTGACTGCTTGTTCCTTTACTGTTGATGGTTGAGCCTAAAAAGGCAGAAGCTATTTCCACCACTTCAATATCTTCATTGTCAGTTCTAATGCTGGTTGTTCTATCTGGTATCATTAGTTTGGTTTTCGTTATATTTAATTTTAGTCCCATGTTTTCACAGTGTTCTTTGACTTTTAGTAGATCCTTTGCATTTTTGGCTATCGGTGGTGTCATCAGCATAGCGCAAGTTATTGATGTTTCTTCCTCCAATTTTAAAACCATGTTCATCTTCTTCCAATTCAGTTTCCCTTAATATATATTCAGCATATAGGTCGAATTAATAAGGTGAGAGTATGCAGCTTTGTCGCACTCCTTTGATAACCTGGAGCCAGACTGTTTTGCCATATTCTGTCATTACTGTGGCATTCTGATCTTGATAAAAGTTCTCATGAGGTCAATGGGATGTTCTGGGATTCCCATTTTTCTGAGCACTTTCCACAGTTTGACATGATCGACACAAAGGCTTTTCTATAATCGATGAAGCACATACTGACTTCTTTTTGGTATTCTTTGGCTTTTCCAATTATGCAATGTGCATCAGCAATAATGTCTCATGTTCCTTGGCCTTTTCTAAAGCCAGCTTGAACATCTGACATCTCTTTTTCTGTAGGGCTCTAATCTACATGCAGGGAAGTATTCTACAACTGCCAGGTGGAGGGGGTCTCCCGAACCCCAACAATCAGGACTGATTGTTTTTGTATTAGTCTCCTACCCTTGTTTTGTTTTGGGAATGAAAATGTTCTCATTGGAAAGATAATGACCCATCATGACTTCTCCCTTTTAATTCTGTCAATTAAAAATAGCAAGAGAAGAAAATGACACATTGGATCAGCAGGTTGGGTTTACTGCTAACAGGCTTCACTATATAGAGTAGGTGAAGATGAAAAAAGGAAACAGGTGGGAGGTGCATATGGACAGTCTTTCTATACAACACTGGATGTAGTCAGTATGTGCATCAGTATGTACAGCCGTTCCATTGAATTGTAAAATAATCCATGAAGTTACTACATGTGTATGAATAAGTTGAGTGTGTATAACAGTAAGTAGAGACGTAGAGGTTTCCCTTGACGTTAAGTCCAGTCGAATCCGACTCTAGGGGGCGGTGCTCATCTCCGTTTCTAAGCCTTGGAGCCGGCGTTGTCATAGACACTTCCGGGTCATGTGGCCAGCATGACGACTCGGAACGCCGTTACCTTCCCGCCGAAGCGGTACCTATTGATCTACTCACATTTGCATGTTTTCGAACTGCTAGGTTGGCAGGAGCTGGGACTAGCAACGGGAGCTCACCCCGCCGCGCGGTTTTGAACCGCCGACCTTCCGATCGACAGCTCAGTGGTTTAACCCACAGCGCCACCGCGTCCCTATATAACAGTAAGTAGAATAATATAAAATCTACAATCTGTGGACCAGACCTGCATAAATAAGTATAGGGATGCATACAAACATACTTCGCATAATGAAAATAGCTTTATTCTCTACACAGTGGTGAATTGGGTATGTTTTTATTCTGCATGATAAAACCTGATTTGAAAACTTTTTTTGCATTTAATAGCTTATTCTAATATGCATTGCACTATAAAAAGAAAAATACAAAAAGATCCAAAGACTATAATACAGATTCACTATGGTATAAGCAGTGTTCCAGCACAATATTATTAATCTTGTAAGTTATGTTAAGTAGCATTGCAATTTCAATTTTTGAATTCAGTTTAGCTGCATTGTTAAAGAATGACATAGGCAGAATAGAAAGTACAACAGTTTGTCATGCCATAATATTGAAAGTGATCGTTTGAGAAGAGCTTATATCTGGGAAGCAAATAGGTTTATACCAAAATGAATATACTGGCAATAAAAGAATTGGCTTCCTGTATGCTTTTTTTCATGCTACTGCAATTGGTGATTCTTTTATCTGCTGCAGTTTAGTAGTTAAATTAGGACTACCAGATCTGAGCTGCTAACATCTGGACAACCATTAGATGATAGCAAGAAGAAACAATAGATAGATAGATAGATAGATAGATAGATAGATAGATAGATAGATAGATAGATAGATAGATAAATAACTCTCTCTTGCCATCAAAGAGTCCCCTGGATTTTAGTACCATCTCATATCTTACCCAATGAAATTTGCAAGGGAGATATGTTCACAACAACAAAACAAGTCTTTGATAAGAAGTCCAGGAAAGCAGTAATTCTAATAAAGTATAACATAGTTCAGTTCAGATTTAATTTGATTTATGAACCATGATTTATAGCTGCAACCTTCCCCATTTGGGTCACTATAGATATGTATACTTCAGCTCCAAGAATTCCAGACTGAGTTACTATACTTCTGGTAGTTGAACTCCAGACATCTGGAGAATACCCAGGTTGGAAAAGGTTGGTACAGCATTATTTATGAATTAGGCTACTATGGCTTGTTCAAAAACTATGATTAAGACCATCTATGTTTTGGGGTGAACCCAGCCAGTGTGTAGGAAGGATTTCTATGTGTGAAAGCTGAAAGGATGTGTATGCATGTCCTCACCCTTGTCCTTGGACTACTCAGCACCAGCATCATAACTATACAGCTAGTGTGAAAACTCTAGCATCTAGTATAACTTATTTTGTTGAATGCCACATATGTATATTGTAGACATACATAGAAAATAAAAATGGTAGGTGGACAATTCCCAGTTCTTTGCTGGAAAGGTATCCACCTGCTGGGAAAAAAGATGAAAGTAAGTTGATTGGTTAAGAAAATCCTGGGACAGAATAGATGGCAGGAAGTAACCTCACCTCAATAGCATTGTATAAGATACTGCACTCAACTGCATGGTAGATTTGTGGCCCACAAATTGGTATATCCTTAACCTAAGCAACTGTTCTCATTGGACCAGAGAAGAAGGGGGCTTGGGGAGGGGGATGAGGGAAGGCAATACTTATTACTTGATTATAAAGTATTGTATTGTTGTTATTCATTGTCTTCAAATCCTCTCTTTGTAAGTTCAAATATGGGGCAGGGAGAGAATATCTCCTCATTTTATCCTCATGAGAAGAATTCTGGGGGGTAAGTTGTGGAGAAAGAGAGAGAGCCATCCCCAAACTCACTTAGCAAGCTCTGTGATTTTCCTGTCCAAGTCTGACATCTTAACCACTACACTACAAACTGAGAAGAGTTAGGTGACAATCATGAAACACACATCCCAAAGTCTTGGTTGTAACAGAATGGTGACCCACATTAAGGCAACTGTTGTACCACTGTTTCTAGTTGTGCAAAACATCCACCTTGGCTGCATTAACTTTGATAGTGGGTGGTGGAAGTTAAACAAACAGAGCTTTTTTTGTTGTTGCTACAGGTAATAGGATGGTAGAAAACATTTAATTAAAAAATGCTGGGCATTTGTGGGGCATCTCTTTTTTTAGCATGTTCTGTAACAGAGAAAATCTGTGAGAAAGATAGTTCCCAAGGTTTTGTCTTCTTTTCAAAAAAAGCAATAAATCTATAAGCACAGCTACAAACAAGGATTAATGGGATGCAAAAAGCCTCTAATGCATAATCCATGCCTTGTGAAAAAAAAAGCCCAGAAACACATTTATTGTGACATAGGCTTTCATTAACCTATAGGATGCCTTTGGTATTTTGTTGCAACAAACAGACCTGCTTTTCTAGATGCAGAACAAAGTAAGAACTGTCAGCTAAATTTTTGAAAAAGAAACAGGCTCACACTGAAAAGAATAGTAAGTAAGTAAAAGATTCTTAACTGATTTCACTATGGGAAATCAAGTGGTGAATGATTATGTATTGCTCAACAGTTAATAAGCTACTGCTATGCTACTCTCATATTGAAATACATTGTTATATAAGGCCATATGTACAAAAGGCAACTTTACCAGAGACAAAGTAGAACTTCCAACCTACTTTGCCGATGTAGTAGTATAGAGAAGACAACTTAAATATTTAAGTTTTTGAATGGACTTTGAAATTCAGGATAATCAAAGTAAGTATATTTCACAGTGCAAGTTTTCAAAACATGAATGTAAATTACTGTTTAGTTTTTGTTGTTTATTCATTCAGTCACTTCCGACTCTTCGTGACTTCATGGACCAGCTCACACCAGAGCTTCCTGTCAGTCGTTAACACCCCCAGCTCCTCCAGGAATGAGTCCGTCACCTCTAGAATATCATCTATCCATCTTGTCCTTGGTTGGCCCCTCTTCCTTTTGCCTTCCACTCTCCCTAGCATCAGCATCTTCTCCAGGGTGTCCTGTCTTCTCATTATGTGGCCAAAGTATTTCAGTTTTGCCTTTAATATCATTCCCTCAAGTGAGCAGTCTGGCTTTATTTCCTGGAGGATGGACTGGTTTGATCTTCTTGCAGTCCAAGGCACTCTCAGAATTTTCCTCCAACACCACAGTTCCAAAGCATCGATCTTCCTTCGCTCAGCCTTCCTTATGGTCCAGCTCTCACAGCCATATGTTACTACGGGGAACACCATTGCTTTAACTATGTGGACCTTTGTTGTCAGCGTGATGTCTGTGCTCTTAACTATTTTATCGAGTTTTGTCATTGCTCTTCTCCCAAGGATTAAGCATCTTCTGATTTCCTGACTGCAGTCAGCATCTGCAGTAATCTTTGCACCTAGAAATACAAAGTCTTTCACTGCTCTTACATTTTCTTGCTTTATTTGCCAGTTATCAGTCAAGCTGGTTGCCATAATCTTGGTTTTTTTTGAGGTTTAGCTGCAAGCCAGCTTTTGCACTTTCTTCTTTCACCTTCATCATAAGGCTCCTCAGTTCCTCCTCGCTTTCAGCCATCAAAGTGGTATCATCTGCATATCTGAGACTGTTAATGTTTCTTCCAGTGATTTTGACCCCAGCCTTGGATTCCACAAGCCTAGCATGTTGCATGATGTGTTCTGCATACAAGTTGAATAGGTAGGGTGAGAGTATACAGCCCTGCCATACTCCTTTCCCAATCTTAAACCAGTCCGTTGTTCCATGGTCTGTTCTTACTGTTGATACTTGGTCGTTATACAGATTCTTCAGGAGGCAGACAAGATGACTTGGTATCCCCATACCACTAAGAACTTGCTGCAATTTGTTATAAGCTGATTTTTTCCAATCTGATGGCCATTCTTGTGTTTTCCAAATTTGCTGGCATATAGCATGTATTACCTTGACAGCATCATTTCGCAAGATTTTGAACAATTCAGCTGGGATACCGTCGTCTCCTGCTGTCTTGTTGTTAGCAATGCTTCTTAAGTCTCATTCACCCTCACCTTCAGGATGTCTGGCTCTAACTCACTGACCACACTGTCAAAGCTATCCCCGATACTGTTGTCCTTCCTATACAGGTCTTCCATATATTCTTGCCACCTTTTCTTGAGCTCTTCTTCTTCTGTTAGGTCCTTGCCATCTTTGTTTTTGATCATACCCATTTCTGCCTGGAATTTACCTCCGATGTTTCTAATTTTCTGGAAGAGGTCTCTCGTCCTTCCTATTCTATTGTCTTCTTCCACTTCCGTGCATTGCTTGTTTAAAAATAATTCCTTATCTCTTCTGGCTAACCTCTGGAATTTTGCATTTAATTGGGCATATCTCCCCCTATCACTGTTGCCTTTTGCTTTCCTTCTTTCTTGGGCTACTTCTAGTGTCTCAGCAGACAGCCATTTTGTCTTCTTGGTTTTCTCTTTCTTTGGGATGGTATTTTTTTTGCCACCTCCTGAACAATGTTGCGAACTTCTGTCCATAGTTCTACCAGTCCCTTAAATCTATTCTTCACCTCCACTGCATATTCCTTAGGAATATTAGTGAGCTCATATCTAGCTGATCTGTGGGTCTTCCCTAATCTCTTTAGTCTGATCCTAAATTGTGCAATAAGAAGTTCGTGATCTGAACTACAGTCAGCATTGGGTCTTGTTTTTACTGACTGTATAGATGTCCACCACCTTTGGCTGTAAAGGATGTAGTCAATCTGATTTTGGTGTTGTCCATCAGGTGAAGTCCATGTATAAAGCCGTCTCTTAGGTTGTTGGAAGAGAGTGTTTGTTATGCAAAGTGAGTTGTCTTGGCAAAATTCTATCAGCCTATGTCCTGCTTCGTTTTGTTCTCCCAGGCCATGCTTACCTGTAATTCCAGGTGTCATTTGACTGCCCACCTTAGCATTCCAGTCTCCTGTGATGAAAATAACATCTCTTTTAGGCATGTTGTCCAGTAGGTGCTGCAGATTCTCATAGAACTTCTCTACTTCAGCTTCTTCAGCATCTGTGGTTGGGGCGTATATTTGGATCACTGTGATGTTAGATGGCTTGCCCTGAATTCGAATTGAGATCATTCTATCATTTTTTGGATTGTATCCAAGCACTGCTTTAGCCACTTTAATATTAATTATGAAGGCTACTCCATTTCTTCTGTGGTCCTCTTGTTCACAGTAGTAGATCTGGTTGTCATGAGTAAGGATGGCGAGCAGGGGGCTCCCACCCAGACTGTCAAGCGCATGCGTAGCACTGAGGAACTGTTCAGCCATTCAAAGAGACACAGATCGGGACCGCCTTAACCTTTGGGGGTTATATGGCTGGGTTTTCCCATGCTTCCTCAGTTTGTTAGGATTCTTGTTAAGTACTACTAATATGTCTATCTTTTATCTTGACATCTCACCAATAACCCCATCCAATTTGCCCTGGCTCATAGATCTTACATTCCAGGTTCCAATGGTGTGTTGATCCTTAGAACATCGGATTCGCCATTCACCACCAGCACCGTCGGCTGCTAGCCGTCCTTTTGGCTTTGAGCTAGCTGCGTCATCACGTCTGGGGCTAGTTGAACTCATCCTCTGTTCCTCCCTAGTAGCATTTTGACCATCTTCCGACCTGGGGGTCTCATCTTCTGATGGCATACCGACATATCTCTGGTTGTACTGATCCATTTAGTTTTCACGGCAAGAATACTGGGGTGGTTGCCATTACCTTCCCCAGGGATCGCATTTAGTCTGACCTCTCTGTCATGACCTTCCCATCTTGGGTGGCCCTTCACGGTTTAGCTCATGACATCATTGAGGTGCTCAAGCTCCAGCCCCATGACAAGGTAATGATCCTTTGCTGAAGTACTCTTTAGTAGGCATGTCTAATAGAATGTATTTAGTTCTGCACACTCTGAGGACAATTCAGAGGAAGTGGTTTGGATCAGACATAAGCACAGTATGTTCATTAAAGCAGCCCCTCTTTTTTCAGACTTCTTCATGGATGGGGAGAAATAGTATTTAAGGATTACAATTAATGTGACTCTTAAATCAGCTGCAACTTTCTTCAGGTCCCAATAGAAGCTTGAAAAAGAGGAGTTCCTTTAATTAACAGCAGAGTGGTACTGTGCTCAGATAAAATCCAAATAATTTCTTTCAAAATGTTTTTGAAGCCTTTTCCATCTTAACATTGATACCCAGAGCACCTATAAGGTATGCCAGCCTTATAAGCAACTGAAAATGATATGACCCAGAAGGGAAAGGGGCAGATGATTGAAAAGAAAACTTAAGCACTCTAATTTTGATGTTTTATCATTACTGTAATGGTTGAGATCAATGGAAAGAAGCTGTTCATAAAGGCCCTGATGATACCTTATGTTATGTATAATATATGTACCTTATATTATACAAATAACTTACTATGTATTTGCTTTAATAATTAAGAAGGTGGAAACATCAGAGAAAACAGTGGAAACTGCCAGTTGATTTTTTAAATTAAGGTTTATCAGTATTTCCTTGGTTCTTTCTCTTGCAGATGAGCATTTAATCTGCCTGGCAGTAGGGTATTTAGGATTCATCACTGTTCACTACTTTGAAATTCAAGAAAGCTTTTTTTCTTCTTCTTCCCAGGACTGCCATTTTCTTGCTAGCCCTTTAAGAAAGAGGCAGCTTGTCTTTCTTTTGGTCGAAGAGACCAGATGCAGCTTCTTCAGAGGCCTATTAAAACTGAAGTGTGCGTATCTGCCAGGCGGCCAAAAGGAACGTATTGACTGACAGTCTCTTTGGCTCTGAGCAGAAAGGCTATGGGCTATGACATGGAAAAGCTGTATGTTCCTTTTCTCTTTTGTCTGTCAAAAGGCAGACTTATGGAGAAGGCCTCTAAATGCAAGTACAAAGTCAGGAGGTGCATTTTATCAGTATTGATCCCTGGGTTTAGAATGGGCCTTCTGGCATTTGGTGTCAGTGATCTTCTCAGCTTCTTGAAGATTGTGCTTGGCAGGCAATTGCTTTGGTATCAGGGCAGACAAAGGCTATTACATTTACTGGGGGCTTGTAAAGGGCCTGTTGTTAATACTTGAACACTGCATGTTAAACAAAGGTAGCTGTATGGCTTTTGCCATAAGATGCATCAGGGGTCACATAGCTTCTTGAGGATTTATTAGTCCACTAATGATAGAGTGACTTATGACTGGAGGAAAGTTCATGACCTGCTCAGATTGGGATGTAGCATTCTCCGATCCTAAATTTATTTGGGCAATTTCATTTACTTAAAATTGCAATCTTAAATAGTAGCAGTGTGTGAGGTATTGTATACATATACATTGTACTATGAAAAAATAGATTTAATACATAAGGACATAACTCTCGGTCACATCTGGAGAGCTACAGGTTGCCAGTTCCTTATCTAAAGGAACAGGCAGACTACTCTCTGAGTCTGCAGGCATGGAATGAATCTACAACTTTTCTATGCAATGAGACTCATGCCCCAAATGAACAAGACCCATTTTCCTTTGCTTCTGTAACTACTCATACCAGCTGTGGTTTCTTGTGATACGCTGGCCGTTGACTTGTTACTGACATTTTTCAAAACAATGTTCATATTTAAAATGTAACAAAAATTCAGACTCAGGTAAGATCTCAGGCAATGGCGGCGGGGGGAGAGACTTTGAGGAAGAAAAATGTTACAGGAGAGTAAAACACGGCTATATCTTCAGGCTGCAGTAAACGAGGTACCAACAGGTAGAATGGAGTACCCAACTTATAAAAAGCAGAGGTTGAAAACCACTGTTTTTTCTCCTACAGTTAATGGGATTCAAAGACAATTTGTGGATCTAGGAAACGTAGATGTACTTTTGTTGTCATACCTAAAATTTTGAATTTATTAAATAAACAATTTAGAAACTAGCACTAAAAATGGTCATTTCTGTTTCTGTATTGTGTTCAATGTCACCCGTGTAGTATGGGCCTTTTTTTAAAAAAAAAGCAAGGAAAGCAATGCTAATAGGAAAAGATTTGGGAACAATAAACATGCATTTTTGCCCATCTTTGTAGTTCTAACTTTACTTTAAAAGATTAACATACTGAATTATTTTGCAAAATAATGAGAATTTTCCACTTTGGTGACAATTTCCTACCTATCTCCTTGAGGACTTAGCTTAGTGATGGCTAAGCTAAGTTATGTAAAAATATATTACTTACTTTCAAGAATTGTTTATCCCTCTAGAGGGTGATGGGTCAATAAAAGGTAAAGTCTTACAAGGTCACTAACCTATTTGTAAGTTTTTACAAGAACTTGCTTAAATGATCTTTCAAATTCCATTGTTATCTGTTTTGTTGTCCTTTTGGCTTTCACTTGATTTATGGTGCTACCATAAAATCAGAAGGAATTGTTTCTCTAAACAGTATGTAAATGACAGGCCTCAGTAGTTGCATAGTTTATGTAATAATAAATCAACAAGAGGCCTTAGAAAGCCAGCTCATAACTCAGTCAGTGACAAGCCTCAGCCTGTCAGCTTGCTCTTTCAAATACTTTGAAAGAATAGAAAACTATTGGCAATTATGTTCTATAAGGAGTGTTTTTATGTTCTGATGAGTGTTTTACTCATCAGAGGGAAATGGTCCATCTTCCCTGCACAATTATCACATCCTTTAGAATGCCAGGAGATGTTCTTCCCCTATCCTTTGTCATTTTCTCAAGGTCATCACTGGCAAAACTACCCTAGAATACTTGGCATAGCCATGCATTATAATCCTGAATGATGTGCTTGACTATCTGCCTTGAAATATCAGAACTGCAAATACTTTACTCATCTCAGCAACTAGTATTTAGTGTGTGTGTGTGTATGTGTGCATGAAATATTTTCATGAAGAATAATTGGAATACCCAAATACGGCTATCCACACATTATTTTTTGAATTCTGTGCTGGATCCTGCACATATTTGAAATACACCTCTCCAGAAATCCTTTTCTGGTAAAGAATTCTACAATTAAATTTTTCATTTAGACATTTTATCCAAATCACTAGACAGGAGCATACAATATAATTTGAGATATGGGAATGATTGGATTTTTGCCCTAGTAGTATCTCAAGGGTGGGACCTTGATTGGATGGTGTTTTTTGCACTGTCATACAGATAGCTGATGGAAAAAGAGGGTAAGTACTGAAAAGGTCAGTGGGACGTGGTGGTGCTGCAGGTTAAACTGCTGAGCTGCTGAGCTTGCTGATCAGAAGGTCGGCGGTTCGAATCTGCGTGACGGGGTGAGCTCCCGTTGCTAGTTCCATCTCCTGCCAACCTAGCAGTTCAAAAACATGCAAATGTGAGTAGATTAATAGGTACCACTTCGGCGGGCAGGTAACGGCGTTCCATTTAGTTATGCCAGCCATGTGACCATGGAAGTGTCTGCAGACAAGCGCTGGCTCTCCGGCTTTGAAACAGAGATGAACACCGCCACCTAGAGTCGGACACAACTGGACTTAATGTCAAGGGATACCTTCACCTTTACCTTACTGAAAAGGTCACAGCATCTGTGTATTATTTATGTCAGCAGAATTGACAATAATTAACAAACTGATTTGCAAAGGGAAGTAGAAATGCTGGTTTGTGGTTGTATCTACAGTACACTGTTTGTAGATCTTCTACCAGACATTTTCATGATGCAGTTGCATTCAATTTCAATTGTAATGTCCATGAAGTAGCAATGTAATTATATTATTATTATTATTATTATTATTATTATTATTATTATTATTATTATTATTTAAACTTGTATGCTGACTGACTGTCAATAACTGGGTGGCTCACAACAATAAAATAAATAAATTACAATAAAATAAAACATAAAATAAAAGATGGCAAGTGCAATGAAGTGAGGGGTCTCGTTGTCTCTTGCCAAAGGTCTTCTAAGTAACAGCAAAATAGGGCCCATCCGTATCTTGGGGGTAACCTTGTTCCAAAGGGCAGGTGCTGCTACAGGTCTTGACAGATTACATTGTTTAATCTAAGGAACCCAGAATGCACCAATCCTGCAGGATTGAATCGGCTGGGCAAATGTTATGGAAAACAGGTGGTCCTTCAAATAACCTGGCCCTATGCAATGTACTTGAACTTGAGCAAAACAGCTTCATGAGGATAGCTGTTTTGTGTCTGAATTCACACACATGCTAGACTAAAAGAGGATTGCGCAATTTGTGGTTCAGTGTGCTACATTAGCCAAATTATGATTTATTTGTTTGGACATAGCATGTTATGGGAACACAGCAGCTGCATTTTATAAATCCAGGTTTAAGGTTAAGCATCTAATGTATTCTGTGCCATTTACATCTGCTTTCAAAGATGTCAGTTAGAAGACAGATTGAACTTTGCCTAGCATATAGCATCAAGTCAGATTTCAGAATCTGTATCTATTTTTTAAGATTATATTTAAATTCTAAAATGTTGCCAGACATTGGGTTTGCAGACAACTCTATTCTGTAGGTATACTTGTATTCTTGGATAAAGCAATTGCCTCCTTCCCAGGGCTGAGAGAAAGTGACTGGGCCAAGGTCACCCAGCTGGCTTTGTGCCTAAGGTGGGACTAGAACTCACAGTCTCCCAGCTTCTAGCCTGATCCCTTAACCAATACATCAAACTGGCTCTTTCTGTTATTATACCCAATCTCAATAAAAGTAGTTTTAGCCTTCCTGTAGTTAAAATATCAAATAGGGTAAATTGGCAAATAAGGATCAAAAGTCCAACTGAACACCCTTGTAATTTTACTAGATAATGCAATGTGGAGAAACAGAGCTGCTGCATCTGGAAGGTATTCCTGTTATATTGGCCTGCCCCCAGGTATCTGATGGATCTGGATGGGTTCAGTGGATGCTTGGTGTTCTGGAGGCTAAAGAAGTTGGCTAGTGTAACGGTTGCCTAATCCCAAATACTCAGTCTCACAAGCTCGGGCTTAAAGATAACTGATTTATTAAAGGAATAGTATGCAAATACAGAGAAAGCTGAGAATGAGCAAAAGCGCGCCAAATACAAACTTAAAAGCATTGCCTGTGAGCAAGTTCCGCCCCCATCCCTCGTCAGTGCGCACCCCCTCCCAGGTGCTAGGAACCGTTAGACGCGCCTGGGAAAGTAATCTTGAGCAGGAGCGTAAACCCAAACATACATTCCAAGCCCTCAAAACAACGGAGGGTGGAGGAATGGAAAAACCCAGGATGGGTGAAGAAACACGGAACAGAAGATGACATGTGAAACGTTACAATGTTAACAGCACATTGAAATGGGTAACATGACAGCTAGTGACCAGAGGGAAAGGGACTTGCCTTTGCACCCTAACATTCCCAACAGACATTTCTGATTGCACCTTTCCTCCAAATTACTTGACAAAGCAGTACAGATTTTTCACACCTTAAAACTCTGTAGATTGATGTGGAAGAGACTAAATATTATTTTTATACTAGTATAGCAAATAACAGCTTAAGGTTATGTCACTTATGGGGGTGACATAAGTGGATAAATTAGGGGCAATGGTGTGAGGGTATGGGACAATATTTATTGTCAGGTCATGATTGTCCTATACAGTAGAACAATACAAGTAGGGACAGAGGCTTAATTAAAAGGATTTAAATAAGGGGAAAATAGGGGTTATATATAGTAAAAAAAACACACAGGGATTACAGATATGATGGAGTCTGCACCTTCAACACTCTACTTGTGACTTCCTCTCAAGAGGCATCCAAATAGACATGCAGACATGTAGCCTTTTCTACTGGGAAATAGCTTAAGCCTCTTTGAGAATACTCCCCCCCCCCCCCCCCGTTTGTTTGTTTATTTATTTATTTAGCAAATTTCTATCACTGCCCATCTCTCCCAAAAAGGGGACTCTGGGCAGTTCACACACAGATCAAATCAATCTTAATCAAAAAGCTTTTTTGGTACATTTCCATATATTTTGAATAAGATTTGCTAAAACTGTAATTTTTTATATATGCTCTTTTTTTCTTTCTAAATCAGCTTTGCCCTGAAATAAAACTGATAGCAGAGAAGAAAACCCTCATGACCACTTTTACATGGATTAAGTTCCAATCACTGAAGTTATAACAAAGTTTTTAAGGTTTGGGGTATGATTGAACCATCTAAGTCTTGACTTTCATGGGAATATTTGCTATTGATTTAGGAGGATTATGATTATGAGAGGAATAAACACAGGTATAGGCATGATGAATGGAAACATAAGACTTTTCAAACTGTTACTTGAGAAAAAGAAGATGGACTATCATTTGGGCTTCGTTTTAGGAAATATGAGTATACACTGATGAAATATTATGTTGGGTCCCATCATACTTCTGTACCTGTGTTATGCTAAGAATTTTACTGATTAAAGTTGAGGTGACTGTTAAAGTGGTGACTTTTTTTTCAGGCTTGTGAAAAAATCTGAGAAAGATTAGGTGTCTGTCATAAATAGTAGAAAGATGCTAGCCTTGTCCTTGTGTACAGTCTAAAGCACTTCTTCTAAATCATTTTCAAAGCATGAAGATCCTGCTTTCTTATCTTATTCATCTCTGTTCCAAATAGAGTGTCCTATCTATACACTATCAACAAAATCAACACACTTACAGAAGGTATCAGGTGAAGGTTTTCATAATTGATCAACACCTTAGTTAGCTGAAATAAAGTATGTTCTTTGTGACTTTACCCTTTTGTAGCAGTACAATAAATATGTGCTCTGACATGCTAACAAAAAAACAGCAGCACTACTGAGTTTCTTTTCCAAGTTTGGTTCTGCTGGTTTCATGTGATTTTCATAGTAATAAAAACTCATAGAGACACAGATAGTTGGAATATTTTTCTCATATCTGTTTAATTTTTTCCCTCCAATTTACACCTTGTATCAAATGTTAAGGTGTCACTGTAACTTCTGTTTGCAGAAGTAATAATTCGGAGAATAAAAATAAAATATTAATTATATTGAAAGTGAAAAAAAGCAAATAGAGAGAGACAATGGATATATACATAGCACAAAGTCATAATGTGATTTGTCTGGTTTTGGACTCACGTGTTATGCAAAACCAGCTACAGTGGATTATCCAAACAGACATAATTAAACAAAGCATATCTTGGTTTAGTGTACAAACCAGGCTGCAATAGGAACATAGAACTTCAGAATATTTGATATATATATTTATGGTATTGCTATTACAATATAATTTTGAAGTATCCATTGTATTATTTTAAGATTTCCAGCCAATTAAAGCAAACTTAAGGAACCTAGCCAGCATTCCCTCCATAAAAATCCCTTGGGAGCAAGCAATGGGCCAGTGCCTCCTAGCTTGTAACAATCAGATCTGGGTCACAAAAATCCAAATTGCTACTAGGTAGCAGCAAAGAATGGCACTCTCCTCCAACTTCTTAATGCTGCCATCTAGTGGTTAACTGGATTTTTCCATCCCCAGTTGTGGTAGCCTATCCTAGCTGCATTGTTGCATTTGCTAATCATGCTTGGAGAAGCACATATGTAATGTGTTTGTGTGTGGCATACTCCATGATTTCAAACCCTAGCCACAACAGCATTCCAAGTAATATTCTCTGCACTAGGGAAGTGCAAAATGGTTTAACCTCAAGTCACTGTATTAAGTGTTCCAAATTTGAAACAAAACATATGTCACTTGAAAATTTTGTTCGTAATAAGAAGCGAACATGGCTCTTTCAGGAGGCTTCATTTTGACTGTTCCAACTATTTCGTGCATTGTTATTGGGCTTGTTTTTGTAACTTACAATTGTTGTTGTTGTTGTCCCTCCCCGACCAACCCTCCAGTTTAGCCAGTACTGCAGCAGAACATGCTTTCTTTTCCCTATTGGTATTAGTTTAGAGTGGATGGGATGAACTAGAAGTGTAGCATTGAGATGATTTCAGCAATTGTGTACATGGCAGACACAAGAAGGCTGCTCATAGCTATGCACCTTCCAAATTATTGGAAGAAAATTTTCTTTTTTTCTTGCTTTAGGTTTTGCATTGAGGAAGTTAGAGTTTTGTGGGAAGATGGGTGGATTCCATGACCACTGCACTGGCATTCTTTTGCAGGCAGATAATGCAAAAGGTTTGTGCCTAGGTATGCTCATGCATATTTTTGTTTCTACACATACAAATGCTGCTAGTGCTGCTGAGGGTGCTGAAATATAAAGACTATTAGCACAGTTCTAGTTTGGTGGGTTTGCTGACGTTAATGTTTTTTTTAAAAGATCTGTTTTTTTTTTAAACAATTAAAGACAGGCAAGAATTGTAAACTTAGGAGGAAGAGGACTACATTTTAAAATGATTTTTTTTAAATTTTATTTTTAAATTTTATTTTTATTTTGCTTGACAGGCACATTTGAAGTTTTGAGAACATATTATGGGTCTTTGGCAAGACATTGTTAATGATTTTCCTAGTCTTTGCTATGCTGGAGTATAAGCAGGGTATAGTTAAAAAAAGAAAAGTTGGTGGCTGTGATGGTGTGATTAAAGGTCCATGTGGAGTTTTATTACAGTTATGGCTGATATCTTGACCCTACCTTACAGACACCCCGGCATGTTAGCAAACCCAGTTCTCAGTAAAGGAAAATGAAAATGTATGTTTGTTTTTTTAAAAAAAATATTTATAAACTATATGGCTGATCATAAGTTTGAAGTTCTACATTTTAAAATCTTCTCTAATAATCAAAGCAGCCTTTGCTAAACAACTGCAACTTCAGTAATTGGTTGTTAGGTTTTATAATCTATGGTATTTAAATAATACATATTTTAATTTCAAAGTTTTTCACACTTATCTCAGTGATCTGTACATAAAGAAAATAAACAAAGGATTCTTAGGAACTGCCAGCCAATAGAAAGTGTTGTGAATGGCTGTTTTCTTAGAAGCCTACTACCTTTTCATCTGCTGACCAGCTCTTTTTGATTTCTGGCCTCTTTGCCTTCCCTTACTCTGGATGAGACTACATATGTACCAGTATGCAGTGAATCTATCATGATTTGGTATCATAAAATATCAAAAGCTACTGAAGTATAAAATCTTCATAATCTGCTTCATTTGTACTAAATCCTTCAGGGTATCTTGAATCCAACTTTTCCAGAGAGGGAAGTGGTATAATGGTAGCACACACTCTTTTAAGCCTACAATCTTGTTTTTTAGCATGAAGTATGTGTAGGCTCACTTCGGATATCAAAAGAAATGTGTACAGTATAAATCAAGGTAGGGCTTACTCCTGCCAATCAAAAACCTAAAAAGAGTAGAACAATGTGGAATAACTTGATAAAATTCTGAGGTAGTAACATGGACTGTACTGTTAGACTATAGTGAAAATAATGAGATTTTTTACATAATGGGGGAAAAAGCCCTCTGCTAGGGTTTTACTAGAGTTTATTTGCTTATTATGCTATGTTATTTTTTAAAAGGAAGTTTATTTATGAATATTAAAAAGCATTATCTTTTACTATCTGAAATAGTATTATCCCCTTGAGTGTCTGTCATCTGATCTGCTCAGACAGAGGCTTGAAACTCTGATGTCACATTCGGGCTCTACTAGCCGGATTATGGATTTTGGAGTCTAATACATCCTGATTCCAGAGGTTACCATGCTGAGGAAGTTTAAATGTAAGTGATAGAAACCAGATAGGTACATCCTTTAAAGCCCACATAGAAAGGTTAAGAATTTAAACTTTAACCTGGCCTTTTATACCGTCTAGTAAATGAAATGCATCTTCTTGCATGCCAAAGAATTTAGAGGTCTTTTCTTGAAAAAGTCAGACAGTGCTTGCTAATATGTTTTCTACAGACTTTAAAAGTTATCATCATGTTATGCTCTGCACATTAAATTGAAGGAAAATATGCTTATAAATGAGAAATTGAACATAACAAAGGAAGAGAAGGACAAGATGGAAGACAGCCTATATTCATGGCTGTTAGATTTCCCACAGTGTACAGAGGAGATAACACGAAATCTCTTCTGTATTGAACTGCATGATTCATCTTTTTTGAAGGCAAAGCACCTGAAGCTATTTTCTTTACCTTCTTAATAACAAAATAACAGATTCTGGTAGCATGTTAAAAGTGAGCTGGGATCATTAAAACTATATTGTTGCTTTGATCTCTTCCACTTTCTGCATTATGATACCCTTTTCTGTACAGGGAATGACTTACTCTATATCTATGGACATTTCTCTCTTTCTTTCTTTATGCTGTTTGATCTCAGCCTGGTCAGCCATAGGAAATGTTCCATTTGAGGCTAGAGGTAACATCTGCCACATTTCTCTTCTCTACTCTACTCTACTCTACTCTACTCTACTCTACTCTACTCTACTCTACTCTACTCTACTCTACTCTACTCTACTCCACTCCACTCCACTCCACTCCACTCCTCTCCTCTCCTCTCCTCTCCTCTCCTCTCCTCTCCTCTCCTCTCTGAATTGTAATTCATGTCAAAACCCTCCCTAAATGTATTCTCTGTACAGTTTATATTATTTGATTTCTCTGAAGTCAAAATGATACTTTTTCTTAACATCTGGCTCAGATCCAAAAGAAAAAGCCCATGCAAGAATCTTCCCTTTTCCCTATATCTCCTTGCAGGTATAACCCAAAGCTGCTCCTGAAAAATGTGTCTTTGTGAAAATGAAGAACTGAGAAAAGAACTATTATACTATTATCATTCCAGCAATCTGTATGTTCCCTGGTTTAACATCCATGAACTCTCAAGAGGAGACATAACAAGAGAACTTCTCTTATTGGTAATAGCTGTACTGCTATCACTGCCAAGTCAGGTACATTTGAAGTGGCCTATAAGCCTGTACATAAATGGGAGTCCTACTCTTCAGAAATTATTGGAGTAGATAAGCAATGCAGAAATAAAGTATGCTTTTCTATCCTTCCTTTATGTGAATAGCATACCTGACATACTTTTAAATGTATGAGAATAGAGCTATACAGAAGCGGATCATAAATAAGTCAGTGATATTTGCTCATTCAGCAGGAGGTGTAATCCTTTTCTTATATCATCTCAGTATTGAGCCATACTGTTATTGGTTGATAAGGGTTAACAAGTCTTATGTCTGAATGGGAAGTTCCCACTGCTAGACAATCATCAGATGGACAGAATATTTTAGTTAATCATACATATTTTCTTTTATTAGGTGAGCTGAGATATAATGAGATTGCTTAGTATGGTTACAAATATAGTTCAGGCCTCATTTGACTTATTTTATTTTTATATAATGTCTTTTTTCTATGGCAGTCATTCTCAAACTTTTGCATCTTAAGTGCCATGGGTCACTCTACCAAAGATCTGACAAGATTGAATAAAAAGTTCAGTTTTCAGAGAAGGAAATAATGTACATGTTTACATATATCTGATTATTATACTTCTTATATTTAAATATGCTTTAAATGCTTTAAGAAACCTTCCCAGCCAAGTTTAATTACATGCTGGCTCGTGGTAATTAATGAGGTACAGTTGGCCCTTCTGGTTACAATAATTGTGACTGCCATGAATGAATGAATGCTAACTATGGTAAGGCTGTGTCTGTCACTTCCAGACTAGTCTCTCCTTTTAACACCATCCAAACAGGTATCCAAATAATGAGAGCGAAGTAATACAAAATGTTATTTTACTTTAGGTCATATGCAAAAATCAAGGTCAAAACAAAACAAAGCTTAGGAGATGTTTAACAATTTGAATTGGGATCTTCCCATCTAGATTATTTCTATATACCACCCATGGTGCACATTGCCATTGGTTGAAAAACACTATTCTATAGGATTATCATTGGAATCATCCATACCCCATTGTTTAAATCAGGGCTAGATTCATGTAATTTGCTCAGCCAAATATACCATATTGTAGCATTATAATCTATGAACTTAGTGAGTATTTGATTCCTTATCAATCAATCATGATGTAAAAAAATCTTGTGTTTTGTTTTTGTTTAAAAACAAACCCAGTTACATAGAGAACTGTTATGTTTAGAAAAGCAATATGAAAGGCCCTTCAGCAGCTTTTGATCTGTAAAGGTAGATATAAATATGCAATTTCTTGCTTGGCACAGAATCATATATGCCAAGAAAAAATGCTTGTGGAACATCTGTCTTTCAAAGCCAGCATATTTCATCAAACTGAGAGAAAAGTAGGAAAAGCTCAGCACAAAACACAGGCATTGTGATGGTAAATCTGTGGTGCATTTCAGGCCACTATTCTTGTAGCTAATGACAATGCACAGACCTTCACCGCTTCCTGCACCCTTTTGCTGTGTTGTATGTCTGCTTCTGAAAACAGAATGAATAGCATCACGCCCAATTAATACATTTGAAATTGGCCTGGGCAGAAGAGCATCTTGGTTCAATAATGGACAGCACAGCAGCAGCTTCCTAGTGTTTCAGTAACATTACCAGCAAGGTAATTGCTTGTCTTCCTCCCTAGGAGAGAAATAATAGAGTTTGTCATTAATCCTCCCTGTCTCACTGTGTAGCCTGCACCTCAGCTTGTCCTCCAGTCATGCCTGCCAGCAGCTTTTTCCTTCAAGCCTTTCCCTGTTCTATAGTTATTATCTTCCAGTAGCCCCTCAAAGCTGAACTATGGATTAGAGGGTCAGGGTCTTTTTTTCCTCCGCCCCCCACAACTAACATGACTAGAAATAGAAAAAGGCTTTTAGGACAGCTTGTGGAAAATTTCCTGCAATACTAATTTCATTTCTCAAGCTGGAGTCTCAGAGGTTCTGTGGCTTTTCAAAACAGAAAGTTAACATTCAGAATGGATTTTATTACAGGGAGCTCAAAATGTCTGAGACTATATATGGATGTGGCATCATAAAATGAGTCTAAACATTTTTCTTTCTGGAACTGATTTCTGTTTAATTAAAAGATTTCTCTTTAATTAAATGACAAGGATAAGCCGAATTGTGGGCATTGTACTGCAATTTCTCAAATTCTCTGTTGTATTGTAATGTTGTTATAACTGTAAACAACTTTTAAGGAAAGAGGACATAGCTTTTCATTTCATCCTGATATAAGATTCAGAAATACAGTCTTGCTGCAGCCAGATATTTTTAGAATGGAAAGCTGCAGAGTAATGCAAAGATCTAACTTTGTTCCCCCATCATCTATCTCAAATATCCATTCTTAAATTTGGATTGCAACCTTTCCACAAAATATTGATCTTCATACATATATTATGCATTTTACAGTTCAGCTGTTTTCTGCTGTTACTTATTTGCTTCACGTAGATATTATCTACATGCTTAATGAGTATATCTTTAGTGTCAGTAAATGGAAAGGATTTTTTTTACAGCTGTTATTTTTATTTTTATAGTTTTTATGTTCCTGAGAATGACATAATTCTGTATGCATGGCAGAACATGGCAAGTAACAGTTCATGAAAATTGCTGAAGCACAAATATGATTTCATTTCTTTCTTCTGTCCATTTGTACTTATGTGTTAAATGGTTAAAATAGGGTGAGAAGGGATTGAGACTATAAGTAAAAACTTGTTGGATGATCATGAAGCAGTTTCTTGTTTTCTTACAAGGTCAAAACTTCAGAAAAAATATTTTTTTATAGAAGATCCATAAATATGGAGGTCAAATGTTGCCCAAGGTTACAGGCCCATCAAAATGTTTTGAAATATGTCCAGTTTGTTCTACTTACATTATTTTTGTTTAAACTCAAAAAAAATCAGGGAAAGGGATGGCAGATGGTATACAGATCCCAGTGGCTCTAGTCTGGGACAAGTGAACAATATTCCAGATATTATTTTATTAGGGATATACTGTACTATGCAATGGCTATTTCCTGCTTAGAGCTTTCAAGACACCTACAGTATACTTTTTGATGCATAGCTGTGGAAGATCCACTGTATAATAAGAATGCCACTGTGAATAAGCAAAGTATTATTCCTGTACCACTTATGGAAGCAATATTAGTTCTAGAACATTTGAAATCAAGGAATAAGTATGGATTAAGGATACTTAACAACTTCCTTGAATTGGTTTAATTTCGGATACCCAAGACAAGATTGATTTAATCCTAAATAAGAACTATGTTACATATATTTAAGAATATTTGATAGCAGTTCATTAACAATATACAACTAGAAGAGGACATATGTTCAAATAATTTAAGTTTGCAGGCCTTAAAAATTAAGACTGGAAAACTGACAACACCCAGTCTTAATTCATTATGGTTAATTCATTATTCAGGCCATCAACCTTTAGCTGAAGGTGATAACCTGATTTTTTTTTTTTTTGAGATTGGCCAAAGTTGTCTAGATGTCATCTACTTGGGTGATACCTGATTTTAATCCTTGAGTGTTTTGATCGATAATGACTATTTAAACATTTCTTGATTTTTAATGTGTCTTTCTGAGAAAATGAAATGATGGCTGTAACATTCCAGTTTTGCAAAAATGCTATGAGAACTCATGAGAAGGAGTAACAAATCATGGAGACATTCCAACATGCAGATTTCATACTGCAAGTAATACATAATAAAGAGTCCTTGATGATTTATACAATGAAGGCTGTTGTGTTTTTCAGTTATCATAATCTAACTTAAAAATGTAATGTGAGTCAGTGTCATGAGTACTGATGGTGATCAGGAGGGGGGAAAACGCATGCGTAGTACTGAGGAGTTGAGCAGCCATTCAAAGAGACACAGATCAGACCTGCCTTAACTTAGGGGTTTATCTGTCTGGCTTTTTCCCACGCTTCTTCAATTTGTTAGGATTTTCTGTCTATGTAGCAGTAATAAAACACTAGAGACCTATTCCTTGTCTCAGCATGGTTCCTGGCTGTTAGGACAGTCAGGGTTATCAGGAAAGCAGTATGTGGCCCAAGAAACACATTAATTACTGAAGAACGCTGACATGCCAGCTCTCTGCTCAGGTGTGCATTTCTGGTTTGTATTTTCCATTGACAATGTCCTGAGACCTTGGCTCAAGATTTCCATTTTATTCTGGAAAAGGCAGCACAGCTAGAAGGTTTTGACCTGCTAGAATAAGGATAATACCCTAAAGAATTGTAAAAATGTTCACATCTTCATAGTATGTGTATGTGAGCCAATTATGATTAAAAGAGTCTCAAAATTTCAGCTTTTATATATAACTTTGGGAACCTGAATTTGTACAGAAACTATATTATAATTTAATATAAGAAACCAATTATAGTTAACATACAACATATATCAGTTTCCATCTCAAGCAAAGAAGTAGGGGCAGTGACTGAACTCTTTTGGTTCAGTAAAATTGTACACCTTTGGCTGAGTGTTTCTTTTATTATATATGTATTTTTAATTTACAAAATGTACCGTCTACTCACTAGGCAATTTCTATCTATTCACATTTTTAAAAACACATCTATTAAAAAAAAACTCTAAAAAGCTTGGGTAAAAACAAAAACCTTAAAGAAGCTTTAAGCTTCTACTTAAACTGTCTTCTTTAGCTCCAATTTCATAACTTAGGCCTGTCAGAAAATGGGAAGAATTATAATGTCTATTAATGTTTATTCATGTGTGTGTGTGTGTGTGTGTGTAAATAAATATTTTTTTTATTTTTATCCCACCTTTATTATTTTTATAAATAACTCAAGGGGGTGAACATACCTAATACTCTGTCCTCCTCCTGTTTTCCCCACAACAACAATCTGGTAAGGTGAGTTGGGCTGAGAGAGAGTGACTGGCCCAAGGTCACCCAGCCAGCTTTTATGCCTAAGGCGGGACTAGAACTCACGGTCTTCTGGTTTCTAGCCCATTGCCTTAACCACTAGACCAAACTGGCTCCTGTATATAATATATATTATAATATAATATAATAATTTATATTATATTATATTATATTATATTATATTATATTATATTATATTATATTATATATATTATATATATATATTGTTGCATGATCAGCATAAGACTTCTCATGGAAGTTCTAAAAGTGTGGGACAGACTGTATGAGAAAAGTCATCCTGCAAGTGGACAGGTCTATTCCAGACTAGACTGTGACTGGGCAGGTCTGGCTGAGGTGCCTGGGCATGACTCTGTGGTACAATCTGAGTGATTGGTAATATGAACTGGTGATTCCTGAGGAAGTAGGCAAGGTTCCTTTTGCTGAAAGTTGGCCACCTGTTTATTAGACCATGGTCCCTCCTGGATCATGAAGGCAGCCAGGGAATTGACCTATGTTTGGGTCCATACCGTGGTGTTGGCCTCTTTGAGAAAGCTGGCATTGCCTCTGAACTTGAAAAATGTGGTGGTGTGCCCCCTTCTCAAGGAGCCATCCTTGGACCTAATGGTTCTGGATAACTGTTGTTCCATCTCCAACCTTCTCTTTTTATGGAAGGTTGTTAAGAAGGTAGTCGGACTGCAGTTGTTGAGAATCCTGGAGGAAGCAGATTATTTCAAACTGTTTTAGTCAAATTTCAGGCTGGACTCAGTGTGGAGATAACCTGGACCATGCTTGTTGATGACCTTGGTGGAACTGGGATGAGGTAGTGAATCCATTCTTGTGACCACTGTATCCTGAGTTGGCTTTGGGGACTGGAAATTGGGGATACTATCCTGTGGTGATTTTCTTTCTTCCATTGGGGCCAGTTCCAGTTGATGTTGACTGTTGGGGAGAGGTTACTCCCTAGACCCTTCCTTTGTATCTGTCCCCTCCTCTTCAACATCGACATGAAACTGCTGCATGAGGTCTTTTGCCAGTTTGGAGTCTGTTATCATTGGTATGCTGATGATACCCAATTATATCTTTTCACCCCTGGCTATCTGCTTGGAGACTGTGTGCCTGAATGGAAAGGAACCACTTCCAGCTCAATTGTCCAAAGACTGAGTGGCTGTGGCTAGTACAGCCAACTAGATCTGGGGAGATTCCAACTTTAATCTTGGATGAGGTTGCACTTCCCCATTCAAGGCTGGTAATGCAATCTAGGGGTGTTCTTGGATTCACAGCTCCTGCTTGATGAGCAGGTAAAAGCTGTGGCCAAGAGGGCCTTTACACAGTCTCATTTGGTGCACCTTTCTTGGATCAGGAGACCCTTCAGATGGTTATTTATGCCCTAATCACCCTATGGCTCAACTATTGTAATGTGCTTTACACAGGACTACCCTTGAAGATCACTTGGAAGTTTTAACTGGTTCAGAATGCAGCAGCATGGGCAATGATGGGCATGTTTCAGTATGCTGTATTGGCTACAGGTTTGGTTCTGGGTGCAATTCAAGTTATTGATTATGAGCTGTAAAACTCTGTATGGCATAGGTTTTATCTGAGGGACTGTCTATCTTCTGCGGTGTCTGCTAGGCTGAGATGAGCTGACAGATTTGGGATGCTTTGGGTCCTTTTAATTAAACAGTTTATTTCTGAGACCTAGGTGGCACACCTTCTCTGTTGCAGTGCCTGCCCTCCAGAATGAAGTTCTGCCTGAGATCCAGGTGGTTCCCAGCTTGATGTCATTCTGGAGTGTCTTAAAGATCTGGCTGTTCTCCCAGGCTAGAGTTAAGGTGGTTGAAGCCCTTTGTGAGTTTTGTTAATATATGTTCCTTGTGTTGTTGTCCACTGTGCCATTTTGTTCTGTATCTTGTTATTCTATTTTCTTTGTTGGCTGTATTTTTTTAAAATTGTATTTTATTCTCTTTGACATATTGTGTGCCCCCAAGAGTCATTCTGGAGTTGGGCAGTGCCTAAATTGAAATAAAATAAAATAAAATAATTCCATGCTACATACATTACATGCTTTTCCATATCTTGAGGAAGTACCATAATCTCATTGCTCATAACAATAATGAAGCTAATATATTTTTGTTAGCAGATATATCATGCCCCAATATTTAAATGTTTCTACCTAAATAAATGTCTGTTTATCATTCTGTTCCAATTTGGAAGTTTATGTCCAAAGATAGAATATTCATTTTTAAATAATTAATACGAAGATATTCTGCCAAATACCAATCACATATTTAAGTGCTTTTGAAACACTGTCTGATTTTATGTCAGTAAGAATGTAGCACTTGAATCAGCTAAATACAGAATATTTAATTCCATTTTAACCATAAATATTTTATTAAATATTTATATTCTGATCCTGAAGATTGATCTGTCTGTCTATCTATCTATTTCTCTGGTCAAATTCATATTGATTTCAACATCTGTATTTTGGTACAATTTTATAGCAAGTAGGATATATGGTTGATTCTCAGCTTGTGCAATAAATGATCCTATTATATATAATCAGAATGTTGACAATCAATGTCAGGTTAACAAAACACTATAAGGAAATGAACTCTTCCCTCCTGCTTATAATATCTAAAGATAAAACATACACACACAAAAGAAAAGAGTGGACTGAGAAAAGGGAAATAAAAATACTCAGGCCCTAATTTTTAATGTTATAAAACTGCAACATCCAAAACCCTGTTAAATGGCTAGAAGAGCTGGTTCCCTAACTTCTTGATCATGGACACCATAGGTTATCAACCATCACTGGCCAAGCTTTTTGTTTCATCTGCTTTGAAGTATTGGGTGTGATCCTTAAAAAAAACCCCAAAAGTAAAAAGGAGGCTAGTATATTGCAAAGCAAAGGACCAGCCTTGATTATTTGTAAATTTATTTTATTATTGAATTTATAACCTGTTTTTTGACTTAAATAAGCATTATCTGAATATCTCAGAAGCATTTATAGGAAATGGCTGCAGTGTAGTGCTTTGTTTTAAAGCTTCCTGGATGAGTTAAATGTGAGTCTGTTTTTCAAAGTTCTGTTTTGCTGGTTAATGACAGAAATACAATGACTGACTGGGTATTTTGGAACTGTATACTCAGGAGGGTAGATGTGATTCTACTTTGTTCCTTCCCTTTACAAAGCCTCACATTTATATAACAATAGGTTCCCAGAACAATTAATTAGAAGTTGTGCTTCAGGAGATCAATACCAAGGTATTGATCTTCCAAAGCTGAAGAACCTGACTATTAAGTATGTACAGCAAACTTGGGCTACCTCTATTTCAAGAAATCCGTAAGAACAATTATGGATTGTTATAATCTATGCCACTGGTGAAAAATAATACTGGTGAATCACCCTTTGGAATAATAGGGATGTCTTATTTAGACAAGTAAAGATTAGCATAGCAACAAAAGCAATGACAGCTAAGGTAATGAGTGCCATACAGCATTAAAAGGACCATATGTAAACAATATATATCACTTTAGGATGCCATGCAATGGAAATGATCTGCACTACAAATTCTCCTTTGATGTATAGGAAGTGAACATTTTGTATTGGTTGAAAAACAAAAAGTCTAAGTTAGAGTTCTCATGACTTACCTCCTGAGTTAGGAGCATTTAAAGATGCGCTTGTAGCTTTTCATTTTTTGACTTTCTGCCTGCCTTCCCCTTGAAACATGCAGCCTGCCATATAACATATACTGAACCAAATAACAAGTCTTCTGTAGAGTCTCAGATTTGAACTAAGAATCGCATGGTCTGTGGCTGGAACTTGATTTGGGAACTACTCTGGAGTGTGAAGACTGATATTTCAAGAATATCATTACAAATAGAAAATATAATTAGCAATAGAAGGTGAAAACTTATGCAACATCAGACTTGCAATTGACAGATAGAATGAGAATTCAACATTGTTCAGTCTTTGTTTACATATTAGGATCTTGGTTTTCTTTCTCATATCAAGTTATGCTTTTTGTCCAGCTCAGGACTGTAAGCTCTCACTGACAGAAGGTTCTCAAAACCTTGGTATAAATTTCCCAGACTTATCACCTGAGGTTTTAATTTAAAAAACAAACAAACAAACCTGAACATATTACTATGCTCAGTAATTTCAAATTTTATGCTTAGTATACTTCAGTGGAATGCACTCTTAATGATAGTGCTAGACATCTTTATCCCTGAGCCAAAAGCAGTGAGCATACTACATACACAGGGCTGGCTTTAGGCTAAGGCCAAGTAGACACTAGCCTAGGGCACTAAGCTTCAGGGGCAGCAACACCATCTCTCCTTCCAAATCGTGCTAAAAATGCTATTCTTTGCATTGGCAAGAGGTGGCACCGCCAATTAATGGGGCCTAGGGGTGCCATATACTCTTGAGGAGTATACCCACATTAGGAATGCATAACATTTTCCAGCTTAAAGCTATACTTGCCTTTTGAGTTGGCTGAAACCAGGACAAAAATGAAATTTCATTTCATTTATATTTAATTAAAATTAATTTTAAAAATAACTATAATTTGTCCCCAGTCATAGATTAAGATTTTTTCCACCTATTTAGCACTTTAGAAGGTATAATTTGGTAACAACCTTTGCCAGTTTCTCTGGCCTTAGCTAAAGCTTTTGGACATTTGGACATCAAATATATTTGAGTACCAGTTGTCTCTTTTTAAAAAAATAGATTGCTTTAGTGCAATTAGCCTTTGTTTGTTTGTTTCTGTAATTGCAAAAGATTAACCTCCTACTGAAAAAGAAATTATTTCTTGACTACAGTAATATGCTTTTTAGAATTTTAAATAAGATAATCTGTTTTGCATTATAGAACTCTGTAAAGTGTAATTCTGCAGTTCTATTAGTAATTTTCACTTTTTTGTGTCTCTGATTCTTCCAGAAATTTGCCTGCTGAAGTTCAACATTTTTTCTTTCCTAAACCTCCACACAGAGCACATGAAAATGCTATTTTAGGTTTTTTTTTTTAAATCAGAGTCTTCCAAAATAGATATGTCTTATGACCCAAAACAGAAGCTGATTAAAAATGGAAGACAAGCCAACACTTCATCTTAATGAACTAATTTCCATTTCTGAAAGATACTAACTGCATTTGTAATTTCAATCCAGTGCAGCTATTTTCAGTTTCAGAATTATAAACTTTGAATGGAGAATTGACTACTGAAGGCAGAACAATATCCGATCTGCAATACTGCACATTGATACCAATGGTTTTAATACAATATAGTAAAATCATACAATATAAATAACTGCTTTTAAGATCACTATGTATATTCTGATTCATAACTATATTGGTACAGTCCTGGACTACACACTTAGAATTATTCTTTCCGTGTGTTTCACAGTAGAGGCTTACTCAATTCACTGAATAATAGTGCTTCATGGAATGAACAGTCATGTCTCTGCGTTCAGTACAGATGGAGAAAGAGAGAGAGAGACAGTCTAACTTGTTTACCATGTGATATGGACACAAGGAATACCTAAGAGTATCCATATAGATGTCTGAAATATCTAAGAGAACTAACAGAACGGAATTTATAAATAAGTAAAAGGCTCATAAGAGGTTAAGTGAAATTTGAAGATGGCTTTGCAGTCCTGTAATATTTTAACAGTAAGAACACTCCCATCCATTCTGGTAAATGGTGAAAAACTACAGATGTTTAATAAAATCTAGGAGAAGAGGCAAGACAGGACAACACTTTGGGCTTCGAAAGAGCCTGCCAGAAAGAAGTAAATAAATATCTTTATTTGTCAAATTTATACACTGCCTTTCTTCCAAGAACTCAAAGTAGCATACATAGCAATTTCTCAGTTTTCTCCACAACATAATCCCATGGGTAGTGCTTGGCTAAGAGATAGGGACTGGCCCAAAGTCACTCAGTAAGTTTTCATGAGTAAGGATGGCCTTGAACTTGAGACTTCCAGGTTCTAGTCCAACATCTTTGAGAATATATACATCTCTAGATTTGGTTGTCATGGAAAAAAATCTATGTGATTGTTAAGAGTTCAACAATGACTTGATAGCATGCAATCAATGGGTCAATGAAGATTTGGTTGAACCATGGCTACTGCAATTGTTATAGTATAAGGCAAGAATAAATATAGAAGGGCAGCTTAGTTCTTACGCAATGGTAACAAGTAAATAAAATATTATGTAGCTTTGTTACCTTCACTAGTAACTTGACTAGGAAGGTTCCTCCAGAAAAGATAATAATATGGATGATGAAAACAGTAAATATGTTCTTTATATTCAATGTGTAGCATCAGGCCTCTTTCTCCACACATTATCTTTATTTCGGGGGAAAAAATCCCATCATTTTAGGCTTTCAGAACTCTCTGGTTCTCCAGGCCCAGGAAAAGGGGGTGGGAGTAGTTGACCTACAGTATATCCAATAATTTAGGTAATACTTTTAGTTATTTACAACTTCACACAAAGTCTCAGAAATGGATAACAGACACTGTACATTAACACTATATTAAAATTTGCTCATTGTAGGAGATGATTGAACAGCCTCGTGTGGCTCAGAGTGGTAGGAGGCAGTATTGCAACCGAAAACTCTCCCCATGACCCAAGTTCAATCCCAGTGGAAGCTGGATTCTCAGGTAGCTGGCTCAGGTCGACTCAGCCTTCCATCCTTCCGAGGTCAGTAAAAGGAGCACCCAGCTTGCTGGGGAAGGTGCCGACTGGGGAAGGCAATGGCAAACCACCCTGCTATAGTCTGCCAAGAAAATGTTGTGAAAGCGGCATCCCCCCAAAGGGTCAGACATGACTCGGTGCTTGCACAGGGGACCATCCACACAGGAGATGATTAGACCGACTTAACTAGAAGAACATCAATCTTCTACCTTGGTGTAGATGCACAAACACTGATAACTTACTTTCTCTCAAGTGCAACATTTCTTTACATAATCTGTTCAGTGATTCCAAACCGTATTTGTAATCACGCATAGCAGGAATTAAAATTCAGATAGCTCAGAAGTGTAGCCCTCACAAGTATTCTGCCATTTGAATTTTGCATCAGTTGACATTTCCAGAATGCCTTTTATGGCTGTCCTTTCTTGAGTAACAAATAGCAATAGCAAGTTTTTAACTCTTAGAGTACCTACTGTATGAGTAGGCCTGTTCAAGACCAATAAGAGTAAGTAATTTGAACCTTTCTCATACCACTTCTGTGGTTACTTTAAAAAAAAAACTGTGAGGACACAATCAATTCAGGGTAGAGGCGACCTTCTTCATGTTCCAGTATGTTCCAGCAGGCAGCAATAGTTGACTATGAACTACCATTTAATCCAGAGCACTGTACACATTAGATTATTGTTCTTAGCAAGGGCAACATGCCGTTGCACTTGGACCTTGACTGATGTCTGACAATGCTATATGATGTTAAGCTTGGCAGAAACTGATCACTAACTGTTGGCTATGTGTCTACCTTGATATGGTATGACTTTTTTCCAGAATCAAAGAAATGAATACATTTTTTTCTTTAAAAAAGCAAAAAAATCACAAGTCATCTCACTGAAGTTTACATATAATGGAGTGAATAAATTATTAACAAGGAGATTATGCTAACCAAATTTAAGCATGATTATATGTATACTTATATACTATACATTACACAGCAAGGCAACTGTAGACATTTAGAATATGGTTTTTAGGAAAAAAATTATAAGACAATTAAAAAATAAAGAGGAAAAGACTAAAGTAGATACTAGCACTAATCTTCAATGTTCAATGTAATCTTTAAATACAGTATCTAGACTGTGGTCAGCAGTTGGGAAAACAAATGGAAGGGAAGGGGAAAATATCTCACTAGGAAGTTTTTGTGTTTGTTCATGCCTAATAGTTGTTTGTCTTTGTTGTATTCTACTGTCACTAATGTATAGCCTTTTTTCTTTGTATTTCATTATTCTAACAATAAACATTTATTCAAAAAAAAAAGATTGGTCATACAGCAGCTATCAAACAACAGGCAACCAGACTAACACATACATGATGCCTGCTTATGAAAATGTTCAACCTATCTAATTCAGAAAAACAACAACAACAGAAAAATTTGAATTCTGTGTGTATGTGTATCTGTTTATGTGAGTCCATGTATTTGTGTATGTGTGTATATACACACACATACAGGTACACAATCTTTACTATATTCTATCCTGTAAGGCAAATAATCTGTCAGAACTCTATTTCTTAATGCATTGATAAAAAGTTGCAGAGGTATCGTAAGTTATATAAAGATGAGTATATACCAGTAAGAAAAATCTAAACTCTGGGATGTTAGTAGCCTTATGGCCACAAGGAAATTTCAGATTTTAAATAATGTTAGCTTTAATTTTATCCTGAAACAATAGTAGCTGTAGTTGCAACTTGCAATGGTCAATGAGTATGATTTTATGTTCAGTTTTGTTTTCAAACATCTAATAAAAGAATGACCAAAGGTATATTTAGAGTGGTAAGAGACAGACTGAAAAAAGATCAGTCAGATATGGTTAGGTTTAGTATCTGTTGCTTTCTATCTATCATTGAGCAACGAAAATCAAGTTAAATAACTTAGCTATTTACAGCATGATAACATTCCTCTGTGAGATGTAGTGGTATGATTCAACACATACCTTATGAAAAATTAATATTTCTGCACAATCCAGAAAATACATGTGATTTGTGATACATGTGATAATTTCATTCTTATTATAAATGCAACATCGTACTTTCCAAATTCTTAAGAGCAAAGACATTTCTAAAGTCATGCAAATGAATGATGATGGAATGCTTGTGATAAGGTCAAGTGGAGGCAAGTGAAACTATCACTGCATGCTAACTACACTCTTAAGAGGATGCCATTTCTCCATATAACCTTTTGTCTGCATTTCATGGCTTTTATTCTAGCAATATTGAACTCAAAGATAATTCTGATGCCTCAGAAGAACAGTCAGATAAAAAACAAATATGGACAAAAGTTTCAATGTTGTTTGATTTACATCTGTCACTGCTTTTTGTTTTTGTTTTGTTTTGGTCAAATGCAGAAGATTATGAAATATATGCTTTTCTATATATCATAATTTTAAACATTGTACAATAACAGCATATTATATCAAGTCTATTACACTGTGCCAGCAGTTCCCAAAACATAATAGGTCTCAATTAACTATTTAAATATAAAATAACTGCAGAGTCCTGCACGCTCAAAGAAGTTGAGCAAAAAAGAATCTGCTACGTCTTCCAGACTTTGCCTTTCATTCCATTAAATTTTCTGGTGAAAATTTTGTTTGCTACTTGCTCAAACATTATCAGTTCAAGATGGCTAGGAATTATTGGAGGGGAAGATTGAAGGAATAGTACAAAACAGAAACACATGTTCAGCACCTTGTTTTGTGCTGTCAAATTCTTTAGCTTTGAATAATTAAATGAAAAGCTTCACAGTATGTCTATGTATATTTAATAGAAGGAACTAGCATCATTTAAATAGCTTTTAAAGCAATTCTTAAACAAAAAGGAAGAGTCCTTGCTCCCATTTGCTGACTAGATCAGCTTTTACCAGTGTGGTGCCATCCATATGTATCTCAGGCCCGGCTCTACTGCATTTCTTTTCAAACTCTATTTTTGCAATCACATTCTGTATATTTTCTAGCAGCAACTTAGCCTATCAGCCAAAAAAAGCCCTTTGCTTTTTGTATCCTCTGAAACAGGCGATGATAATGATTCTGATTTTATTTCTCTCTCTTGGCACTGCTCTGATTTGTAATGATGTCAACCTTCATCAGTATTTTTGTGTTAATCTCTCCACCTGGGTGTCTGTGGATAGGCAAGTGATTTCACATGCATGAGACACTTATGCCTGATCAGTCTATCTAAATTTAGTTCCCAGTTACCATGGGAAAACCATGGTTCTGCAAACTATCCTAACCTTTCCTGTTGTTCAAGCTGCAGTGTAGTTATTTATCTATTTGTATGACAAACAGTAACTACTTGAGCACACCAGACAAAAGATAATATAAAAAAATAATAGCCTTGTGAAGATTTATCACCTCAGAATAAATGCCCAAAATTCAAGTCTCTGTTACAGGATGGCATAAAATCATTAATGAAGACAGGACAACATGATCAGGGCTGGTTGTAATGGTGGCATGAGAAATGGCCCTTGATGTCTCAAATTCATGTGACTAGAGTAAGCCACAACATGGAACATAATGAAGGGAAGCTATAGTTCCATTCCTGAAATGTTAAAAACATGTTCCTGAACTAGAACCAGGTTAGCTAAGAAATTATCCTTACTGTCTGGATTTTACTACATCAGAGTTAATTGTATACTGTATCTTGTCGACAGAGTACCCTTTGTGAATGCCTGCTTGCTGAGCAACTAAAGAAATTGCCAGGTTCAGGTTTGATATATTGTTGCACTGATTGATCACCATTTCATGGAATTGTGATTGTGACATGCTATCAATACTTAATATTTCAAAATTATGAACAGTCACATCTGGAAGTAGACTTATATAAGCCTTTCAAGTATAATTCTGAGCAGTGCAACTGAATATGTTGTATTCAACCACAATAGCAAAAAGCACACTGCAAAAACCGATTACTCTAATAGCATCCTGAAGTGTGAGCCAGCATAATGAAGCATAGATTTTCCATATTATAATGAGAAACCATTGTCATATTAGCTACATAGAATTGATGTCAGACAGTATGGACTGAATAAAATGGCATATAGAGAGGCATCACCATTGTTGAATTAGCATGGAATACACATCAAATTGGTAGAACAGATGTGACTAGTTACTATCATTTTTCTCTTTTCTTTCTTTGTCTCAGAATGTCTCTGTATAATGTGACATTTTAACAGAACAAAGGCAGACTAAGAACTTTCTATTTTACTATCTTAAAATAAAAACGACTGACAAGGGCATATGATAATCTCTTCAATATGGAAAACATTTTTTTGAACATCTGTTCTGGAAAATAATTTTATTGGTTCATAAGTTTCTCATTGGCTGGATCCCCACATCATGCTCATCACTGGGATTTTTTAAAATCATGTTTTCTGAATAAGCCACAATGACTCTGTTCATACATCATATTAAGCCATAACCATACAAATTGCAACGGTAGAATCAGAACACATGGTAGATCAAGAACAAACCATATTATAGTTTAGTGCATTGCATTAAGACCCAGTAGGATTTTAGATACTGACCCTATGAAAATCATTGCTGGATTGGCCTTGCTTCAGGATTTTTATTACCATTGTTCAATTTAGCTGAGTTTGCTGATAATGGTTTGGTTTATTCTTTATAATGTTATATATTTTATAGAGTGTTGGTGAATTAATTCTTGTAAGAAGAGTTCTGATTTGTGAAAATTAAAACTGTTGTCATAGGAAATTGTGTAAAGCTAGTAAGGGATAAAAATAATGTTGACTGAGATGACTGCTTTTTCACTCCTGTTTAAAACATCCTTTGGCATATAAACTTGGGGTTTCTTTTACTGCTTAGAAATGATGTTGTGGGAAGGGTCATACTTCTTTTCTGATCAACTTTAGAATATTCCTCAATTGCCTGTTGTGATTTTTTCCTACTCCCCTTCCCTCTCCTCCTGCTTTTTAATACCTACTAACCCCCTTTTCCACTATTTACTGTATTTCCAACCAATTTTATATAAATTCCACTGGCAGGCAGTTTTCAGTTGTTAGATGTATTTACAACATCTTTGGGAAAGTTTTTTTTAATGGTTAGAGAATAAAAGTCCTCTCATTGGAAAGAAGAAAGTATAAAAGTCCTCTCATTGGAAAGAAGGCACGCTATAAATAGATGTGCTATGCAAAGAAGGGAGAGGGCAAAGGTATAATAGATATAAATGAAGGTGATATGCTCTTGTGGAGTGGAATTAACAAATATATACATGGAAGTGAAGGATGCAGGTTAAAATATGAATGAAATAGCTAAAATATATATTTAAAAGTATTAGTTGGTGTCATGCAGATTGCTGTGGGTACATATCATAGGTAGGGAATAGTTGCATGTTACTCTCCAGGAATTATAATAATGAAAGAACCAGAGATGAAATTTGGAAAACATTGGGCAACATTCTGAATGAATGCAATCTGGTGGGAAATATTGTTATAACCAAAGTCTAGGAAGGGCAATTCAGCTTTATGATGCATGGGAAATACACAGTCCAGATTTTTTGTTCATCATCAGGTGATTTAGAAATGTAAAAAAATAATAAAGAAAATTTACTGTGTGTCTGTTAAAGTATATGATCAGGTGAATAGGTCTGAATAATTTAATTATTTAATGTTTTGTGCAAATATGGAGTTGAAAATTGGTTGCTGAATGTAATAGGAGTGGTCAAGCTGAAGTAAGCTTAGCAAATAGTTGAGAACTGAGCACAACATAAGGCAAGGATATGTGATGGTTCTTGGTGCTTTATTCTATCTATGGATTAATATATGAAGATAATGTGTTGATGTTAGATGTATCAGGAAAATGAATGCATGAGCATTTTTATATTCAGACAATGCCATGCTTTTTACAAAAAATCAGAATGATTTCTGGTAAACAAACTCTATCATGCATAATGAATGTGCATCTAAAAATTAATGTATGAAAGACCAGTAGATATGTCTGCACGAAATGAAGTGGACCATTGCAAGTATACATAAATGGGATTAAAAATCCAAGGTTAAATAGCTGAATTTGTGCACCTTGATACAACATTTACTAAAGCTGGGGAAATGGAGAAATGTTAAGACATGAAAATGCTTGTAGAAGTTTCGTGAGCAGTAAGCGGTATTATGTAAAAACTGAGCATTTGTCAAAAGAAATGGTGTTGGTGAAAACTAGCTTTAGCTATATTTTATTTTCCTTTCTTTTATATCATGCCTTTTTTTTTTTGCTATATCTTTCTTGTATTTTGCCTGTGCTTTGCATAGCTGCTTACCTCAAAAGGGAATATATATATAATCAGTATATATAGAGAGAGAGAGAAAGAGAGAGAGAGGGAGAGGGAGAGTTATTCCAAGCTGTTCTACTATCACAGTATTGATTATGTGCATTCAGAAAAGAGATTGGATTCTAAATAAGAGATGGGGAGCTTTGTAGAAGAATACGACTTTCAGCCAAGAAAGCTGTTGCCTTACTACTGCCTAATCTGCTCTCTGTTTGCTTATTTTCCTTTTTATTTGCCTACCTCTCCTCTTTTATACTGTTAATACTGTGCTAGCATTTCTCAAATGTGTATCACTTAAAGAACTATTTGCATATTGCTTTAGAATCAGGATTGTCTTACCCTGGGTCAGAAACTTGAGAGCAAAATGGCAAAGTAAGACCTCTAAGGTCCCTTCAAACTTTACAGTTCTGTGAAAACAAGGGGAGAACATGTGGCAATGACTCATCCCTATCCTCCTCTTACAGTAACAATTGAGCTTCCTCATAAATCGATAAAAACTTTATCTTTAAGATACACTAGTGTTTCACACTGCTTTTCCAGGTGGAACTTACCACATTTTTGATGTATATAGCCAAAGTGTATAATTTTATTTATTTATTTTATTTATTTATCAAATTTTTATCACCACCCATCTCCCCACCAAAGGGTAATTTAATAATATTTTTATATAGATCAAAGTATATAATTATATTTTATATAATTTTATAATTTTAATTTTATATATTTTTTATAAAAATATATAATTTTTCTATGTAATTTTTAATGTAAACTTATCTTGATATTCTTAATTCTCTTTGTATCATAAACAATCATTCAACAATTCTTATTTAGGAAAAGACATATGCACTGTAATGTTCACAGGTACCCTAAGCTCTGTGTACAGAATTGGACCATATGGCTTAACATCTGGGCATTTTTGGTCAGTAAGGCAATTCCCATCCAAGTAAAAACAGTTGTAAAAAAGGGGGATTAGGGAGTTTACTGGCACAGCTAAGGAACAACTTGCCAAGTCTTGGAAGCCCAAATATGAATGGAACAGAAAAATTGTCCATGGGTTACAGATGCCATGCTTTACCGAAAGTGCAAAACCTGAAGTCAAGAAAATTGGATGAGTTTTTATATTTATGTAAAGACTTATACAATGAGCACTTGGAAATTGGAATGAATTTAAAATTTAATATTTTCATTTTTAAAAATTTGTTGAACAATAGCAAAAAACAATGCATAAAAAAGCAGTGTCTAAAAAGGAATTTTCATACACATTTTATTAAAAAAATCGAATTGATAGAATTAATTTAAGAATAACATGGGAAACTGGCAAAACAGATAAAAGAAAGAGCTGTGTGAAAAAGTGTTTCTTTTTATAATTCTGTACTACTTAAGCCTTGCTTGATGAGCAAGACCTTCCCGGTCAGTGGTAGACATCCTCTGATTTATGATTTTTTTATAATCTCTTTTTTATAATCTCTTTAAATCTACTTGCTTTACTTCTTCTCATTCCATACTCTTGACTTATCTTAGTATCATAGCTCACTCCTGTCATGTGTATATGAAAGGCCATTATTTTATAAGAAGATGCTTGCCTGGTAAAGATCTCTGTATTAAATTTGCTGTTGATTTATTTGAACTCAAGCAGCTATTATGATCCAGGCTATTGCCTATCCAACCCTTGGCATTAGGGCTATCCGTTCTTTGTAAATTTGGAAACTGTTGTGGCATCTATATAGGAATACAGTACTCTATTTCTTAACTTACCCAGAAATATCTTGCTGGAAGGAACAGCCCAGTTCATGGGGCATCTGAAAATATTCCCATAACTATTGCTAACAGATAGCAAAAGTCATGCATTTCCCTTGTGGATTTCCACAATGCAGAAGTCATTTTAGCCACTTCCATATGGAGCTTTAGCGCATGACAACATTCAAAACTAAAAGTCAGAAAGAAGTTGTGATTTCCCATATACATGGCTTACTAAATCATATTTTCAATAGAAGAAATATATGTGGCTGAGGGTTGAACTGGTGCTTTCTGAGCTTGGTTGTTTGCTTGCAGATGTTTTATTCCATGACTAGGTAACATCATCAGTGCCCTGATGATGTTACCTAGTCAGGTAATGCAATGTCTGCAAGAAAAGAACCAGGCTCAGAGAGCATCAAGGACTCCACAAACCATATTTATTCAAATAACCTAATTTTATGGGTTTGAACAATAAATTGAATTATAAGCTAAGCACATATTTGCATAACTCACTACGCTAAAATGTCATTTGCTAGTTTGCTGTTCAGTGTCTTGTACAAATGTAGCCTGAATTAGGGATTAGGTCCAGATACTTTCTTTCCCAAGGTCTCTTGATTAACTTCCTATGTAAGCAAGCAAGCAAATGGCTAATCCAAGACTGCCAAAAAAAAAATGCTCCTCATTTTGGTATGCATTTTGCAGCAATGCAAATCACACTCTGTTAAACATACGAAATGAATACTGTTAACTGGTATGCAGAGGGTCACCATGTGCTCTTTCCTTCCTCCTGACAAATGTAGAATACTGGCAAGTACAGCAGCTGTTAAAGTTGCATTTTGTTCAGTCCACAAATAAGGAACATGAGAAGTATCAGTAGTAACAGATGATGCTGAACCAAATCTCTTTTGACATTAGAAAGATGCCTGTAGGTACTGAGTGCAGATGGAGGATAACTGACCTTTCAGAATGGAAGTTTCTCATGCTTCCTTGTTCTGCAATGTGAACAGATCATTTTCAAAAATCTGCTTAGTTATCTGGTGAAATACCAGCTGATCTATTGCAATTCATTACAATTCTTATGTATATACAGTTTCATTTTCAGACATGGTGAGCAACATGCTGTACAACTGAACTTCTTGTCTTACCAAAGGTACCATTGTCTGCACACCTCCAAAAGCCCCAGTTAGCTTTTTTGGTGTGTTGCAGGGAACTCTTTTCTCAGTATGATAGATATGATAAAAGAAATATTTTAGTCTGTCATTCAAAAAAGTGTTGGATTACCAGGAGCACTACAGTGCTTCCCCTGATTGGAGTCAGAAGTATGCTGCTATTTTCACTATGATGCTTCAGTAGTTATATCATAATGGCATTATAGAAGTATATCCTATTTATTCAAGAACTAGTTACCTGTGAATTGAGGAGATTTGTTTTTATATTAGCTAACATTCTTATAATAAAGAAAGAAGCTGTTGAGAGTAAGAAGGGGGTTTAAAAAGCTCATCCCCAAAGATCCAGCCACAGTTTCCACCACAGTTTACATGGAGTTTAAATAAGGTCTCCTATATATGGTACATATGCGTCATAGTAGGTAGATGCATATAGCTGACCTTGGTAGATCTTAAAAAAGCTAAGCAGGCCTGGTCATACTGTACTCAGTACTCAGATGGGAAGCTTCCAGGATATTACAGGACTGTAAATTAAGCTGGGAAGTTTGAAAAAAAAATCTGGAAGAAGGAAATGACCAACTATTCCATACCATTGACAAGAAAGCAACACAAACATATCCATATGGTCCTAGAGATGAGTTTGACTTGTGGGGAGGACTTTATCCTACCTTATTTATAAATTAACTCTCTCTCTCTCTCCCTTTCTCTGTCTCACAAACCCACACACATTCACTGGGGCAAAAGAGCTGATATTATTGTTTTGTTCTGTTCTGTTTTGTTTGGAAAGTAGGGAATCTGGGCATTGTTTGTGTCTTTATGTTTTGAATCTCTCTCTCTTTCTCAGGTCTAAGCTTTCTTTTTGCAGGAGATTGTCTTAAATTCAGAACTGTTTTCTTGGTACCATTATATAAATAAAATTTATAGCCATACAATATATAATCACCCTTAACATTCATTTTGGTGTTGGGATCCTTAGCATAATAATACAAAGTGATGTTATTAATGAATATTTGTAACTGAATTTGAATATAAGTTGCTGTATATGCAGACAATGATTACCAAAGATCTTTTACCCAGGCTTACCAGCTCTATTACCCAGATGAAAGAAGATATTAAGAGGTGGATCAAAATACTCCAAAATTTATGGTGAAAAATCACTGGGGTGAAAATGAATATTGCATCAAGACTGATGCACCTTTTGAGAACAATGCCTGTGTTGGTTCCACATAAATATTGCAAACAGATTGATAAGTTAATGGTTAAATTTTTATGAAAGGGACAAATATCCAGGTTTTCTCTGCTGAAGTTATGGTTCGTATGATTATGGTCATTTTAATTTTTCCAGTTTTAAAGACTATCATTAGGCTTGGTTGTTAATTTCAATAATGTATTGGAATGAAAATGTTATTGTCTATTCATTGTGATGCAGACTACATTAGATGATTTGTGGGTTGTGAACTGAATATCATGTTGATGAAACAAATTCCACTTATTGCTTATTCTTCCAGGAGAAAGATATCATCAGGGTTATCTAATTTCATTTAATCAAGGCATACATCTCCATAATTCCTTCCTAATTTTTTCATCTTATCTCCTCATCTTAGAGCACTCAGATGGAAGATTCCAAAGGATAGGAGAAAACAGAAAAATAAAACTGCATAACTGTTGTTCTTAACAAGAAACACATGAAAATGAGATCTACAGCCTAGCTTTTAGATATTTCCCATCATTCCCAGTTTGACTTAAAGACAAAGGGGAACAGTTCCCTGCTGCCTGCAGGCTGAAAGTAAAACAAACATTTGCAATAATCCAATACCACAGTGCCTTCAAGTAATATGTTATTAATATACTATTTATGGCATAATAATAGTGATTTCAATAAAAAAAATCCAAAAAAGTGTCAGGGATATAGTTTATCTAGATTTATATTCATTAAGAATGGTTTCTTCTTACCCTATCTTACTTTTTCAAATAGTTAATATAAATCTGACAATTTACTATTGTATAGTCAAGCTCAACTTGTGAAATCTGTACCAGACTTGGTTCTATTATTGAAAACAGTTGCTAAACATTTGATCATTAGTAGTTGTCAGCCCTTTCAGGTAGGCAAGGTCAAGATATATAGGCAAAATGAGGTTCAAAGAATGGTTTTTATTGCCATAGGGTAGAATAACAGAATTCTGAAAGCCTCTCATTGTTTTTATCTGCACCATCTTATATTAAACAGAATCAAGACAGGATTATTTTCTTTCTCATGCTTTCCTCTTCTGAACCCTGTCCTCCCCAAACAGTTTATTTCTTCCCCATCCCCAAGGCCAGATCTATATTCTTTGCAATAGGAAAGGTATTAGCCAGGTTCCAAAATAATGTATATCAAATAACATTTATTGTTATTTTAAACTAATGTTGCATATGCAAGAAAAGGAAAAAAAACTCCAAGAATTTTCAACGATTTCTGTACATGGCCATTTGTTTTCCAGATGATGATAACACTGAACATAAGAGAAAATAACTCTTAGTAACTGGGGTAGGCATAATGATACCCACTACTAGAAGGGTGGAAACTGCCACTCAGGCACAAGTCTTTCAGTTTTATCTCTAGCCTTTCCATGTGCAAATAGAGAGAGATGATAGGCACAATAACTGACATTTTTTAAAAAGTTCCTTTTGGATTAGTGAGCATCTTGGGTGTTTGAAAGGATTAGGGGTAAGAATGGTAGGTCATCTATTTACCCAACATCCTTTTTAGCATACCCCTCCTAGTATACTCAGTATGCCCTAATGTTATCTTATTTTATTGCGTGGATGTTCATGTGTGTGTATGCGCCAACAGGCACATCTTAACAACGCACCATGTTGTGGCCACTCACTTTTTTTTAAGAATGCCTCCATAGTCGTTTAAGAGGCAAGAGGCATCCACATAAATAAAAAATGATACTTTGGTTTGCACAGTACTTTGCAGAGTGCCATCTTCCTATTTATTTTTTTAAATAAATGCATAAAAAGCAAATTAAATACAGGTGGGACAGAGCACCAAAGAAGTGTCTGTCTATACACTGATGCACACTGCTGTCCCCACATACAGTTGTGTTGCCAAATAGTAACAAAGTTGGTACTTAAATCTAATGGCTATAAATCTAACATGAAATATTTTACATGATATAAGATAAGAATTGTAGGAGCTTTCATAATATATTTGGACATTATAGTCTGGGAAAATGTATTTCTACAGTTATTTGGAGACATATTTGGAAATTAACAACAATTCCATTTTCTCAGATGGTCTCGTCTTGGCTTTACAGCAAAAGAGTTGTATTGGCGAGAAGCCTGCTGGGATTTAGAAAGCCATGCATTGTTACTGCACTTTTAGCCATTTAGTGAAGGCTTTTCCTAATAAGAGCAGGTGGGACCCTGCCAAGGGTCTGTGTATTTTTTTGGCACTTTTTCCCTTTGTAATCTCGGGGCATTTCTGAAAGCAAGTCTGCAAACATATCTAGTTAAAGCCTTGGTAGATTCACTTTATTTTAAACACTGACCACCTTCCATAAAACTGTAATGGGAACTGAGATTGTTCTAAAAGGTAAATCCAAGAATTTTTCTTCATCCACATTCCTATATACTTACAATATGTACATGGCCTTTGGAAGGATTACTCTAGTAAAGGACTCATTTGTATTCCTGTCACTTGTGTATGTTATTACTTTTCCTACTTCAGAATAACAGATGTATTAATAACTCAGACAGATTTTTTTTCCTTTTGATCTTGGTACATTTTTTGGCTTTGAGAAGGTATGGCAATACCTACAAAATCCTTACTTTTCCCCATTTTGAATGCAAACAATATGGCTAGCTAGAAGGTTTGCAAATGTAAATATAATTTGCCAGCAAGGGTAAATGGACTTGCCTTCTATAGAAAGCCCAGTGGCCCAGCATGCTAGCAGATTCATCGCAGAGGCAGACCTTCTCCTAAAACTGGATGTCTCTGTAGCAATTTTTCTTTATTTTTGTTCCTTTCTTTCTTTAATAGCTCCATGGCCAGGACATTCCCTTTAAAATTGCAGGGAATATATAGTTTTAACGCAGGTCAGAATTTCCATGGTGTATCTTATGGTACTATGTTTAAGGTATACGAAGGGCTGTCTATGTAAGTAAAGCAAGACCATTTTTAAAAGAAAAAGGAATGAAAGGCCATTAATTTCTCTTCTGGTAGTCACATGTTGGCAATAAACCATTTGTCATAGATGAATCATTAGTTGGTTTAAACTGCTGTGCCAGTCCACTGACTTTGGCTAAGCACACCGTCCTCCATAATTACTTGTTAGGTTAATGCTCCAGCACACAGATACACAATCCACAGCTGTTTCTTTGAAATAGGGCAGACTCACTACTCATTCTGTATGTCAAGCTAACAGTCCTTGTGTTATGTAATAGGTTAAAGCATGCCAGATTATCTCAGTGCTGATCATCTGCCAAAGTCCTTCTGTTTGGAGTGTTCCACAGACAATTGCTAAACTACAATAATTTATGTGCTGAATTAGTGATATTTAAATGACAACTGCTGACTCAGATCGGAATCTATCTCCTTCCCACTTTTCTTTCTCATTCTTATACGTGTTTTTTTCTTATTTATGGCTAAAGTTCTTTTCAATTAGACTATTAAAGTATATATATTGCACACATGCACAGAGGCACACCTACACATAAATAAATACACACATACCATGTTTTAATTATGGAAATTAAGATTCTGTGCAAAACTCTCAGCTTAGTAGAAATTTCAAATGTCAGCTCTGTGACCATGTAATATCATATTCAACAGAACTTCTTGAGTTTAAATATGATATCTTTTATTGTTTAATTTTAGTTCCAGAACAAAAAATATAAAAAACTGACCTGTAATATGTTTGGTTCATTCCTGTCCTTAAATCTGCTATTCCCATGTATATGCTTCTGTTAGGAATAATATCATGCAAACGATTGCAATAAGATTTCATAATTTTTATTAAAAACTAGCTAATACTGTGAAGCATGTGAATGACAAATTGTCTAAATAATCAATATATTGACATGTGCACACACACACATATATATATTCATGTAGTTAAGGTTTTAATCATTCCACTAGATTTCCAACACGCTGTGCAATCTTTATTTATAATTCCAATTTACCCTCCATACAATGTTTTAGAATACAAAAGGGCTCATACAGTGTGCTAGGCCATGATATGGTATATATGCTTTGGTTTGCTAAGATGTGTACCCAGACATAAACTGTACCTTTTTCAACAACCCACAGGATGATGTGCGCCTCCCAAATCTCAGCATGGCACCAGAGCACCTCCAGATTATACTTTGTTCAGTGGCAGAATAAATATTTGACATCTTTTTGTTTTTAAAAGACTGAAATAGATATTTTAAGTTTCATTTTTTATCTGAAAAAAGGCCTCTATCCTTGCAGTAATGTCAGTGCATCACTGCATACTCCTTCTACATCACTCAGAGGTTGGGGAAAAGTATTGTCCACACCACAGCAGGGATGTCCAGAGGTGGTCAACAAAGTCAAGATAACAGCCATAACAGTTGATGGAAGCTTTACCCTTTGATCATCCCTGCAGACAACCCAGTCCACAGCAAAGCTGTCTGTTCCGAGCATAGTATGAAAATAGAATAGTATGACTGTCTCATCCCCATAACATTGGCCCTACCAGATCATGCAGAGAGGGCATGTTACAGACCCCGTCTGTAAGAGAATTTCATCTGGTGGGGTCCAGGAAGTGGGCCTTCTCTGCAGTGGCCCCCGCCCTTTGGAACATCTTGTCCCCAGAGGTGAGGCAGGCCCCATCGCTCCTGATGTTTAGGAAGGCCCTGAAGACTTGGCTCTGCCTCTCGCTTGGGGCAGGAAGGTGGGTAGCCATTCTTGGGGTTGGCTTGCGCCTTAGAGTCCCTCCCACCGGATTGCCATCTTAGAGCCACTTGGATTTTATATTTATTTACACTGTATTTTATATTGGAAAATTGCTATTTTATTGGATTTTAATGTTTACTGTTGTGGTTTAAATTTTATTGTAAACCGCCCAGAGTCCCTCTTGGGGGAGATGGGCAGTAATAAAATTTGAATAATAAATAAATAAATGAGAACCTAGATAATAACACCTTAGTAAGAATTTTAAATATGTTAAAGTCTCATCTTCATTAAATTATTTCATTCAGAACTTAAACCATTGGCAAAAGTTTCAAACATGTAAAGGTTGCTGTAAAACAGTAGAAGGATGCCATCTCTGTTTCTGCTGTCCAAGACTCCAGAAACATTATTCTCAGAAATACAGTTCAGGCATCCCTGATCAACCTGTATAGCAACTTCTACATTGTACAAAGTTCATCACAGCATTCTTCTATAAATCTGAATGCATACTTCCTTTTAATATGCCATTGTTTACAAAGTCAGAAGAAGAAAACAATGAATATAGCAGGCGCAAATGCCTGGACACTCTTACTATCAGTATTTTGTAACAACACCCTCTGGCAAAAAATAAAAGCTTTCCAACCTTTCCTGTAGCCAAAAGTCGTTCATTCTTGCTTATGGATTTTCTCCACTGCCCATTCTTCCTTGCATAATTCTTGTAGCTCTGAAATATTCTGTTTCCTTGAATGCCTTGTATTTTGTAGATGTCCCCACAGATCTTCAGCCTGGGGACTGTGAAGGCCATTCCAAAATATTTATTTTTATTTCATGTGAGGATTTCATGGTTGATTTGAAGTCTATTTCAGATCATAGTCTTGCTGAAATATCCAACTTCTTTCAGCTTCAATTTCTAGAAACCATAATAGTGTTAAAATAACTCTGTTGTTTGCTTATACATTACTAAACAGGCTTCAGTGTTGTAGTAATATCCCGAAGGACCTTGATAGCTTAAGACCATGATGCTTGAGGAAGTGTCTTCCCCATTTTGTACCAGCTGAATATTAAGTACAATCCCTCCTCCCAAATTACTAGAAATGTATGTAGTATTTTTCCCTTCCTATTTAACAAATAGCTCCACAGTAATATTTGGAGGAGCTGAGAAAGCTGGATTCATACTTCTAGGGGATACGTGCATTTCTAAGATTATTCACTATTCCTCTAATTAACTGTATAAAGGACAGAATGAAAAATCATCAAGAGTGAACATTTTCCTCTCCTCCTTTAATATTGCTTTCTTATCCTCAATCTTTCTGCAATTCAAAAAGAGCAAAATTTCTAAATTCCCAGTGGTCCCTTATAATTGGAAACAGTGGCCAAGAATGGGAAAGCATTATTTAAAAATTCCCCTGATATAATAAATATAATTAGCAATCATGCCAGCTATGTTCAATATAATTTTGGCAAAAGAATAATTGAGAAGACAAAGCAAGAATTACCATGCAGGTCAAGTCCTGCTAACAGGAATATGAGCAACCTGCTGAGAGAAACATTTGCCACAACTTCTCCAGAAATACTCATATAAAAGTTCATTTTAACACACGTCTGCTTTGAAGTCTTATTAAATTTGTGGGACTTTCTCCCCAGTAAGTGTGAGACATAAAATTATAAGAATAATTATGGTGAAAGTATAAAATTACCTTTAAAATGTTCATTGTGTAGGGCGCAGTTATCCTAATCTATAGCACTAGGATCCCTGAAATATTAAGTATAGATCCCAAAATCTACTAGATTATATACTTTTCCTGACAGAAGAATACTATTAAATATGTGGAGAGAAATCATACTAGCTGTAACTAATTTAATTAACCTAAATTAATTATATTCAAATTAGGTGCTTTTACACCATTAGTTAGTTTGTTTAACATGTACACTGCCAAATCCCATTGGACTCCTATTTTAGGGGTGTAGTCTCTGGCATGCTGTTCAAATGCAACTGCAATATTTTATACTCCAAATGTGCTGGGGTAGAGAACAGAATTTGGATTTCTATCAGAAGAGCTGAAAGTTAAAGCCTCTGTTTAACTCAGGGAAGTCACCCTGACTAATTTGTCACAGTCTGACTTCACAAAACTCAAGATGGTTTTGGGTACATTTCATTGAAATTTTTGAAGATATAAACATGGTAGATAAATAAAGAATAATACTCTGGAGTCGGCTATGTGCTCCCTCTGAATCCTAACTATTTTTGACAAGTGTTATTTTTGTAGTCAGTAATTGCAGCTTACAGCTTTCATATAATTGCATATCCAGGTTCTAAATATTTGATCATAAGTTTACGGACCATTTGTTTTTGAGAACACAGGGCAACTGACACAGATTACTGAATCCCATCACCTTAATGCACACCGCAGGCTATCTTTCCTTGTCTTCTTTCTCTTGCTGATACATAACTTTCTTCCCATGAAATCTTTAAATATATAATGAGATTTATAACTACATGCTTACACCTTTAAAATACTAGCTTAGAATTAGCAGGCCCGTTTCAAGTTCTAGCAATCAAATTATTGTTGAATCAAGGTATATATTTCTACTATTAGATTGATACTGCTTTAACAAACATATGTTATCCATCTGGTAATGCATCACCAAGAATAGAAGAGAGATTTCCAAAAGAGAAAAGGATCTACTCTTCTTGGCTGCTGCCTCCCAACTGAACTTTAAGTTTAGTGCCCTCCATATGTTTTGGATAAGAACTTCCACCATTGTTGTTGTTATTATTATCTTTATTTATTCATCACTTTTACCAAGGTATGGTGCAAAACAAAAAAGACAATAATTACAAATTCATCCAATAAATCAAGTCAGAACACAGTAAAGAAAGGCTAACATTGAAACAACAACCATCACAACAGCAATTTATTTAAAAACAATGCCCTGGGATAGGACCAAATATATACTGTATACAATAGCAAATATAATAATCTCTTGTCATTGAACACACTGACTAATGCTGACAGGAACTGAAACTGAAGTAAGATAGATTGCCTGTCCCTAAACTAAATATTTCCCAGAGTTATATATATATATATTAAAAAAAATCTAATTTTCTCTATGGAAATCAATTTCTATTCCTGTATATTTATTATTTCTTGCATAATCAATAGTTACTTTTGTCAGGACTTTTGCATTTCACATAAATTGACTTTATAAACTTTACATGAAAGTCTAATAATACTGTGTTAAAAAATTATATAGGAAGAATAGATCTAAGAGATAGTTTCTTATTCAACGTTACCTAATAAATTCAAGGTAGAGGTAGGGTTTATGTTACGACTTGTTAGCTCACATTTCTACCGAATATTGAAGGAATATGCCTTCTGATAATTAGCATATTAGCATTTCTAAGAAATTAGCATTTCTTCCTTCTTAAGAAGGAAGAAAGAGCACTGTGGGTTTAGTTCTTTTGGTTAAAATTAGCATTGTCTCTTGCATTAAAATCCAAATATCCAATCTTTGGGATTCTAGTTCTTGTCTATTGTCTCACCCTTTTTGTCCATTTCATACACAATGCCTGTTTATGCAAATATGCCCCCAAAGATCCAACCTGCCAATTTCTTCTTAAAATCATGTAAGTTATAAAGTTACAAAACTATCTTTCCTTTCCAAAAATGAAAATGTCACCAATTTTAGATATTTTATAAAGTGTTGTTATAAATATAAATGAAACATTCTCCTCAAGTTGTTTTAGAAGAGTCTTTCTCAATTGTAACACAATCATAACTCCTTTACTGCCTTGAAAAAGATTCCACGTTTTCGGTAATGTATTGTGATTCCTAATATTTCTATACATTTTCACTGAAAACATTTTTAGGATGGTATCAACTTTAATTGGATTATTAATGCATGAATTTATGCTTTATACAGCTCCCCTCCTGCCCCCCCCCCCAAAAAAAAAATAGATCTCAGCCAAGAATGAGCATTGTCTTGACTTTTTATTCTTAGGATAGTCAGAAGGGTACTTCATTAGTTCTGTGAGTCAGCTCCAACTAAGAAGAAAAGGCTGAGGAAGATGTAGAAGCATAATTTTCTGCAAGACATCTTCTCAATAGTTGTTTTCACTTAACAGATAATGGCCTTGGAGATCACCTGCCTAATTACAGTCAAACCAAAATGCAGACTGCAAATTGCCAATTTGAAGTATTTCTCAGCAACTTGATCAGACAAGCATGGAATCAAATTCCCAAAGTTAACATTAAGTTGTATTTTAAATAACATTTTGGCAAGCAGACTCAAAGTAACACAAAATATCTTCTAAAATAATTTAAAATTATACAGTGTAAATGTACCTGAGAGCAGGAATAATCTATCCAATACATTGTGATGTATTATACTTTTAATTGTGCACTGTATTTTTAAGGAGTTAGGGTAAACTAGCAGGAAAAAGCAAGTAGTTAAAAGAGGTGAGATTCATCCATCATCTCCAACTACTTTTGAGGGGGTTCTTATTAGGAGTCTACAGCATCCTTACCTTCTGTTTTAGCATACTTATGAAGACTGTTTTGCTCATTTACTGTAAAGGAATTTAATGCTGACCTTGGGGAAGAAGGGAAGAAGTTCTTAATGATGGACTTTGAGAAAAGATTACACAGGCCAGGGATTGAAGCAACAACAAGAAAGAAGTTCAAAATAACCCACTTCGATTTTGTTGAGTATGGGATGGGACAGATAGAAACTTGGGCAGGCTTTAGATACTGTAGATGATAGATAGGGTTTATAAGCCGTTATGCATTAAGGAAGCCTGAACCAATTTTCAAGTCTCCATCTTTGTCTCCATCTTTGTTACAAATTCTTCATCTTTAATCCTACTTGAAAGCAATGCCAAGTAGTAATCTATACATAGTGCTCCATAGCACCTTTAAATGATGTGGTACAAATGCCTAATTACTTTAATAGGGCTTGGGTGAATTGTCATTATGCTATAACATTGATTGGCTATTATAAGAAATGCCAAACATGTCTTCTACATTGAGTTATGTCAGCTATAATTATAACATTTATTTTCGTTTTCTTTAGTATGGAAAGAGATCCTCAAGAGCTAGAGTCTAATAAAAGCCCATATGCCGTTTTTTACATGTACTGTATAATTATACAAAAACACTCTAAATGTCCTTCTCCAAATAAAACTGCATGCCAAAAACAAAATCCTTTATTTTTGATAATGAGACCTCATCTGTATTTACCAACCCAGGATATGTGAAGGGCAAATATTTCACTTTGTACAGTTTTTAGAAATGATGACAAGCACTGTTACTTCTATTTCTCTTTCTCACCATACAGCAAAGCGAACAGGATTCTCTGTAAGCTGTGTCCTAAACTGGCTGTCTATCCAACTGATTCAAAACAGTGGTGAAGGTGTTGGATTGACACCGAGGAGACCCAGCTGTATTGATGTGGGGCAATCATTCTCTCTCAGACCAATAATTGTTGCTCTGGGGAAAATAGGAAGGGGGAATGATATATAGCTTGAGCTCTGAAGACAAGGCAAGATATAAATCTAACAAATAAATGTGCATGCGTGTTCCATTTGGTTATGTTCATTCATTATGGTTCTACAAGCTCAATACTTTTCCACAGTTTGATTGTCTACTTCCCTGCTTTTAAGGTTGGTGGTTATGGTAAAATTTCTGACTCATCTTTCATTTCACAGCTCATGTGGGTTTTGTTTGCCAACACTCCAAAAATGTGTACATTTTCCTCTTCCATTTTCCCCAAATCACTACACAGTGAATGGATCCTTCATAGATAGCTTTATGCTTGCAGATGAGGAGGAAAAATATGTAAGATCAGCCCACTTGAAATATGGAATGGTTTTATTTCTGTTGATGAATCTTTAAATCTGAGCCACTAACTGATATAAAGTTAAGTTATATTAAAATTATAATTTATAAATTTATAGCACTTGGCAGAATAGCCATGAAGGTCCTAGAAATATATATTCATATACTATGATGTGTCTATATCTATAAAGATTGGAATAGTGCCAGCAATGGTATTTCCTATGACAGTCTATGGAAGCGAAAGTTGGACTTTGAAGAAGCAGGATAGGAAGAGTACTGATGCTTTTAAATCTTTGGTGATGAAGGAGAGTCTTGAGAATACCATGGGTAGCCAAGAAAACAAACATATGGATCATCAAACAAAAATACCCAGAGTTCTCATTCAAAGTACAAATGACCAAGTTCAATTTATCCTACTCTGGCCACCTTAGGTGAAGAATTGGAAAATGCTGTAATGCTGGGAAGGGTGGAAGGAAAGAGAAGAAGAGGACAACCAGCAGCAAGGTGGATGGACTCAGTTAGAATGACAATGAGTGCATCATTGGAAGACTTGAAAGATCAGGTGAGGGACAGATTGTCATGAAGAAAACTTTATGTGATTGCTAAGAGTTGACATTGATTTGATGGCACATAATCAATCAATCACAATAAACACTCTTATGTATCCTTGTGTATATTTATACAGTATATAGTATGTGTATTCTTGTGCATATAGATACAGTATCTGCCCTTCCCTTCCCTCCATACTAACTATATCCAAAAATAGGTTTGTAGGTTGTAAGACTTGCACATAACTAAAATGACGTGCTAGTCAATGATTCTAAAACCAAGTGGTGTAATGTAGGTCCATTTCTGGGATATACTCAGCCTTTGGCATGTCCAAGAACAGATGTGCCATTTTTTCCAAGAAACTATATTGCTGCTTTTCTTCCAAGTCAGATGATTGCCCTGCAGGAATTTTCATCTATCTCATAAATACAATATGAGAAGCCATTCAAATTCAAAACTGAATCAGAAGGATGGCATTTCCATGCCTTCATGTTATTAAAATGTATGGAATGCATATAAGCTTGCTCTCAAGATAATTACAAATGTATGCAGGACCAATTATTTTTCTGTCAAACAGCAGCCCCAAGACTTTTTTCATGGACAGGCAGATCAACCAGTCCAAGATTCTACTGGATCAACAGTACTAGTAAATGTAACGAAGGAGAAGAGGAGCCTTAAGTACCCTGGCTGACTGTCAAAAGCAAGCTGTTCTGGCATGTAAAATTTCCTATCCGATTTTGTGCAATGCATCTTTTCCATGTGTATTACTACATAGCCAATTTTAAATAAAAAATAAAATAGTGACAAATAAAATTCAGAAGTGAACTGTTATGTTGTCTGGTGCTCTTTCTATTATCTTCATTTTCTTTGCCAAGGGAAGATATTTTTGTGGGTTTATCTAGATTTTAAACATTGCTCAAGTCTGGTGGATGATATAAATAATAACTTATATTCAATCATTTTTACAAAAAATGTTTGGTAACTATTTAGGGAGTTTCTGTACCCCAGTAGGATCTGGAGTATATTGCTTGAAATAAAAGCATCAATATAACAACACTGAAAAAATAACTTGTTTTATGGCATAGCAAAAATGTTTCCATCACACTGAAATTAACTTGTGCTGTGCTGAATTCTTCCTTGACCTTTCTCAAAAGAGGCTGCTGTTTTACTATTCAATTCTTTCTCATGACTGTTTTGGTTCGTTTGTTTTTGAGCTTTATTGCTGAAGTCAGCAGATAGGGCTACTGCTGCTGTTGTCTTCTGTTACATATCTTTACATCAATCTGAAAAAAAAATCATGGGAGAAGTTCTGTCAAGATATCTTCCCTTGTGACTTAATTGAAGGAAACCAGGGAAATTGCAGATAACTGGAGTGATGATAGTACAATGAAAGGCAGTTCACAGACATACTTTTATGCAAAAATAATAAAATCAGTATTGGAAGGGGCCATACAGGTCACTGAGTCCAATATCCTGCTCAGTGCAGGGATCCCATTTAATTATCTTTCTGGTAAGGCAATGTGAATATTTGATTTGGAGATTCAGTTTGAAGGCCAAGTCAAATTGGCTGCCTTTGATCTATTTGAGTCAATTTCTGATGCTCATGTATATGCATAGAAATGACTTTTCTTTTTTTATTCTGAATTGATTAAGATCCAACATTCGGATTGATTTTTTCAAATGGAGTTGAACTGTTAACTCAAATTGGATGGATTTTCCAGTTTGAATTGACTTCTGAGAAATTGCTTTTTCTTGGTTGGTTTAGAAATCTAAATCACATTGATTTGACCTGATTATTTGATTTGAATGAACACATTGAATTAGATAGATTTTCTGAAAATTGGATTGTTGAATCAATTTTGCTGAATCATACAGATGACTCAAAACCAGTTTTGCATGATTCCCCCAGATCTCTGAACACACCCAGTGAAAGGAAGTTCAACATTCCTCTTAATAATTTAACATTACATTCTTAGGACAATAATCTCACATAGAATTTGTTTCTCTTTGAAGGAAATCCTAAAAGCACATTCTTTTTCACCCAATTGCAAGAGAACTGGTAGAAAAAAATCCAAGAGCATTTTTCTGCTTAGCATTCAAATCAGTGAAAAGAACTCAAAAGAAAGGAGAACCAGCTGAAACAGAGAAGAAAGCAAGAGTCTTCTGAGTCTCTTCTGCCTTCCCAACTTGAATTTAGCAAAGCATAGCTAAAAATTATCAGCTCCTTTATCTCTTTTTTTCCCTTCTGATAATTGGATTGCTTTTGCTCCTATGAGATCCTATACAGCTCTTCAACCATCTATTAGGGGCGTTGCAAGGAATTTTGGAAGGGAAGACTGTGGAGGGAGGAAAGAATTATGGAATGAAGGTTTTCAGGAAGAAGGGGATTTTCCAAGGAGAAATGAAACTAAAAGGAGATCAAGCAGGAAAAAATGAAAGCAAAATGGAGCAGGAGAAACACAAGTAAAGAAAGGAGGAGATGAGAAAAAAAATGGAAAAAGGGAGAAGCTTGCTTTCATAAGGTGTGAAGAGAGGAGGAGGTTGGAGAAAGCAAGATGGAGGGTTATGGATTGCTAGAAAGGAGGGAGACTACAGAATGGAGGGCATTCAGAGAAGCAAGCAGAAAGAGGGATTAAGTGGAAAGTTTTGCTGAGTCACAAAGAGGTGGAAGGACATAAATCAGAGAGAGATATAGAGAAAGACTATATGTTGGAAGTATGGGAGAATAAAAGGGAACCATGAATGGAGAGAGAACTCAAAAGAAACAAAAGATCAAGGGAGGCCAGATGCAGGTGTGAAGATGAGAAAGAATGGAAGAAAAGGGATGAGAAATATGGAGTACAAAAGAATCAGGAGAAATGTGAGAGAAGATGCTAAGGAAGGAAAAATAAGAGGCAAGAGCTAATGGTAGTGACAATGATAACAGAGAGATGTGAAAGACCATGAATCACAAGACACAAGAGACAAAGTAATGAGTTAGTGAAAGGCAAGAGAAAACAGATATGACAGCAAAAATGAGAATGAGGACAAGAGATGAGTGATATGACAAGAGTTGGTAAGCAAGAGATAGGAGCTAAAGGACAAAAAAAAAAAGCATGGAAAGTGACAGTAGGACAGCAACATGAGTAGGAAAAAAATAGTGAGGGAAAGGGGGAGAGCAGAAGCTAAATCAGACCTGGACAAACAGGCCCAGGAGAAGTTTCAGCACAAAATAAATTCAGATGGTAAGATTATGGGGTAAAGAGCCACTGGAAGGATAACCCCGAACAACTGTACCACCTGATCTGCACTGGATAGCAGTTTACTTTTCCATGAACTCTGACTTTAGGAAGAAGAAGAGATCAATTTATTGTCCCCTGATAGCTATTTTGTATCTCTGGTATGAGTACATTACAGGATTGTTTAGCATCACTTTTGGTCCAGTTTATACAATAGCATGGTGGGAGTTGCACTAGAGTTTCACTGTTTCAAGTAATTCTGTTTTCTTTTGTGTTTCAACTGATTTTCTATTTCTGTAAAATAGATGGAATATATTAGCAAAATAGGAGTTTTGTTCATAACCATGAGGTTGGCTTTATGTACAGGATTTCAGCTAAAGAACATAGTTATATGAAGGTTTGTTTGAAGAAAGTTTGATTTTGTGCAGCCCATTCTGAGGTAAGTATACGTAAGTTTGCAAGCTAAGGAAAGTTAGTGCTTTGAAGGACATAATTCACTGCAGTTTATTTCCAATCCTTTCTAAGAGAAGTAGCTTTCCTTTCGTGCCCAACCTATAGTTCACTTCAGTATGTGGAAGGAAATGAATCTGAAAATGTCAAAGCAAATGAAGAAAAATGAAGGGAGAACCTTTGTCTTGCAAGAAAATGGGGAAATGGAATTCTGCATAAACTATAAGGAATACAATACCTCTGCAGCACAGCCAGCTTCATCAGGTCATGTTAAGATGATAAATTGACTATATATAACTCAGCTGGGCTAAGCTGTGTGGAGAGTAATGAATCCTTAAATACAGATGCTGCTGAATGTTACCCTGTAGGGTTTAGTTTAAACAAATGAGATATTGTTGTAAAACAAAATATTGGGAGAAAAAATTATGTGCTTCTTCAAACCCAGGGGAGATATCTGCAGAAGGCTGTAGGGCTGTAGGAAGTGTCAGTGGCATTATTGAAAAACTGATGTCAGGAGGCAATGTCTGCAAAGGTATTTTTTTGTACAAGGTTCAATTGTAGAGGGTCCATTTGTTTCAGGAGAGATCATTCCTTCTTCATGAAATGATGGGACAAGTATTCAAAAAGTTATATTTAAGATTAAAATTGTGAAGCTGAAGCCAATCCCAATGCAATGTTTTGAAGAAATAAGCAAAAAGATCAAATTCTGTCTGGAATCATTTGATCTAGCAGCATATACTGTAACTATGGTGAAATAAGTAAATAAGAGCTCATACTGATCCTTTCTTTAAGCAAAAATGAGTTGTTTTCATAGGGTGGTAGTTGCTGGTTGATGTGGTAAAGGTAATAATGGAATTTCTCTGCCCTCTGAGTATTCCAGACAGCTTGCCTTTACTTCCTAAGCTAACATTCTTCCCTCCCTCCCTCCCCAAAATCATTACTGATGGGTAGCCATGTATACATATAGCTTTGTTGACTGCCATCAAGAGTGTCCTCTGTTGCTAACAAGCAGGTCCCAGGGAAAGTAAACAGAAGGCTAAAGATTCAAAATGGCAAATCCAACATGTAGGAAAATATTCAGTCCTTCAAATTCAGTACAAAAATGATAGCAGGAAGGCAATTATTTATTCTCAGTCCTCCTTAATCTTTAAACAGGAAAACAACCCAAAACTTTAAAAAAATTAAAAATTTAATCCAGAAATAATGATAAGCACCAAAAGAGTCTGCTTCTTCTTGATGTAGAAAGCGTCTCTTAGAGTACGAAAACTTAAAAAAAAAATTGGTGATTTAGAAATGGGGTGGCTTGACCTAATGTCCCTTTAAGGCTACAAATGTGGCTTGGAAATGGTAACGTCCCCCACCTCCCGTCGTCTCTTACCGGATCGTCGTGAACTATTTGCGATTCATTAAAAACAAGGGTCATGGCACACATGCTAAAGAACTGCATTAGTGTAATGTTACTTTTGTCATTTGCCCACCCCTTCGCCCCCCCCCCCCATGGACACTCCTGTTGTTGTCCAGGCAGAGGGCACTTCATAATTCCTATGGGGGCTGCAAAACCTTGTTTGAGACCATAAGGCTGGACTCAATTTATATAGCAAAGATCAGAACGCTTATGTTTTTTCTCATGAAACTTGTCAATATTTCTGCTAAGATTTATTTTCTACACCTCTGCCATTTTCTGTGTATCTCATGGTCTTTATGAAGCTGATGACCATCCTTGCCCAAATGGATGGGGTTAGGGCAAAGAAGTGGGCAAGGCAAGAGCAAAAAATAAATATTTTCTACATGTTTAAATATGCAAGTGACCAGGCCATATTTTTTAGTTTGGTTTTCCTCTTGCAAATCTATAACCTATAGCTTTCTTATACAACAAACTATACTAAATGTTAAAAGATACATAATAGTATATATTTAGCCATAACTTATTGATCTAAGTTCTTGGGTGTGAACCATTAAGCTAGTAAGTCACAACATTTTAATAAAATATGTACTTCTCCCTTATCTTTTATTATATAGTTATGAAATTACATGACCAGGAGAGCCAAAATCCAACAGTGTAAACATTCTGCAATGCCTAAGTGGATATGTTTCATTTAACTGTTGCGGTCATGATGAAGGTACCTGCAGTAGACAAAATTATAAAGCTTAACTTGCTTCATGAAACCTTGTGTTTCTATTAAGCTGGCAGAATGTGCAGTAAGAATCATAAAGGAGAGTGATGCTGCAATGCATACATCAAAAAGAAAATAAAATTAAATAAGGTCATATTTCTTCTGTCATACTCAGGGCCTTGATAGTGGTGGAAAGATACAAGTGGAAAATAACCTGAAGCAAATCCATAGCTTTTAATCTTAGTTTCTATTTATACCTAGCATTTTAATGCTTTTTTCTGTTGACTCCATACAACAGAATTATATTTGCAGACAGTATTGGGAAGATTTGAATTATGATCTTACAGAGAAGAATGATTTGCTGTAAATTTACAGTGCTGGCTAGTGGGCATTTTGTTCAGAAGATTGTAGAGGCAATGTGGCTGCATATATGAATTCTTCCAAATGTGAATGTTTAATAGACTTTATGTTACAAATAGACCTTTTACACAGACTTCACTTCACCTAATACTTGAAAAAGCATTTATTTAACATTTCAAAAGTTCCCACTTCTTTATACTTGGCAATCTTCAGTTTTCTATTTTCAGTGAAATGTAATTGTATATAACATATGGACACATAGAATTTTGAAAAGATGTCATAAGAGCCTTCACAAAATAGCTGCCATGGGATTTTTTCTTATTTTCAAGCTATTCCCTATCTTTCCCAAGGTTATCTTTATCTTTTTTTTTCCTGTGAAGATAGATATATTTGAAAACAAGGAACTGGGACCCAATCAGCTGCTATTTTTAGTTTTGAAGAATGCCTATAGTATCCAAAGGAGGGCAGATCCATTCCTGAAAATCAGGATGAAGTTGGGGATAAATGCTTTGCTTTGCAATATGCCAACCTACTATTTTTAAAATAATTAAAAATCCACAAAGTAAAGAAATAATGGAGAAAATCTTACGTTTTTTCCATAGATATTTGAGATGGAAGGAGGGGCAAAGAGGAAAGTGATGAAACAAAAACAAAACAACATAATTGTGGCATAATTGTGGTTAGAAATGGATACCTTTGGTTTTCCCCCACCATTAATCTTCCTGTGGGTAGAACTACATGAACATTTCTAATACAGTTGGACAGAATTCTATAATACAATGTACTTGGTGATATGAACAAAATAGGCATGGAGAATAAGATTGTGTCTGCTAGCTTTCGGTTCATGTAAAGCTGTAAGCAGTTCCTATACAGTAAAATATATGTACATGCTCATAGTAAAATATATGTACATAATTGGCTTTTGCTTTTGTAATTACAAATAAAAAGTAAGGCTGAGTAGCTTGCCTATAGCTATTTAATGAGTGTAAAAGATTTTTAAAAATCCAAGCAATGATATAAATAACTCATAGTTTAAATTGAGGTGCATAAAGATTGTTCAAAGACTGAACAAACTTGTAGTATCCCTTGGGTGGCCTTCAGAGTGCTCCCCCATTTTTGGGACATTTGGAAGTTCTAAATGCAAATTGAAAGCTTTAACCCTTGCAGATGCTTAAGCACCCAATTCTTCTCTTAAAAGAAAAGACGGGTGTACTTGTTAGAGAATAGTTTCACGCTGGTGGAACTTCTATGTATATTGCTGGCTTAATCATTTCATGACCAGTTAAAGTATTTTCCCTTCTCAGATGAAGGAAAAAAGGGAAGTTTTCTTCCATTTCACCTGGCAGACCCACTAGGTAGACCAGAACAAACTCCATAGAATGACAAGAACTATACTTTATTGATATTGCCTGTAATAAATAAAATCAATATTGTTATTATTATTAATTATTAAATTTATATCACCGCCCATCTCCCCTAATAATATCCTTTATTAGGGTCAATAACTTTTACCTTCTCTCCTTCTTATGCCCAAAAATTCAGGGAGGCATTTGCCTGAATTGCTTCTAAATATTATCTGGCTTCCCAGGATCTAAATCATGTTTCAGCCTTCTTTGTTTAGGTGACAGCTCTTGCCTATTTCTCCCAAAGTAATCTCCCTTTCTTTCTATAACATCCATAAAAGCAATCATGTTGGGAAAGAAAAAATAAAATAAGCCATAGGCAATTAAAAAATGGAAACATATGAAAAAAATGCTTTAACCCTACCATAACCCAATGCTTACCTCTGATATAAGCCTAGCAAAGGTTAGAAAATAACAATTCTACTGTAGATATTCTTGCCCCTGCCAGAGTCTACTCTTAAACAACTAGTTTCAGATTGTGCAGATTGTGCTGAAACTTTCAGTTTTGAAGCTGAACTAAAAGCTGAATAAGCGTGATTATATTCCATTGGTCTCACTGCTCACCAGAAAATCTAATCGTTTTCCTTGTTTCTCAGCATGCGGCAACTGCCATAGTCAGTGCTTGTTAGGGGAAAATATTTATTCTATCTCTTTTCTCTACTGTTTTAAAAATGGCAGCATATAAGCATTAAGGGACATGTATATAAAGTTTAAAAGGAAGAAGCAGACATTTTAAATGATGTGCTGTAGATTGGGGCCACATATAAACATCTGAACAGAAATAGATATATGTTTGTAAATAATGCTACTACATTATAACTGTAACAATGAAAATGTACTACAAATATAATATATTTAAATAAAATAATACTTATATTTTAAATACAATATAGATGATACAGTGGAAATCTTAGGGTCCTGTAAAGCACATTAAAGTTCTATCAACTTATAGGGAAAAGTTAAACAGACATTAGCTAGGTTCCACAGTTTGTGTTTTTATTTTATTCAGCTTTTCACTGTATTACAAGTTAGCATTATACTATTCTACAAATGCATTGTTGTGTAAACATTTGTGGATAAAGTTTACTTCGTCATGCAGTACTATCCTCAGTTGGAGATGCAGAAGCAGATACTGGCATTTGGATATGCCAGTGTGGTAGTGCATCACACATGGGATAAAATGATGGTTTTATTTTAATGCTTTTGCTTGCTACCTATCTAAAAGTTAAAATTTTAGAAAATCTGGTTAAAAATAACTTTGAGATAGACAATAACTGTTCAAAAACATGTAATAAACTAGACATCAAAAACATGTAATAAACTTTTGCGGACTGGTGGGCTCATTTGGAATATTAGGAACATGTTAGGTTTTAACTAACCTTTTAAGGTTGGTGAGCATCATGGCAGCCATGGCAGATCACATAGATTCACATAATATGCTTAAGCAGGTCAGGTTAAGCTGTATTTACATAACATTCTAACCTTGATTCGTTTTATGAATAATCTTGGTTAATATTTATGTGTTGTACAAAACTAGACCAGCTGGTTAATGTATGATCCACTGTATTGTGCAAATTTTAACAACTGATTAATTCAATAAAAAAGTTAAATGTGGCATATGGCGTCCAATTATAAGCCATTATGTTGCCAGTACTTTCTGCAAACCTACTTTTAGTTCCTAGCACAGAACACTTCTCACTCTTCCAGCTCTGTTGCCCTTTTTGTTAGGCAAAGCGCAAAACACAGCCCTGAGCTGCAGATGCTTATAATTTTTATTTTGTAAGAAAAGCTTATGGAGCCCATTGAGAATTCAGAAGTGGTGTTGTAATTTGTTTTTTAAAAGGCTGAATACCAATACTTTGCATTGTGCCATCTCCACTTGTTTTTTAGAAATCAAGTTTATTTTTTTACATTGAAAAAATCAGGTGAAGCAGGGACCATATTAGGCACCTGGGAACACTGGAACTCATGGGCCACCATTGTGAAGAAGAGGATTATTTTTTTTAAAAAAATGTTTTAAGTCTTTCTTATGTGCCACTGCTGCAGCTCTGTGGACAATGCAGAGCAACCTCTAAAGTTTTCAGCAGATTGCATGCACAGAGCAGGCACAGAAGCTCTAGCTGCCAAAATCATGAGTATATATCCTTTCCAGTACTGTAGTCAAAATCTGAACAACAACATGAAAGCCTACAGTACATCTCTATAGCAGCCACAAGTTTTTCCTTTATCTGGTGACAGAAATGAGGCTAATATCATGTCACAATGAAATGTCTTCTTACAACATTTATCTCTATGTTTGCTGGTCCAAAAATACGTTCAGCAAATATACTGGTCTATGTTCTGTGTAACATAGAAGATTCTGTGTCCTTAGGTAAAGGTTTCCCTTGACGTAAAGTCCAGTCGTGTCCGACTCTAGGGGGCGGTGCTCATCTCCGTTTCTAAGCCTTAGAGCTGGCGTTGTCCATAGACACTTCCGGGTCATGTGGCCAGCATGACGACATGGAACGCCGTTACCTTCCCGCCGAAGCGGTACCTATTGATCTACTCACATTTGCATGTTTTCGAACTGCTAGGTGAGCAGGAGCTGGGACTAGCAACGGGAGCTCACCCCGCCGTGCGGTTTCGAACTGCCGACCTTCCGATCGGCAGCTCAGCGGTTTAACCCGCAGCGCCACCGCGTCTGTGTCCTTAGAATCTTAATATATATATATCAGCAGGGCTATCCATAATGCAGATATAATTTAGCAGCATTGCCTTCAAATTGGATAAAGACAATTTTCTTGCATGGTTTTCTTGCTGGTTTATAACTCTGTCTTCTTCCATGTTTATAGCATGATTCATGATAATAGATAGATAGAATACTTTATTGGCCAAGTATGATTAGACATACAAGGAATTTGACTTCGGTGGAAGAGCTCTCAATATATTTACAGTACATAACATCAAAAATAAACAATAGTAAAGTAATAATGTTATTTACTGAAACTATACAATCAAGAAAGAAAAAAAATGAAGGAAATAATACTACAGCTATTAACTAACACACACTCATATTTAAAGCGAGAATTAAGGGACAATGTACTGCATCTGTTGTCTAACGTATGTTCACATTTAACAGAGCATTACCGGTCACATCTTAGCAGTTATGTCTTACCATACATCATCAATCATTATATCATGCTACATTAGTTAGGAGTTCAACAGAGCAATGACATGAGGGAAAAAACTGTTTTGATGTCTAGATGTTTTGACATACGGTACTCTGTAGCGCCATCCTGATGGTGGGAGTTGAAACAGTTTATGTCTAGGATGCGAAGGGTCTGCAGATATCTTCTCCACCCTCCTTTTGACCCTTGCATTATACAGGTCTTCTGTAGAAGGCAGGCGGATTGCAATAATTCTTTCTGCAGACTTAACTATCCGTTGAAGTCTATATTTGTCCTGCTTAGTTGCAAAACCAAACCAGACAGTTATAGAAGAACAGATAACAGACTCAATAATTTCTCTGTAAAACTGTACCAAAAGCTCCTGAGATAGATTAAACTTCCTAAGTTGACGCAGGGAGAACATCTTTTGTTGTGCCTTTTTGATGATAGTTCTGATGTTAAGCATCCATTTCAGGTCTTGAGAAATTATGCAGCCCAAAAACTTAAAGGACTCTACTACTCATACTGGGCTATCGAATATAGTAGGAAGAGGGGAGTTAGAAGGATTCTTTCTAAAATCCACAACCATCTCTACAGTTTTGAGCGTAGTCAGTTTCAACTTGTTATAACTACACCACAGGGCCATTTGTTGTACCTCCCGTCTATATGCTGACTCATCCCTATTCCGAATGAGACCAATAACAGTTGTATCATCTGAAAATTTCAGAACTTCAAAAGAATCTTTTGAAATACAGTCATTGGTATAGAGGGAGAAAAGCAACCGGGAGAGCACACATCCCTGAGGGGCACCTCTGCTAATTGACCGAATACTGGATATAGTTTTGCCTAACCTCACATGCTGTTTCCTATCTGTTAGAAAAACTGATTATCCACCTACAGGTAAGGTCAGGCACAGTAAGCTGGACCAATTTGTTATAAAGAATTCCTGGAATAATAGTATTGAACGCTGAGCTAAAGTCCACAAAAAGGATTCGTATATAAGACTCTGGAGGTTCAAGATGTTGCAGAATATAATGTATAGCCATGCTGACAGCATCATCTGCTGACCTGTTTCCTCTATAAGCAAACTGCAATGGATCTAGCAGAGGATCTGTGATAGCTTTCAGATGAGCCAGCACTAACCTCTCAAAGGTCTTCATAACTACAGACATCAATGCAACAGGTCTGTAGTCATTCAACTCACTGATGGAAGATTTCTTAGGAACTGGTATAATTGTAGAGCTTTTAAAACAAGAAGGAACATAACACATCTCCAACATAACACATCTTCACTGCATTATGAGTGGAGTCTTTTAAAACATTGTATTTTGCTTTGAATATCTTGAGCCTTCTAAAGCATTTCTAATGCACTGAATTAGAATACTCTGTTAACAATCCAGAAACAATTTATACAAGAAAAACCATAAAAGGTATACACATCTCAAAAGACAGTAGATATTCAAAGCAGGGGAATCTATGATCTTCCAGATGTTGCTGGACACAACTACCAACAGGTTTGACCTGCAAAGATAGCATAATGGATATTGGAAGTTTTTGGTTCAATAATAAAAGGACATCAGACAAACCCTACTGGAGCATTCCATGACCAGTGTACTCCAGCATTCTTTGTACCATAGTAGAAAACAATATTTATGCAGGACAGGAATACATAATAAAGTTCTAACCACAATAGCGTATTCAGTATGGAAATTATCCTCAATGATCTGTATTGCTACCATGACGTTGCTTCTTTGATTCCAACCTATGTGATTTTCAAGCACGTTTAGCTTTCTATTATGTAGTCTGTGGCTTGCTAAAAGGGCCTTCACCAAATCACAACTTGGTACAACTGTGGCCGCTAGCTGAGCTGAAAGGAGAACACCCTAACCCATTCACCAGAGAACATCAGCCAATCAGTGCTTGCTCTTCCCATCTCAAACATGCCACTTATGTTTGCAGCTACTTCCTTTGCTTCCAATGCTCCATGAATTCATAAACAATAAAGAGAGAAACAAAAAAATATTATAAGCTTGTTTCCTCCCTGGCACACATGTCCATGAATTGGTCTCCATGTGTTTTTCTGCTTTTGTCTGATGGTTTCCAAAACAGTAGTTTGCTTTTTATGATTTTTTCTTTGACTAATGAGATTATCAGCATTCTTGCTTTAGTGTATTTTTTCCTACAAATCTTGTGCCTACAAGATAATGTAACATCCATTCTAAAACTCATCTCTGGGCTTGACTGGGAAAGGATGAACTGGGGTATGGGGATGTGACAGGCAGTCAATTAATTAAAAAAAAAAGACTCACATAGAGTGGATGAGTGTGCATTTTCCTATAGAGGCAGTGAGAGAAAGACAAGAGAAACTCCAGACCTTCATTTTTAAAGGATGCCATGGAAACAGAATATTTCAGAATTTATAGCTCACTATCAATGTTTTGCAACAGTAAATGTCTGAGCATGGCTCAAATGTCAAACTGCAATGGCAGAGTATTCTCCATGTGTGGTAAACCCCACAGTTCTCTTCCAGCAACCAGTATTTAAGGTATGCAGCCTGTGATTTCAGAAGTAATAAAGAGCCATGGATTGCCTGATCCTCTATGATTGCCCAATCTCCTTTTAGAACTGTCTAAATTGGTTGCCCCCACCACATCTGATGACAGCAAATGCCACAGTTAAATTATCTAGAGAGCCACAGGTCCTTCATCTCTCCTTCAGAACAAGGATAAGGTATTAGTTAAATATTTACTTTTCCAGATCATTAAAAATGAAGGCAATCATAAAATAAACAATTTGTCTGATATAGTGTTTGATTTCCTATATTAATTTTGAAAAAAGTGCAATACAACATATTTTGCCATACAATTCAGAAATCAACGAGGACAAGTTTTTATTATTTTTTCCAGTACTTAGGTTGAATATTATTGTTAATCTCTCTGTCACTCTTTCTGTCTATGGACTTCGTGCCTAAGGGTCCTCAGACTATGGAATTTTTAATTGCTGCTGCTGTTGGATGCTGGTGGCATTTAGAATATCAAAGGGAATAGCATAATGCTTAAAAAGTCAATAACTTGTCAAGATTCCTACCATTTTCCATACCGTTGGCATCTTGTAATTCAAGTCAGGCTACTTATGTGGTCAGGACAAAATGGAAGAACTATGAATGCCTTCTTTTGTATTTTCAAAGGTTATATTTTAGTTGGGAGTGAGTTTGGATTTTCCATTCCCAGTGGATCCATGACAAGATGAATGTGAGCGTGAAGAAAGTTCATTGGTTAAAGCCTTTAGTTGCTGTTTTTATTTTTGTTTTCTAGCACTTTCCAAAGGGATGTAGCTCTCTGTAGAGGTTGTTTCTTTTTTCCCCTGCATATTCCAGACAGATTATGGAACCACACAGCATAATCAAGATCATTCCAGAAACCACTAAATAGAGAATAAGTTTCTGAGGAGAGCTCTGCAGTACTGTGAATACAAGGAACTTTTGCTGTGTAAAGACAGAAGAAGTTAGTGTTGCAGACCCTGTATATTTTCAAATACATCCCTTTCCCCTAGGAGTTAAATTTACTTTAAGTAAATTTAAATCTGAGTATTTTATCTGAACATTCAGGCAAAAATCTGCCAAAGAAGAAGTCTGCACTGCAAAGGAGAAGCAAAACAGATTGGATATATAACAATCATGCATCACCAGATTTGCCTTAAAAGGAATCAAGGCAATATATAAATTCAAATAACTTATACTATTTCAAGTGATCTTGGGCACTAATTACACAATTTGCAGTGGACAGCACTTCTATTCAATTATTCCACTGGGGAAGGGGGGCTTGATGAAACCACTTAAAGCAGGAGAATTCCATACAAGAGAAAGATTTTATTTGTTTTGTATTTTAGATGGTCCAGCCAACAACCAAGAACAATTATAACCAGATTAACATATAAATCCAGTTTTACTGAGAATTTTCTGTTACACCTCTGCTTATTTAATCACATTCCAAGACATGATTTCTGATTTATACATACCTGACTCTGATACTGGTTTTATTATTTTGTAGAGATGAGTGTGATAAAGTGGTTAACGTACTATGACCTGTTCAATCCAATCCTCAACCAAGGAAATTCACTGGGTGACTTGGGATCAGTCCGCCCCCCTTTCTCCATCCCCCCTCCCTCTCTCTCTCTCTCACACCCACACACACCAACCTAGGTTGCTGTTGTTGGAATAAAATGAAGGGAGATCTCCAAGTAAGTAATTTGGAACTCTAGGTTAAATTATGATGGTGATGCAATAGTTTAGTCAATATAAGTCCTACACTGGCATTGCTTAGCAAGCATAAAGAAAGGTTTGGCATGCTGAAGGAAGAATCACATACGTGGCTGTCTTATCTGAACTTATTATGTCTAGCTGGGGTCCCAATACTCTAGGCTATTCCAGAGTAGAGAAACCGCCACTTTCTAAGCATGACTGGCTTATTGCCCACTTAGCCAGACTTTTAAATTTCCCATCAATTGACAATAATTAAGCATAAAAGCTAGAGATTTTATGATGGTATGTTGAAATATGAAGGGGGGAGAGTTTGGACCTGATGATTCTCTCTCTGTCCTCCAAATATTCTAAAGACAACTAATTCTGCTTTTACATTTGCAGTAATATACCAGAAAGGTGAAGTTTTTTGCAACGGCAATGCAATGGTTCCAGAAGTGAACCAACTTCTTCTACATTAATCAGTTGTCTTTCTGGGTTTATAACATTCATCCCTTGTGTGATTAGCATGTGAGGATATTCTAGTTTGAAGATAATAAAATAAACCTTAAAGAACCTTATTGTATTGTTTGAGCCATATAAAACTGCTCCAAATCCTGTGCTAAATGGTTGACTCTAGATGCCTCTTATAAAGAGATTAAATTTACTGTAGTTCTTGTGTTGGGGCTGCAACCATAAAAAAATGGACTCAGGTGGGCTCATTTATTGCCTGTGGATTTTTAAATATTTTCCTCCACCAGATATGTAATTCATGACCTTTAAAATCCTATTGCAAATCCCAAATATACTGGTTATATTTATCTGCATAAGCATAATGTGTCTTTCCAAGGATTTAGAAATTAATGAATAGCTCTTTTTGCACAAGGATGTTTGAAAATTTGAATTGCCACAGGTGAGTCGATAACTATGCATTCAGAGCTTTCATTCCTTCGATAACTATGCATACATTCAGAGCTTTTATTCCTTTCTCTCCCAAAGATATACACACTATAATTTATTTATTTATTTATTATTAAAATTTTGCTACCGCCCATCTCCCCCAAAAGAGGGGCTCTGGGCAGTTTTTTCCACCCTGCTCAGATTGAGAATGTCAGCCCTAGCCTGTTCCATTGTAGAATACATCTAGAAATATTTGATAATAATTATCCATGCTCAGGATTGTCCTTGAGGGGCCCTTAAATGGCTTTGCAGAATGTGTTAGATAGATCAACTCTTTTCTGCCTTGTGCAGTATGACTTGTGTTTTTCACTGTCATAAGAATATGGTGTAAGGCAAGGATGCAGGAAAAATAAAACAAATTTTCCCAAAGCAAATGCTAAATTCAAGACACTGTTCTTTTTTCCAAAAATGGTGTTGAAAATAAAAGTGGTTTTATCAGGTCAGGAATGCTTTAAAAATTTAGAATGGAAAAAAAAATGGTATTCTACATTTTGAAAGCAGTCAATTTCAGGCCTTAATTCAAGGATCTTGTGTTTTCATTGCACATGCAATGTACATAGACACATGAAAAAACCTTTCATTATTCAAGTGATTCCTTATTCACAGTTCTGTTTCTGTGAGCACAATATGAAACATAAATGGAATTCTCTTTCTTTCAAATTCATGGGAATATCCTTCTGCAAACTGGCAATACCAAGATAGAAATCCCAAATATTGCCTGATAAACTTGCTCAGCTGTAAGAGCTTTCAGATTATGCTCTTTTCATTGTCTAGAAGTGATACCAAGTACTACCAAGCTGTGTCAAAGCACGCTCTTCAAGGGCTTTTGACAGTCCTTTGCACATATATGTGGGTACCACTGACACTTCTGCCAAGACAGACAGACAGCAACTTAAACTCCTTTGATCTGACTTGATCTGGCTTCTCAAAGCAGCACTACCATATACCAGCTTCTTAAGGGAAACCAACTTTTTTTCTTCCTCAAACCTCCCCCCCGCACCTAAAACAAAAGCAGTTAAATGAAAGAATTAAACTTATTATGCAAATATAATGTATTTCATGTATTAATGAAATTACATTGTGCCCAATCTGGTTCAGAGTTTACTTGTATACTTTATTTCCTCTCCATTCAGGGAATTGAATCAGTCGATATATCCCTTTCCAGATATTCTACATTTCCTGCAAGGGTTGTCAAACACCCATCTGAGTTTCCTACATTTATTGTGGATGTGTCAGTCAATCGGTCCTCTAGGAATCCCTTTCATGGTACCTTATATGCCTTGTAGGTTTGTTAGTTAATCCTTGGATTTCCATATTTAGCAGCCCCATCAGTTGGCCCTACCCTCCAAGAATATCTCTGCCAAGACTTTTTGAATGTGTTGTATCCAAACAATCACACACTTTGTTCTACAAGGCTCGGCACATATTACACTTCTTATATTCTTCATGCAACCTGTACATAATTAAAAGTAAGAATCAGACCATATTCCATACACCACTGCTTCTTTATTTGAAGCTTAGTATATTATTACAAAATTCAGCACTCCAAGCTCAGGGAAGGGAAATTTAAAGAGGGAAAGGAAGGAGGGAAGGAGGGCATGGGGAAATATTTTTATTAACAATGTTTCTAAAGTGGTGTGGTTCCATTTCTGTAGTCTGATGGTAAACTCTCACCATCCGTTGCAAAGTCCTTTTAGAGTCTAGAAGCTCTTAGCGTTTTGCTGATCTCCTGAAGGCAGGGTCAGATACAGAAAGCACTTCTGGGGATACTCCACTGTTCTGAGAGGTAAAGAGTGAAAAGCTTCCTTTTTTTCTTGCTAGCATCTCTTCATTGTGTGCAGTGCCACTGATCCTTGCCATTGGTCCTTTACCACACTTCTCTGTATATACAGCAACATCTTGTCTCTTCTTACAAACTGCATCTTCTCTGTCTGCACAAACATTTCTCCTAGCAATTATCTGTGGCCAGTCACTTGCTTTCTGCTTTAGTTTATTGTGGTTAGATAGCTTCCTGATATGTACCTGCAAAATCTAAAGAAAACATGAAAAGGGAAGGTAAGAAAATAGGTCAGGAGATTCTGTGTACTTTGCAAAATTATATCAAAGCAAAGCAAGAATCAGTACTTCTGACATACAGTAGTTTCTTTCATTGTAGATAGCATTTTTTTAAAAAAAATCTCTTCATGACACTGAGCCATTGAGTGGAATTATGGAATACTTTAGTAAGCTATTTCTGCCTAAAAGTTCTAAGACACAAACTTAGATTTGCATTAACAATGAAATAGCAGTCATGACAATTATTCACTATTAACAGCCACAGAGAATAGTATAATTTTAAATATGTCCTCAAATGAAAGCAGTGTGGCATCAAGTAAACAAAGTTATGGATAGATACTGATTAGTTTAGCCTCAGGCAATGATATGGATTCAATTTTTTTTTTTTTTTATCAACTTCCCAGTCTAGTTTATAGAACTAGGATTTCCTCAAACCTGGGATTTCCTCATCTAAGTGCAATCCTGTTCAGTTTTTTTCATCTTAAAGTTGCCTATGTGCTTCTACCTGCTTTAGATCATTTGCTCCATGTTGAAGAACAAATTCAGGTTCTCATGAAATAAGCAGAAACATCCCATTTCTGCCTTTATATTAATCCAGACTCAATGATTGGTTTTCATTTATTTCTCTTCTTCATTCTGTTCTTTTTAATACTACCCTTATTGTACTATGTATGGACAGAACTGTAACTGCATGTAGTCAAGAGAGTGAGGTAGAAGCAATAGGTGTTGTCTTAGTATTTCTCATCAAATATTTGTGGTACCAGATTCAATCTATATCAACCTTTACAGCTAATAGAAATTTTGACCTACAGGTCAGATATATATTTTTATTCACACTGAATTTCATATACATAAACCATTAACCAATGAGATTTATAACAAAATATTTCTATAAGATAAAAGGCATTGCATTCTAGAAAAGAAAAATACTGCTCAATGAGGTTCAGTCCTTTTTGAAAAGAGCCTGGTTTCCAAAAATGCTAATTTAAGTGCATATTAAACTCTAATTTCAGCACAGCCCTGCTCTTGTGAACATATGCACTGTCACTCAGACAGAATCAGAATATTACTGCATGATTTTCTAAAAATAAGAATAAGAGTCATGTGTAGGAAATTCTGTTTAAACAAAATAAATATAAATGCCAAACAGAAAACCTTTATGCATATTATTTATTCAAGTCAAGTTAAGGTAAAATCACCAATCTTTTTTTCTTATCTTGTTGAAACTAACTTCTGTTCCATTCTCAGAATGTAAAACTCAATTTGTATTTCAGTATTAAAAATTTCAAGCCCAAGTATATCTGAATAAGGAAAAAAAATGAGTTATTCTGTCTTGACTTAAACACAACACTGTCCTGCAACAAGATGTTTATTGTGAAGAGTAAAGAGACTGCCAACTAAATAATTCTTATTTAATGCTTTACAGAGAAGTAGGTGGACACAGAACCTGGCAATTCTGGTGTTCAAGAGCAAGCTGAAATAGAATGAAGCAAGGAAGAAAACTAGTACCTTCCAAGTTCAAAGCAGAATGAATCTAACAATAATAAAGTAAATAAATAAATAATAAATTAAATTAAATTAAATTAAATCATTGCCAAAAGCACTGAGATAGAGATAAATAGGTTGATTGACAGATTAACATAGAAATCAAAACCATTTCAACCACCTCTGCTCCCATTGGGTTTATATTCTTGGCATTAGATGATTGAATATAACTTCCTCACAAATTTATTAGATATTAGGCCTGATAAATTATTAATTATATTCTAAGATTGCTGAACCTGAATACTTCTTTTGCTGGTTGTTTATATTAGAATATTTAGTTTAAATTCAGCTATTTCAGTTCCTGCAATGTAGTGATTTCTTTAATCACTATAATATCCTTGTGAGCCTTCCATTGTTAATTGTTACTCTTAAATCTACAGAGCAGAGATAGAGAACTTCTACCCTGGACCATCTCATACTGATCCCTTTTCCTAGTTTTCCTCTTTCTTCATTGCCAGCATTTCACTTCATTTCACCTATATCTTATTCTTTTACTTTAAGAATGAAAATAAGGATATGGGCAAATTGCTTGATTCTTCTGGCAGTGGCATATTCATGTATATGTATATGTACAGTACATGTACAGTATATACATTCATAATCTGTCCCAGCAATGTCTGAAACAGGCACATCTGGAAGTATTATAAGCAACGGTCAGGGCATGTGTCCTTAGCAAGCCTTTTCTTCCTAGCAGTTCTAATTTATTACAATGAAAACAAAAATATTTATTTTATTCTCAAATTTATATATGCACAGTCCTGGCAGGACAATATAATTTGGCTTGATAATAGACAGAAGCATAGGTGCTTAGGACTGCTATGCACTATGGATATAAAAAATAGCAGTGCAGAAAGTATAGATGTGTATGTAGCAGCAGTGATCTGACAATGATTGCCTGGCTATTAGAACATAGACTGCTTGCTAGCAGCTGGAACCATTGCACTCTTTGTTTATTCTTTTGATACAAAGCATACACAGACCAAACCACAGGAACCATTTAGCAAATAAGCTGGCAAATCCAGCTTTTCTGAAAGCTAAAGAGAATGCAAAATGCCACATCAGCAAATTGTACAAGCATCGTGGCAATGACAATGCAGTGCTAAATCATCAACAACTAAAACTCTTGGGCCCATGTGGGATTTTTGTACTGTGTGATTCTCATTGCTGTAAATGTCACTCATTAGCTAGGGAAACAAGAGAAGAAGGTCATATGTCAACCGGGAACATCTCCCCCTTTCTCTTTCTTTCTTTCTTTCTTTCTTTCTTTCTTTCTTTCTTTCTTTCTTTCTTTCTTTCTTTCTTTCTTTCTTTCTTTCTTCCTTCCTTCCTTCCTTCCTTTCTTCCTTCCTTCCTTCCTTCCTTCCTTCCTTCCTTCCCTCCCTCCCTCCTTCCTTCCTTCCTTCCTTCCTTCCTTCCTTCCTTCCTTCCTTCCTTTCTTTCTTTCTCCCATTCCCCCCCACACACACTTTCTGCCCTGGTCTTTACTCATCTATAATTCATGGCCCAATAGACTCAGCCTATCTTTGGAATAAACAAGCCTGACTTGCTTATGGCCACTGTCAGTAAAATATTACTCTGAGTCCCTGTTTCATCTGGCAAGAGTTAAGCAAAGAGAATAATTTATTTACTATTGTTTACCTGCCCAAATAAAGTATCTCCAGGTTTGCCATTGAAACTTAGCCTCTGTGGATCAAAGGTCCAAATCTAACACAAAAGGAATAATATTATTTCATTGCTGAAGCCATAAAATGAAAACACCTTGCATAAATTTCACCAGCAAACTCTCTGTCTGGCTGCTATAAGTTGTAGATCTTCTCTCTCTTAAGAACACCCAGGCTTATTGCAATGGTTGTTTAAGAAATATCTATACAGTGCTGTAAGCTGCAACTTTCCATCTATGCCTGATGTTCAGGTTGTGACAACCAAAGACTCAATGTGCTTAGTGTGTGGATATTAGGGAATGAAGAAATAAGTGGACACAACATGTGCTGGCATGGCTTGATTTTATGGAACATTTTGTCAGTTTTTTTGTCAGTTTTATTGCTTATTTTTTATTTAAAATATTTGTGGCCAACTTCCTATCCTATTCAGAAGATCTCATGGTTGCTTAGGTAAAGGTTAAGGTAAAGGTTTTCCTCGACGTAAAGTCCAGTCGTGTCCGACTCTAGGGGGTGGTGCTCATCTCCGTTTCTAAGCCTTAGAGCTGGCGTTGTCCATAGGACACTTCCGGGTCATGTGGCCAGCATGACGTCACGGAACGCCGTTACCTTCCCGCCGAAGCGGTACCTATTGATCTACTCACATTTGCATGTTTTCGAACTGCTAGGTGAGCAGGAGCTGGGACGAGCAACGGGAGCTCACCCCGCCGCGCGGTTTCAAACCGCCGACCTTCCGATCGGCAGCTCAGCGGTTTAACCCGCAGCGCCACCGCGTCCCTCCATGGTTGCTTACAATCAGTAAAAAATGATGAAACGTGCAAACAAATAAACTATATATTAATTTAAAACAACCATAATAAACAAGTGAAACTAACAGAAAGGCATTTATGAACAGAAGACATAGTGGCTGTAGATACAAAAGTAAGAAGTAATTTATTCTCCCAGCACTGGAAGATAACCAAAGTCAGCATTAGCCTGGCTTCCATGGGATGATACTGGCTGCTGGGCTCCCACATAATGCATCTGAGCAATGCATCATCATGCAGTGGGATATCAAGGAAGGACTCCTCAACAGACGTTAGTGTTTGGGAAACTATATAATGGGAGAGGTTCTCCCTCAGATCTGTGATTGTGGAGCTTAGAAAGCCAATTAATTAATCAACATGAGTTGCAGCCAGAACTATGACAGTTATGAATGTGGATCTTGTAATAACTCATAAGAAATAGCTCTTCCAAAATTCTGAGGTTCATTATATCTGGGTATTTTGTTAGCCAAAAAAAATTGCAGTTCATGAAGAACACTCATTATCTTGACTGTAAATCTGATTAATTTAAAGGAAGAAGCTTCTCAAAAATTAAAGTATGATAATCTAGAAATATATGAATATCATTTGTACAGATGCCAATAGCCATTAATCAAGTTAACTAATGCTGGGCAATAAGACTAACTGAAAACTGCATTACTAGTCTTTACATGTAAAAATGTTGTAACCACATTCAGCAAGAAATGTGAAGTATTCTTATATTTTTATAAAATATACTTCTAGTACTTCAGAATGTTTTTTATAGAATTAATACTAAGAAATGATGAAAAAATATTATGTACTTTATAACAGAGAGCCAAGCAGTTTTGTTGCCTTCAGATTTTAGGGATTAAAATCTGTTTTAATGTGCACCAGCTATACCTTTCCTGGATCAGGAGTCTCTCCAAACAGTCACTCATGCCCTGGTCATCTCCTGCATAGACTACTGCAATGTGCTCTACATAGAGCTACCCTTGAAGAGTATCTGGAAGTTGCAGCTGGTGCAGAATGCGGCTGCGCAAGCAGTCTTAGGACCCCCTAGAAGGGTACATATAACACCGTTGCTGCACGAGCTGCGTTGGGTGTCTGTTTGCTTCTGGGTCCAATTCAAGGTGTTGGTTATCACTTTTAAAGTTCTACATGGCATGGGTCCAGGTTACCTGAGGGACCACCTCACCCCTGCTACATCGACCCATCCCACCCGGTCAGGTGGAGAGGGCATGTTATGGACCTTGTCCATGAGGGATTGCCGATTGGCAGGGTCCAGGAGGTGGGCCTTCTCTGCCATGGCACCTGCCCTCTGGAATAAGCTACCCCCTGGGGTAAGACAGGCCCCCACATTCCCGGCCTTTTGAAAGGGAATAAAACCTGGTTGTGCCACCTGGCCTGGGATGGGAGAGGTGATAGCTATTCAAGGAGGTGGTTGGCCCCATGATGGTGCCAGGATAAGACCTTTGCCCATCTTGAATTTTATATATTATATATTATATATTGGTATTGGTATTTATATATTTACATTTATTCTTTGTAAGCTGCCCAGAGTCATTGTGTATGAGAGGGGCGGCAGAGAAATTTAATTAATTAATAAATAAATAAAAAGCCCTGCGTGGCATGGGTCCAGGTTACCTAAGGGACCGTCTCATCCCCGTTACATCAACCCGTCTCACCCATTCATGCAGAGAGGGCATGCTGCGGACCCTGTCTGCACGAGAATTCCATCTGGCGGGGTCCAGGAGGTGGGCCTTCTCTGCAGCAGCTCCCGCCCTTTGGCACACCCTTCCCCCAGAAGTGAGGCTAGCCTCCTCTCTTTTGGACACAATTGAAGACCTGGCTTTGTCACCATGCCTGGAGTGGGGAGATGAAGAGCCACTCCTGGGGTTGGTTGGCTCCCTAGTCCTGCCAAGGCCAATGCTGCTCCCCTCTGGGTGGTATGAGATCTACCATTACTTGGATCTCATTACATTTTATATTTATTTATTGATATAGATATTTGTAGATTAATATTATTATGATTTTATTAATTTTAAACTTATTGTGAAACGCCCAGAGTCCCCCATATGAGGGAGATGGGCGGTGATAAAAATATGATAAATAAATAAAATAAAATAAAATAAAATAGGGCATTTTTTACTTTAGCACAAAATACTGAATTATAAAGTATTTTTAATTGTCATAATCTGATATTAATGCATGGATGTTCTACTGAAAATCACATTATAATTTATGTTTAAAAACTGTTGTTCATCTTTTGTCTGTCACATTTGCAAAACTTTGAGTTTGGGACAAGAAACACATTGCCTGCTTCATTTCATATCTGAACCAGGGGTATTCAGTTCCACACAAGCAGCAGGTAATGTGAAGAGATCATAAACTATCATAGTTATTTTTTAAAATGGAAGAAAATAATGTAAGATCAAGCCGTAGAAATAATCTTGGTCTAACAAACAGAACCAAACAGAAACACGGATGTTTCTGTTCACTGCCATCTGTCAGAATTTCTATTCCCAATGAGTTGGAAGCCGGGTTCAGGGTTCATGTCCGTCGGGTTAAGAATAAAGCTTTGAATGTTGTATCAAGTGCCTGAATTACTTTGTGGATTATTATTCCCATGCCTCATGGAGGCATTATGCATACAATTCCTTTCTATGTCATGCCAATGAGAAAGAGACCGGAAATACAGCTTTCTTTGAGCAAAAGTAACATTTTAAAAGGTCCAAAAGCAGAAGTACATGGTTATTTGTGCTGAAGACTGTTTGGTGGCACCTCATAAGCTGGTTTGTAGAACACTGCTGAATCAAAATGAGAAGCAACCGTATGCAACAAATCCCTGCCCCCACCTCTCAACTAGTGAGCATTGTTAGCTGATGTGTAGGTTTGGCAGGACAAGAGCTCAGCTCTGTGCAGATGATATCCACATGGCTAGCTATTTCTGGGCAAGTGTTGCATCCAGATCCAGAGCAGCAATACCCATATTACATTTTAATTGTCTCTATCACAGTTGATGTCAGAAACTAGGATACCCATTATCTTTGCCTAATATCCTTTTAATAATTTTCTGGCCCGGCATGCTGAATCATCCCTTTAAATTCCAACTACTCTAGGAAACCAACTATGCATGACTGTGAAGCATTTGAAGTGGTCCCCATGTATTTATAAATCTGAATCAGAACTTTTAATTGCCATCCTGAATACTATTTTATACCTTATGTTTATAAGTTACATACTATATCTTGTTTTTATTCTATTTTAATCTTTTTAGCTTTATTGTAAACCACTCAGAGTGCCACTTTTGGGGGAGATGGGCAGTGACAAAATTTGATAAATAAAATAAAATAAAATAAAATAAAATAAAATAAAATAAAATAAAATAAAATAAAATAAAATAAAATAAAATAAAATAAAATAAAATAAAAGTTTGGAAAATAAAAAGGCTGCTAGAACTGATGCTGGCTGCTAATTCTGTAGCCGATAAATTCACCAGGGCCCACTGAAAGAGACAAGTACACCTGAGAACATTTTGCCCAAGGCTCTTCAAACCTGAATACAGCTGTGGACCCTCTGGCTCTCCTTTATAACAAGAGACAGATGTATTTTGCATTAGTTTAAATATTTTGATTAAAAGTTATGGCACATCATTGATTTTATTGTTAAATATTTTATTAAAAGACATCACTTTGGTCATGCATGACAGCTTGTATTTTACCAGCCTCTTTTCAAAGCATATTTCTTTAGAACCAATATCCGTCTAAGACCTACCTACCTACTTGCACTCCATGTACTGTATATCATGGATAAACAATGTTATTAGTTCTGACAGCACCAAGTATTTTGAGAGAGAGGAAATACTGGATTTACTGCCAGCCCTTCCCTTCCTGTTCCCTACATCTTAACATGGGGAACATCTCCCGTAGTAGAGAGATGGATAGCTTCTCTGGCACTTTTGGAATCTAGAAGAGGAACATTATTTTAAAAGGCATTACTTCCAAGTAACTATGTCAATGATCACTCATAAAAACATACATTTGCCAGGTTCTAATTTTAGTGGAATCTATTTTTGGGAAAGAAGGAAGAAAACATGCATTTCTTCAGACACATTATTTGCCTTTACATGCTGCATAATATATTTTTGACCATTTCTCTTCAGACAGACCAAGAAAAGTAGGGTGCATATGTCATTGAACATTCATTGGTGAAATATATTGTATCAGGCATAGCACTTATGGAGCAGACTAATAATGAACAAATAAAGCTGAACAAGTCTCTTTTTAAACACAGTATTGGAATATAGTGTGTAACAAAACTTGTGAGTTGTGTCACACAAATCGATTAAATGTATAAGTATTAATGTTGGGTGCTTCCAAAGCCCTGATTACAGTCTGATGGTTCAATATGACCTCTTTTAAATGATAGTTTTGGAAATACTAACAGGTTTACTTTTATCTGACAGAGCATACTGGAATAATTTCTTTACAATTCATTGTATCATATAGCTTAATAATTCTTCCCTTTGTTCCAGTCTGTAGCTTGGTTTTTAAAAATAGTTTCAAGAGTAATGTTTCCATATGGAAATCTCATTGACCTTAAAAAAATCATTTAATCATTGATTTAAAGTCATGATTATTAATACAGTTCTGATATATGAATGCATTTTTATAACATTGGTAATAGATAGGAATATATTTTATTATGAACTGCTGTCCCATTATATTGGGCTGCACTTTATATTTCTCCTGTGTTTAACAATCAGAACTTTAGTTTTACAGAATTAAAAATGGCAATATCCTTAATTATAATATTAAAGATAATATTTGTGTGTGCATGCATACATCATTCCCCATTATTTTATCTGGTTTAGATACAAAAGAGACATCTAAACATCCTATGTTTGAGTCAGTGTACTGCACGTTCCTCTGCGTTGGTGGATGTGGGAAAAGAATATATTGTTTTGCAAGGTAATCTCTAAATTAGAGATCCTAGCTCGCATATAATAGCATGACATTAATTTTTTGTTTTATTTTGGCCTACCAGTTCTCATTCCATTCTTGTTCTTTGCATAATATTACTTAGCCTGAAAAGAAACAGTGTGATAGGTATGTACATATGCATGTTTATAAAAGTCTTCAAAGTAAGAGTAAACATATTTTTTCAATAAAAACCCTTATATAAACTACCACTATATAAGGCATTCTGTAAAAATTCTGTACCATTGGTTTTTTTTAAAAAAAGTTTATATCCAGCATATATAAAGAATGTCTACAATGTCTGCATAACCAAATCATACCTGTGCAGCAAATTATTAACATTTTTTTTTAAAAAGGGGAAATACACACACCATTAATATTTTCACTTTTTATAACATTACCATTATTTTATTGTTTCACTAATGTCACAGTAATACATTTAAATGTATTATTTTACTAATTTGAAAATAAGCTTATAAGTAATTGTCTGTTAAAGAGAGACTGAAGATTTAGTTGCAACTATGTGCCTTTCACTGTGGATTACCTCTCTTATCTCTACCTTTTCTTATTGTCTTCTGTAAACACATTCACTGTGCAGGAATGGAGCCCTTTTTCACAGAAAGTAGTAGAAACTGTGTGACTCCCTGTCCCTTGTTCAGTACATCAGCACAAGTTGTGCTTTTATCTGAGTACAATCAAGCAAACCTGGAACAATATTAGTATAGATGATCTGCTTAGAAGCATATAATATTTAGAGATTTTACATATAATTTATTATCTTCCCTGATCTTCTGACTGAAGAAAATAGCAGATAAAACTAAATAGAAAGCAACTTTTGAAAACCTATGCATAGGAAAAAGGCACAAAAAGACACTGATGAGGTAAAAGTAAATTATTTCCAGTGAGTATCTATGTGCTGTCTGAACAGCTAACTTTTCTTGGTCTTGATAACTAAATAGGGTTGGACTTAAATTGTACCTGGATAAGATATTACCAAGAATTTGAAAATTACTTTTCAAAATCTCTTGTATATGTGGATTATTCTTTTTTTTTTTGGTGATTCTGTTACTGCAATATTTTTTATATACTAAATCTCAGTTGTAACTCCTTTTACGTGGCACCAACATGTTGGCCCAAGAAATCTTGGCAGCCTACCAAGTTTTCAGTGGAGCAACTATTTTGCACATTGAAACTTAGGGAGAAAAGGTGAGCCAAATTCGACAATATTTAAATGTGGAGTCTGCAGAGTCCTTTTGTTGCTCAGAGATTCAAAACCCTTTTTCTTGTGTAGGAGCAAATCAGCAGCAGATGTCAAGGGCACAGAGCCCTAGCTTAAATAATGGAAAATAAATACAGTGAGTGTGCTGAAGTCAATGATTGGCAGAAAGTTTAGCTAATGCAAGTCAGTGAAATACTGCAAAATGTTAACTATGAGAAAACGGTGTGGCTTTTGGGAATCAATACATAAGTTTCAGCTTCTCCTAGTTTCCTTTCTTACAAGTGATCCTCATCACTTTGATTTCTCACCAACAGAAACAACTCTGTAGTATAATTTTCATGTGTAGGAAGCTGCAAAATTGCAATCTTAAATTTAATGTCATTTTCTGAAAAAAAAAAAGTATATTATTTACTGGTTTTACAAAGGACTCTAGAATTGAGACTTCCACTTCTTTTCTGTGACATACTTGAAGAGGAGGTAAATGCCAAATATTGGAGTGCTTCCCTGCATTAAGTAGATGTTCAGGGGGGGAAAAATCATTTACCATCAAAATATGAATAAACAAAAATATTCAGCTTAGAAGATTTCCACCCTGGCTCTTTCTGGGAGTTCTTTTCACTCCTGGAACAACAGATGTAGACAAACATTAGCAAAACCAAAATCCTGCTAGTGTTTTTCTTCCCCACCAACCAAAACTCTGACTCACTTTTGTAAAGGTTTGAAATTTATTTATTTATCATATTTCTTTCTTCAGCAAAGGATCGTTACCTTGTCATGGTGCTGAAGCTTGAGCACCTCAATGATGCTATGAGCTAAACTGTGAAAGGCCACCCAAGATGGGAAGGTCATGACAGAGAGATCAGACTAAATGCGATCCCTGGGGAAGGTAATGGCAACCCACTCCAGTATTCTTGCCATGAAAACTAAATGGATCAGTACAACCAGAGATATGTCGGTACACCATCGGAAGATGAGACTCCCAGGTCAGAAGATGGTCAATTGCTACTGGGGAGGAACAGAGGATGAGTTCAACTAGCCCCAGATGTGATGATGCAGCTAGCTCAAAGCCAAAAGGATGGCTAGCAGCTGACGGTGCTGGTGGTGAACAGTGAATCCGATGTTCTAAGGATCAACACACCATTGGAACCTGGAATGTAAGATCTATGAGCCAGGGCAAATTGGGTGTGGTTATTGGTGAGATGTCAAGTTTAAAGACATGGACTGAAATGGACCACTTCACATCAGATGACCACCAGATCTACTACTGTGGGCAAGAGGACCACAGAGGAAATGGAGTAGCCTTCATAATTAATAGTAAAGGGGCTAAAGCAGTGCTTGGATACAACCCAAAAAATGATAGAAAGATCTCAATTCGAATTCAGGGCAAGCCATCTAACATCACAGTGATCCAAATACATGTCCCAACCACAGATGCTGAAGAAGCTGAAATATATCAGTTCTATGAAGATCTGCAGCACCTACTGGACAACACACCTAAAAGAGATGCTGTTCTCATAACAGGAGACTGGAATGCTAAGGTGGGCAGTCAGATGACACCTGGAATTACAGGTAAGCCTGGGAGAACAAAATGAAGCAGGACATAGGCTGATAGAATTTTGCCAAGACAACTCACTCTGCATAACAAACGCTCTCTTCCAACAACCTAAGAGACGGTTTATACATGGACTTCACCAGATGGACAACACCGAAATCAGACTGACTACATCCTTTGCAGCCAAAGATGGCGGACATCTATACAGTCAGTAAAAACAAGACCTGGAGCTGACTGTAGTTCAGATCATGAACTTCTTATTGCACAATTTAGGATCAGGATTAGGGAAGAGATTAGGGAAGACCCACAGATCAGCTAGATATGAGCTCACTAATATTCCTAAGGAATATGCAGTGGAGGTGAAGAATAGATTTAAGGGACTGGATTTAGTAGATAGGGTCCCAGAAGAACTATGGACAGAAGTACACAACATTGTTCAGGAGGCAGCAACAAAATACATCCCAAAGAAAGAGAACACCAAGAAGGCAAAAAGGCTGTCTGCTGAGACATTAGAAGTAGCCCAAGAAAGAAGGAAAGCAAAAGGCAACAGCGATAGGGGCAGATATGCCCAATTAAATGCAAAATTCCAGACGTTAGCCAGAAGAGACAAGGAATTATTTTTAAACAAGCAATGCACGGAAGTGGAAGAAGACAATAGAATAGGAAGGACAAGAGACCGCTTCTAGAAAATTAGAAACATCGGAGGTAAATTCCAGGCAAAAATGGGTATGATCAAAAACAAAGATAGCAAGGACCTAACAGAAGAAGAAAAGATCAAGAAAAGGTCTTCGGATACGGAAGACCTGAATAGGAAGGATAACAATATTGGGGATAGCTTTGACAGTGTGGTCAGTGAACTAGAGCCAGACATCCTGAAGAGTGAGGTTGAATCGGCCTTAAGAAGCATTGCTAATAACAAGGCAGCAGGAGACGATGGTATCCCAGCTGAATTGTTCAAAATCTTGTGAGGTGATTCTGTCAAGGTAATGCATGCTATATGCCAGCAAATTTGGAAAACACAAGAATGGCCATCAGATTGGAAAAAATCAACTTATATTTCCATACCAAAAATGGGAAACTCTAAAGAATGTTCAAACTATCGAACAGTGGCACTTATTTCACATGCCAGTAAGGTAATGCTCAAGATCCTGCAAGGTAGACTTCAGCAATTCATGGAGTGAGAATTGCCAGATGTACAAGCTGGGTTTAGAAAAGGCAGAAGAACTAGGGACCAAATTGCCAATATCCGCTGGATAATGGAAAAAGCCAGGGAGTTTCAGAAAAAAACATCTGTTTCTGTTTTATTGACTATTCTAAAGCCTTTACTGTGTGGACCATAACAAACTGTGGCAAGTTCTTAGTGGTATGGGGATACCAAGTCATCTTGTCTGCCTCCTGAGGAATGTGTATAACGACCAAGTAGCAACAGTAAGAACAGACCACGGAACAATGGACTGGTTTAAGATTGGGAAAGGAGTATGGCAGCGTTGTATATTCTCACCCTACCTATTCAACTTGTATGCAGAACACATCATGTGACATGCTGGACTTGAGGAATCCAAGGCTGGAGTTAAAATCGCTGGAAGAAACATTAACAATCTCAGATATGCAGATGATACCACTTTGATGGCTGAAAGCGAAGAGGAACTGAGGAGCCTTATGATGAAGGTGAAAGAAGAAAGTGCAAAAGCTGGCTTGCAGCTAAACCTCAAAAAAACCAAGATTATGGCAACCAGCTTGATTGATAACTGGCAAATAGAGGGAGAAAATGTAGAAGCAGTTAAAGACTTTGTATTTCTAGGTGCGAAGATTACTGCAGATGCTGACTGCAGTCAGGAAATCAGAAGACACTTAATCCTTGGGAGAAGAGCAATGACCAATCGATAAAATAGTTAAGAGCAGAAACATCACACTGACAACAAAGGTCCGCATAGTTAAAGCAATCGTATGCCCAGTAGTAACATATGGCTGTGAGAGCTGGACCATAAGGAAGGCTGAGCAAAGGAAGATAGATGCTTTTGAACTGTGGTGTTGGAGGAAAATTCTGAGAGTGCCTTAGACTGCAAGAAGATCAAACCAGTCCATACTCCTGGAAATAAAGCCAGACTGCTCACTTGAGGGAATGATATTAAAGGCAAAACTGAAATACTTTGGCCACATAATGAGAAGACAGGACACCCTGGAGAAGATGCTGATGCTAGGGAGAATGGAAGGCAAAAGGAAGAGGGGCCGACCAAGGGCAAGATGGATGGATGATATTCTAGAGGTGACGGACTCGTCCCTGGGGGAGCTGGGGGTGTTGACGACCGACAGGAAGCTCTGGCGTGGGCTGGTCCATGAAGTCACGAAGAGTCGGAAGCGACTGAACGAATAAACAACAAATCCTATTTCTTTACCACCCATTGTAACGATTGCCTAAACCCAAATACTCAGTCTCACAAGCTCGGGCTTAAAGATAACTGATTTATTAAAGGAATAGTATGCAAATACAGAGAAAGCTGAGAATGAGCAAAAGCGCGCCAAATACAAACTTAAAAGCCTTGCTTGTGAGCAGGTCCCGCCCCGTCGCCCGTCAGGACGCTCCCTCTCCCAGGTGCCAGAAGCGTTAGACGCGCCTGGGAAAGTAACCTTGAACAGGAGCGCAAACCCAAACATGCATTCCAAGCCTTCAAAACAATGGAAGGCGAAGGAATGGAAAACCCCCGGGTGAAGGAACACGGAACAGAAAAAGACATGGGAAACGTTACAATGTTAACCAGACATTAGAACGAGAACATGACATATTGCCCCCCCAAAAGAAACTAGGGAGCCGGTTTGTCAGGATAGGCAGAGTGAAATTGGGTTACGAGACGAGGAGAGTGTACGTCTGGAGCAGCAACCCATTCAGGATGAGGGAAATGTTTCCAGCGGACGAGGTACTGTAAAGCAGAGCGCTGGCGTCTGGAGTCGAGGATAGATGCCACTTCGAAGTGTTGCTGGTTGTCAATCATGAGGGGAGGTGGAGGAATGGGTTGCGGATGCCAACGGTCCGACGACAGGTAGGGTTTGAGTAAACTACAATGGAAAACAGGATGTAAACGTTTAAGGTTGTGAGGCAAATCAAGTTTAAACGTAACAGGGTTGAGCTGAGCAACAATTGGAAAAGGACCCACAAATTTAGGACCAAGTTTCTTAGAGGGTTGTGGGGACTTGATAAACTTAGTTGATAAGTAGACTTTATCCCCGACCGCAAAGGATGGTTCTGGGGAACGCTTTGCATCGGCATGGCGTTTATAGGTAGCCTGGGCATGGCGGAGAGCGAGTAGAATATTAGACCATGAGTCTTTGAGAGAGTCTGCCCAGTCAGCAAGGGTGGCTGGTAGCGGTTGAGGATGAGGAAGTTCAGGAATCGGAACAAATTCACGTCCAAAAACTGTTTTAAAGGGAACTTGACCAGTGGTTTGATGAATGGCATTGTTGTAAGCAACCTCAGCAAATGGGAGTAAATCGACCCAGTTGTCCTGTTGGTAGTTAACAAAAGCCCTGAGGTATTGTTCCAATGTAGAATTAACCGCCTCTGTAGATCCGTCCGTTTCCGGATGCCAGGAGGTGGAAAGCGACTGTTTTGTACCCAAAAGTTTTAAAAATGCCCGCCAAAATTGTGACGTAAATTGTGTGCCTCTGTCACTCACCAAACGGGCGGGGATACCGTGGAGGCGGTACACGTGGATGAGGAAGAGGCGTGCCAGCTGTTGCGCGGTGGGGATAGAAGCGCATGGGATAAAGTGGGCTTGTTTGGAGAAAAAGTCTTTGATGACCCAAATGACAGTTTTGCGTTGACTAGGGGGTAGATCAACGATAAAGTCCATGGAGATATCCTGCCAAGGGACAGATGGAGTGGCAACGGGTTGAAGGAGACCTTGGGGTTTGCCTGGTTTGCGCTTTATCGCCGCACATACAGGGCACGCAGTGACATACTCCTTCAAGTCTCTGAGTAAAGTTGGCCACCAGAATTGGCGGCGAACGAGGTGCAACGTTTTTACGTAGCCAAAATGTCCAGCTAGCTTGTCATCGTGGCAGCGCTGGAGTATGGTTTTCCGCATTGCCTCGGGTACATAGAGACGATCGTTGCGCCAGGCAAGATCATCGGTGAAAGTTAAAATGTGTCTATTGGTTTGCAACCAAGTATCTGTTTTAAGGTGGGAAAGCAACTGTTGTTGCAAATCGGAGGGAATTGACAAGGGCGGTGGGCGGCTGGAAGGCAGAGCGGCTGGAGGCGGAGTTGATTGCGCTCGGGTCTGGCTGCGAGTCACTGCTGCCAAACTTAATTGTTTGTCGGTCCAGACGGTGCCTTGGACCGTTGGCCCTGGGCCAGCATCTTGGGGTCTGCGCGAGAGTGCATCAGCTAAAAAGTTTTTCTTGCCTGGTATAAATTTAAGAGTGAAGTCAAAGCGGCTGAAAAACTCAGCCCAGCGCAGCTGTTTGGGACTGAGTTTCCGACTGGTGCTTAAAGCTTCCAGGTTTTTATGGTCAGTCCAGACTTCAAAAGGGTTTGAAGTGCCTTCCAATAGGTGTCGCCATGTCTCTAAAGCCGTTTTTACAGCAAAAGCCTCCTTTTCCCAAACATGCCATCTTCTCTCTGTTTCTGTGAACTTGCGAGAGAGGTAGGCACAGGGTTTTAAAGCGCCAGATTGGTCAGATTGTAATAGAATTGCTCCTATGGAAAAATCAGAAGCATCGACTTGTACAACGAAAGGGTTAGAGGGGTTTGGATGCTGTAAAATTGGTTCTGTGGTAAAGATTTGTTTGAGCGCTTCGAATGCTTGCTGACAGGCTGGAGTCCATTGAAGGAGTGCGCCTGGGTTCTTTGAACGTCGCGTATCCCCCTGTCCTTTAGTTTTTAACAGTTCAGTAAGGGGGAGGGCGATTTCTGCAAAATTTTGGGCGAATGCCCGATAGAAATTAGAGAATCCAAGGAAACTTTGTAATTGTCTCCTGGTACGGGGAGGTTCCCATGCCACGATAGCTTCTACTTTTGCAGGGTCCATTTCAATGCCCTGAGCTGAAATCCGGTACCCTAGGTAATCAATTTGTGACTGATGAAACGCACATTTTGACAGTTTTGCGTACAACTCTGCTTTTTTCAATTTAGCCAGTACCTGACGCACCAAGTGGATATGTTCTGACATGGTTTCAGTATAAATCAATACATCATCCAAATATACCAGTACCCCCTTGAATAGGTGGTCATGCAAGACCTCATTGATTAGTTGCATAAAAACCCCAGGTGCCCCAGATAAACCGAATGGTAAGACTTTATATTGGAAAGCCCCAAGAGGACAGTTGAACGCTGTTTTCCACTCATCCCCTTCCCTTATGCGAATGCGAAAGTAAGCCTCTCTCAAATCCAGTTTTGAGAAAATTTTGCCTCTGGCCAGATGTGATAACATATCTTTGATCAGGGGCAAAGGATATTTATTTAATATTGAGACCGCATTGAGCCCGCGGAAATCGGTACAAAGCCTTAATGACCCATCCTTTTTTGGCCTGAATAGGACAGGAGCTCCTACCGGAGAATTTGCCGGCTCAATGAAACCCCTAGCCAGATTTTTGTCAATGAACTCCCTTAGCATGGTAAGCTCTTTGGGAGACATGGGGTATATTTTTGGGTGAGGCAATTTTACATTTGGTAAAAACTCAATGGCACAGTCCGTTTTTCGGTGGGGTGGCAAACGATCCGCTTCCTTTTCCCCAAATACTTCAGCAAAATCTTGGTACTGATTGGGTAGTCCCTCAAGAGGTTGAAGCGTTTGCACAGTGGTATACGCTACCCCTCCACCCTCCATGTCCTCCAGTAGGTCCTTTTCGGGTACTTTGTAAAATCCATCTGCAAACGTCACAGTTCTATGCAGCCAGTTGATAAAAGGGTTTTGTTGCACAAACCAAGGCATCCCCAAGATTACCAGAGGACCCCCCACTGGAGCTACCACAAATGGCAGCTTTTCCTGATGGGAGCCCATCTGCAAGGCGACCAGTCCCGTGGAAAGATTGACTGCTTTCCCTCCCGCCATAGTTCCATCCAATTGAGTGAAAATCATGGGTCTTGGCAAAGGGAACGTGGGCAGTTCCAGAGCCGCTACGACATCAGGGTGCATTAGGGAACGGGAGCAACCCGAGTCTAGCATGGCCCACACTTCCACCGTTTTGGTTTTTGAGCTCAGTTTAACTTTAACAGTCAGTGTGGGGAAGTTTCCACTCACCGAATCATGGTTACGCCCGGTTTCTTCCACCTGCCCTAGGGCGCCCTTCAGGGCAGGTGGTAGGCTTTTCCCGCCGGTTGCTCGAATTGCAACTCTTCCTCCTCTTCTCCGAAGGGAAGGTCTGGGGGGTCCAGTTCCGCGAGGGCTGCCTTCAGTTTTCGCGGTGGAGCAGGAGCAGGCGTCTTTACCGTGGGTTTCGTCTGTCGTTCCTCTGGACGGCGTCTCGGGCACGACGTGGCTCGATGCCCTTCCTTCCCACATCGGAGGCACTGACCCTTGGAGAACCGTTGCTCCCTCTCTTCTTCCCAGGTTTTCGGTTTGGGGCGGCTGGCAAGTCCAGATGTGCGCGCTCCTCTAGCGAGACGTGTTTGTCTAAGCTCTTTGGTATGGGCATAGGTTCGTAGGGCATTTTCTGCGCTTCCCGCCAACTGAATCCACCCATATAGCGTTTTAGGATCATCTCTGCCCAGAGCCCATCGAAGGATTTCGGGTTCAAGCCCCTGCTTGAACAATTCGATGATTGTTGGCTCAGACCAGTCTTCCACTTTTCCTGCCAAAGCTTTAAACTCCAATGCATATTTGGCAACTGAGAGGGACCCTTGGTAGAGTTTCCGCAGGTCATTTTTGGCCGTTTCTTGAGCTAGGGGGTCTTCGAAATGCTCTTTAAGTGCCCACAAAAAGTCATCGAAGTCCTCTAACTCAGTTGCCTCAGCTTGGCATAGTTGCACATACCAATCCGCTGCCCTTCCTCTCAGCTTGTTGGCAATGAAATTGACCTTGCCATGTTCAGACCGAAAGTTTCGACCCCAATCTTCTATATAATGCTTGGCATTAGTAATAAAGAAGGAGAGCGTTGTGGGATCCCCATCGAACTTCACTCCAAATGGTGGGAAGGTTCTTGCCGGCTCAGCTGGCTGTGGCGGTGCCGCGAATGTCAGCGTGCGCCGAGCCCCCATGGGTGGTCGATCCCTAGGAGGTCTTGCCTCTCGCTCCCCCCCTTGACGGGCTGATCGAGTCTTGCTTCTCCCCCGGGTCGACATGGTACTGTGCCTGGGGTACTGTGACGGCTCTTCTTCCCAATCCTCCGGGGTGGGCTCTGCCTCTCTGGGTAGATCCTCTCTGGGTAGATCCTTGAGGATCGTCACTATTAAATCCATCTTATCTTCTAATGCCCTCATACGAGCCGGAGTGACCGGCTCCTCCAGGGGTTGGTTGGTTACCACCACCCTCGGTGACAAGGGGACTTCGTGCTCCCAGGACAATTGTGGAGACCCCCTCCCCGGTGCTCTTTCCATAACCGTTCTATGTTCACTCCTGAGACTCTCCTGCATGGATATCAGCAGCTCGTCCAATTGGATATCTCGCAACTCCCGACGTGCTGCTCTTTGCGCTCTCGAGGTTAGCGCTGGCCGGCTTTTGGCCGCCTCCCGCTCCTCTTCGCTTCCCTCACTTGCGCGAAGTTGAGGTTCTGTCATCGCTAGCGTACCCTCTTATCCAATGATTGGATGGGGCTAGCGGAAAATGGATAAAATGATTCTCAGCTTTATGTAACGATTGCCTAAACCCAAATACTCAGTCTCACAAGCTCGGGCTTAAAGATAACTGATTTATTAAAGGAATAGTATGCAAATACAGAGAAAGCTGAGAATGAGCAAAAGCGCGCCAAATACAAACTTAAAAGCCTTGCTTGTGAGCAGGTCCCGCCCCGTCGCCCGTCAGGACGCTCCCTCTCCCAGGTGCCAGAAGCGTTAGACGCGCCTGGGAAAGTAACCTTGAACAGGAGCGCAAACCCAAACATGCATTCCAAGCCTTCAAAACAATGGAAGGCGAAGGAATGGAAAACCCCCGGGTGAAGGAACACGGAACAGAAAAAGACATGGGAAACGTTACAATGTTAACCAGACATTAGAACGAGAACATGACACCCATTTTTTATTCCAACGAAATGACCTAACCTTTTGGCTCCTTTTTATATTTCTTGGGGAAAATGTCCACATATTAACAGCAACTGAGACTTTCTTCAGAATCTGCATTTTTCTTACATACTTTGTGGACTGACCATAGAACCATGTAATTCTTTAGACAATGTTTTAAATAGTAAGTACAATGTCATTCAGCTGCTCAAGAGACTAGCAAATTTATGTTTGATTTTTAATTAAAAACCTACTGAGGCAGAAATTAGTCCTGCAAGGTAGTCAGTATAATACATTGAATTTACATCAATCTATACATCTCTACAGCCAAAGCTACATGCATAGGAGGAAGAGTAGCATAACACAATATCTGTAGTCCAACTACTTATCTGTAGCCACCTCTGTTGTCTTCTGTGCTGTAGTTATTTGCAGAATTTTCTATCACAGAAAGAAAATAAAACTTGTACTGAATTCTCTGCATTAAATGTATATGTCATCTGGTACAACTGGACAGAAGGCCATATTGCTTATTTTCTACAATACAAAGACCACCATGGGGTGCTACGGAGAATTACAACAGTATTGCAGAAATAACAACAACAAGAACAAGAACAGCAGTGAAGGCCAGAAAGAAAAACACTTGTAAGGGTGGGTTCCTTTTCTACACCCATGAAATTCCACAACTAGAATAACCTGAAGGAAAAGAAAATTGTCTGTCCAAATGCTTGTCTACTTAGTTGACCTTTTGCCACCTCAGTCCATCAGCTGTGGCTCTGGCAAAGAGAAAATTTGATATCAACATTCGCATTTTTAATTCTGTGAAACAATGGTTAGCATAGGACATTGTCATTTATTGCCCAGCTCATGGAGAAGTGCACAATAATATCCACTAGAACATATAAAATAAGGACGCATTTTTTTTCTGGATCAAGGCACAATATGGACTGAGTCTCATGTCAGGATTGGATCAGAACCCATAATACATTTCATTTCCATTTCATTAAATTCATGTATTTAATCATTCTCTTCTTCCATCACATTAAACATTGTAATTTGGTGCTAACTTTTTGGAGGCTTTCAGTGTCATTACATACCTATCAGATAGAATATATGGAATTTCTTTTGGAGGAATGTTTTCCCAGATATTAAGCCACAACCATGAATAACTTTGATTTCATTAACAGCAGTTCTGTTCTTTGTGGGAAAAATGATTGCTAATTCACTATAACGATTTGAACATGTGTTTGTAAAAATATTTTAAAAACTAAAGACAAAAGGTGTCTGGCACACTGGCCTAATTGATACTGTGTCTCTCTCTGCAAGGGATGCTAAACCATCACTCTTAGGATTTTTCATTATTCACTTTACTGGCTTGGGCTGCTGGAAGTTATATTATTGCAAGAGTCATGGGTTTCCTGGCCCTGCAGGAAAAGTTTTTCAGGATGAAGAAAATCTTGGAAGGAATGAGGTGTTAGTAAAAGATTCTCTCTTCTTCCAGCTGGGGCTTTCACTGCAGGCTTGATGACACCGTTGACATCCTGTCCTCTGGTAGAGGGTAATTTAGAAACCATTTCCCAAGTCTCTGAACAGTTACAAATTCCAGGACTAGTGAGATCACTCAGTCAAAGTTCAGTAAGAGTTATTTCCTTTCCATTTAGTCTTTGTCTTTGTCGGGCTATGAGATTTTTTTGTCTGTATTATGCTTGGGGATTCTGTTTACTTCTTCTTTCCAGTTTCCTGTTTGCACTGAGAATATTTATGGCATTTTAAGAATTGGAGTTCTGTATGTATAATCCACATATGGACATAGACAATAGATGACTTCATGGAAACTTGGAAACTAATGCATACATTTTCATGTGGCAACAGAAATATAAAAAGAATAAAAGAAAAACTTGCCCTATATCTGAAGTCAATGAGGGAGAGGTATAAAATGCAGTGAATTTTATTTTGCCAAGGATTTTAAAAGGTAATAATCAGAAACAGAAATATGCTCATCCATCAAGATTAAAATGAAGACTCTTTTCTCTTTTCCTCCATCTGCTTTGACCGGTTAGTAGTAGATAATTGTTTAGAAGATAATTTGGCTTCTAATAGGTTAAGAAAAAGCTGTTGGATTGACTGACTGGTAATTTTAGGTTAACTATAAGCCTATGAAAGGTGGCTTGGACTTGTATCAGTGGAGGTGGTGTTATTCTTGTCACTGAATTGAACAGGCAATATGCTGTGCCTCAAAGAAGTGCTTTATGTCACTTTGACTGGTAGTTCCGATAGCTAGAAGAGGCTCCTGCACAGCACAGTTAAAGGTTTTCTTGATGCTTCCAAGTAGCCAGAACAATCAAAGAAGTTGGCCAAAGTTAAGCAATGTGGCTACTTCATTTCTTTCACAAAGTGAGGGAGCCATGATGATTCATAAAACAATTCTTAGGGAAGGGCTTCACTTAATTCTTTACTGACTCAAAGCATCTCTACAAAAATCCATATAGTTCTACCAGCCTTATCCTTTATGAGCGTTACAACTGTACTCATGTAAGATGCCCTTTTTTGAAAAAAAAAAAAACATGTCTGCCACCTATAATTTAAAAGAGTTGATGACAATCCAAAAGGAATTGTATTAATCCAGTTATTAAAATTAGTGTGTTTTCCAGTTCATATTTGAGGTTTAACTGAGCTATTTTGTGTCCTCCCTCTGCTATGTGTTCTATTATGTTTTCATAAGGTATCTTTATTTGCCTTCAATTGTCACTTCAGGAATTAATCACTCCATTGACTTCCCCCACTCATCTTACTGCATACTATTTTAGTGCAATTCTTTAACTCCTCTTTGAATTCAAGGGCCCAAAAATAGAACGATGTGACCAAACACAAAATACTAATAATGCTCGGGATTATCTTTTATTTGTGAATTAATTTCAAATACCAGGTCATGTATGTGGCTCACTATATATCTTGGCCCCAAAGCAATTGTTTGCATTATGTCCTCAAAGCCCCTTGTTCCTTTTTTTAAAATAATTTTTATTGAATAAATTTAACAAGATAAAAACAGTACAATTATTAGAAAAGAAACAAAGAAAATAAGGAAGAATAGTGAATAAGTAAGAAAGAAAATAGAAATAGAAATAAATAGAAAAAAGAAAAAGAAAAAGAAAAGATCATAAATAATCCAGAGCTTTTCTTGCTAGGATTAATGCACAGTCAGTTAGAAAACAGCCACAGAAGATTATTTTTATATTTGAGTACTGCTGCAGGACTATTATATGCACAAAAATGGAAAGATTCACAGTGGAATCTGAAATGAAATACCCACAATGGAGCAATGGTTGATGAAGATGACAGAACTAGCAGAAATGGCAAAATTAGCTTGTCTGATTAGACAAAGATCAACAAATACATTTATCAGTGACTGGAAACCCTTTATGGGCTTTTTGCTGAAAAAAAGAGAAAAATGAACTTGCAATTTATCAGTTTGAAGATTAGAAAGGGTATCTATGGAAAGAAGGAAATTATGATGTAACCACCTGTCAGGAGTAAGGCAAAGGAACAACACTGAGTCAGAAATGAAGCTCTAGTCTTTATTGTTTTACCCTATTGACAGAATCTTGCCAAAACTGAACAGAACCAGTAAACTCTAAGGGAAAAACTTCAGAACGCTAAACCTTTCTGATCTTCTTGGCTGAGAGCCCAAGTCTTTCTACACTGTGTGTGTGTTTTTCCCCCTGGAAAGGGCCCCCTCCTTCTTTACCAGCGATCTCCATAACACTACCACTGTCAAAAAGATTGGAAGCCCCTTCTTAATAATCCAAAGCCCCTCCTTCCATGACCCCATATCTATTGTCATAATACCACTTACAACTTTAGAAATGACATTTTCATCTCACAGATGCTACTGGATACAGATTGTGAAGGGCTCTTTTAAAACATAAGTAGCTCTTTCAGGGAAGCAGGACAATTCAGAGCAAGCCTTATCTAGCTATTCAGATGAGTTCAGCTCTCTGCTGAGACAACTTCCTTCCATTGGCTACAATAATGGAAAAGCTCTAGCTAGTATAAACTCAGAGGGCTTGTTGGTGTCCTAATATTGTCCTAATGAATCTATGAACCAGGTTACCATTTCCTTATCTTAACTTTAGTTGTCGTGATTTGACTTATTGTGACATCACTTTTCTCACTCACTTTACCTGACATACTGTCCAGTCAAACTCTGCTGAAAAATATTTGCTGCTTCTTCGTTTCCCTATCAGCCTTGGGTTCTGGAGAAAAGGATAACACATTCTGTGCTTCCTGGAGGGACCAAACATGCTCAGTGCTTGTCATTTAAAAAAAAAAAAAAGTTTTCCATTTTAAAATGTACAAGCTAGTATTTATAAATATTTGCAGGACTCTGCAAAGTAGTAAAATAAATTTATTTTGCCTGTGGATGGCCCAATTTTACTGCTTTAGATTGGCCACAAAATTGTCTATAATATAGCTAAACGTTTGTCATTTCCCATGCCAACTGAAAAACAAGTATATAGTTCTCATTTATACACTAATTATGCATTAATGTCCTTAAACTCTACTGAAGGAATTTAGCAGAAAATACCATGGTTCTTAGTTCACTGTGTTCCTTTGAGGAAACCCCTAAAATGAATATTTGCCAAGTATATTCCTTTGATATTTATCAACCTATTCAACATATGAATGAAAACACATTTTTTTGGCAATGCAATATGCTGAGCTGTAACAGAGGAAACTAACACATGAGTTCAAGTTTAAATGGTTGATGATTTGTAAATGTTTTACTGAGTTGAGCAATGTTTGTTCAGTCTTATTTGTGCATGTTAAATGTGGCCTTTTAAGGATATTGTACCCAAATATTTTGTCTGATTTTCTGGACCAGCCTTATTCAACCATGATCTCTGAATTCAAAGGGACCACAACTTCCCAAATATATCTAGAAAGCACCCAGGTTAGAAATACCATTTTGGGTTATTTTCACTTTTAAAATTCTTCAGCCATCTTTCCTCCAATGAAAAGATAAGATAAATGGACCATCTTTACATTGTTTTCATCAAAATCATACTGTAAGCACTGGCACATACATATTTAAAAAAAATTAGCAGCTCAAACAACATTGTTGAGAAATGAGATGTATGGATGCAATTCTGTGAAATCTTGGACATAAGCCTCAGGGTCCTTTGAACACTCTCAACAAGGACCCAGGAAATAATCTTTAGAGGAAGTAAATTAATTTGGTTTAACTATAATTACGTTTAAATTAAATGTAAGACAAATATAGATTCTATCCTGGCCTATTTTACTTTTCAGAGTGTTGCCTTGGCGCTCCCATCAAAGACCCAAACCAGTCCGGCTAGCTAGCTAGCTAGCTAGCTAGCTAGCTAGCTAGCTAGCTAGCTAGCTAGCTAGCTATCTATCTATCTATCTATCTATCTATCTATCTATCTATCTATCTATCTATCTATCTATCTATCTATTTATTATCCTGCTATACAAGAATAAGTTTGACAGTCCTATAAATCACTCCTTAAGTTAGAATTGAAATACTTAACTAATTGGTAATTTGGTCCCTTAGTGACAAACTACATCTGATGTAAATAAAATATAGTTGCCCATTATTTATAGTGAAAATAGTTAGCAATGGGGTAATCTGAATATTCATAGCATTATGGACCATGGATTTGGAGCCTTCTCTTGAAAGTCAAATAGTATTTTTATCTAATACACAGTTGCAGATGTGTTACAAATGTAAAGGTATAAAGGAGAAAAGGGCAAAAAAGACTGCAAAAACTTAGAGATCTCCTATACTATCAAGACTAGTCTTTGGTGTATGTAAGTATGTATGTCATGATTAACATTTATTCAGTTTAGAGAAGAAAGATAAGGGTAATTAAATGGATAAGCACTTGTATGTAGTCCAATTTTATAAACAATGTTCAAGTTGGGAATTCTGTAAAATTGTCCTGCCTTAAGCAAAAAACCATGTTGAGACAAGAAATTAGTCTCTAGTGTTTATTAACTGCTCTAGTAGACAGAAAATCCTACCAAACTGAAAGAGCATGGGAAACCCAGACAGATAAACTCAAAAACTCAAGACAGTTTTCTTCTGAGTTTCTTTGAAGGACAATTCAAAGCATGCATTGTCAGAGTGTGCTGGAAAGCGTTTGGCCTGAGAGATCAGAAAAATCACACACCAGGCATTTCTATAAAAATAAATTTATGTACAAAAAACACAAAAATATATTTTACAAGCTGTGCATTCACACATGCTCAGAGAGGACCGTAGGAGCAACTGGGCTGGCAGGCTACAAAAGCGAAACTAAAACAAGTCCAGGCAAGTTCCTCCCCTAGGCAATGTAGCTATTAACACCCAAACTGAGGACAATTAAGTTTGACCTCTTCACCCTGCCGATACTTAAGAAAGTACTCAATTACCATGGTAACCTAGTGGCTTGCTCTGAGCAAAAACAAAGAAATGCCAACACTCCCCTTTGTTTTGCTAAGGAGCAAGACACAAACCTAGGTAGGCTTTGTACAGCTTTTTTGTCAGGGTAACTTTACTCCCTGCTGTTGCCCTTACATACAAGTCTTTCAAAGCATCCCAAAGTTGCTGTGCAGACTGCATGCCTCTCACGTGCACTAGCTGATTGTCTTCAACTCCCAGGATAATGGTGGCTCTAGCCTGCTCATCCTGCCTAAGCCATTCAGCATTTTGGGGAGTTTGCTCACCAATTGGCAGCCAACGATTCTCTCTGCAAAGATACATTTCCATCTTCAGGGCCCAATTCAAGTAGTTGGTCTCTGATAGGTGCTCAAGAGGCATTGCTGAGGACTGGGAGGTAGCCATGGCTTCTTCCTTCTTTTGCAAGTCACCTCAGCTGGCTTCTTTGTCATGCAGACCAGCAGTAGCTGGAAAAACTCCAGGAGGCTCCAAAGAAAACCTTCACAGGTCTTTGCTACCTGCCTTTAAAATGTGCATGAGGTGTGGAGCTGATCTCTCTGCTCTCTCTGGGGGTTCACTGGGTTTCTTACTGGGCTCATAACCTGTCAGAGTGTGCTGGAAAGCTTTTGGCCAAGAGATCAGAAAAAATACACACCAGGCATTTCTATAAAAATAAATTTATTTACAGAAAGCATAAAAACATATTTTACAAGCTGTGCATTCACACATGCTCAGAGAGGACCGGAGGAGCAACTGGGCTGGCAGGCTACAAAAGCAAAACTAAAACAAGTCCAGGCAAGTTCCTCCCCCATGCAATGCAGCTATTAACACCCAAACTGAGGACAATTAAGTTCTACCTCTTCACCCTGCTGATACGTAAGAAAGTACTCAATTACCATGGTAACCGAGTGGCTTGCTCTGAGCAAAAACAAAGAAATGCCAACATGTGTTTTCCCCCCTGGATAGGGGCCTCCTCCTGCTCACCATCCATACTCATGACAAAAATTCTTTCAAATAATAATAATAATTTATAAAATGTATATGCCATCTGACTCCCAGTGACTCTAAAGAAAAATGTTATTCAGATCATTGTATAACTAATGGGTTTCTTTCCAACTTTGTAGTATCCATTTTTGGCAATCATAAAAGCAAATCATATCCATTTCTGTTGTCCTTGTGCACTACATGAACATCTATTTTTTAAAAAAATCAAGTATTCTAAAATAAATAGATAATTTTGAAATAACTCCTGTTCAGAAGGGAACCTCTTGTAGTACAAGATCATGTCATCTGTCCATATGTTGCATTTTGAATAACATATTTTAACTCATAGCTGAATTCATCAATTTCTTGCTGAGTTTTGTAGTAGCCGTGAAATAGTTTTTGTTCAATTCTAAATTTGATTTTATAGAGGTATGGAATATAGATGCAAAAATGGCCTTCCATTAACATTTACTCAAATACTCCAATTTTCTGAAAGTCTAATTTAGTGTACTTTAATATTTATTAATAATAATTATGGATTCATAATTTTGAAAATTATATACATATTAAACCTACTAGCATATAAAGCATTTAGGGATGCTGGGTCATAATTAGATGTAAAAAGTATTTTAAGTGAATATACAGTATTACATATTAGCATTCTACCATTTATGGCAAATGCTACTTATGTTGTAACTCCTCAAATAACAATCAACTAAGCCTATTAAATGACTTAAGATATACTCTTTATACTCCATTCAGGTACTCTAAAAAAACTTGCCTCCCTATTTTCAAGTTTGAAAATATGTGTCTTTAGTAAATCATAGTTCTTCCTTGGCTAGAGTACTAAAGTATTTTTATTGGTACAGTGCACTGAAGTGGCCTTATACACAGCTATTTTTGCTTCTTTCAGCACTCTTTCCTCACCATAGACTTCATAATACCATTACATTTCTCTGAGCATTAGCACATCTTAAAGTTTCTTCATCCATTTCCCCAAGACCTTATCTGTATCCTTATCTGCCACATGCAGCAATCCCTACTAACGGTAAGAATAATACTGCTTAGATTTAGCATAATTTGACCAGTATGCAAAGCCACAACCAAGGTCAGTTTTATCCCAAGCATGCTTATAATAATCTGTGTAAACTAGGATCTCTAGTGTTCAGACTACCCTGCAAGCAAAGATGTTGTTGTCCATGTATCCCCAGCTAGAAGGTATGTGCAATGTAAAGTGAATTTCTGTTTGTTGCTACTGGTATACCAGAAATGCGCGTGTTAACTGCTGTCATACAATTGTCATGTCTGCTCTTGGTCTGATTATCCTGGAACATGCATTGATCTAAAGCATAATATAAATCAGGGCAACTTCCTTCCAAGTCCAGCAATATATCATTTTGGGGGATGAGGGCTGGGTGTCAGATGTTTGCAAACAACACAGAAGTGATATGGTAGTCAATGATGAGAGAGGGCTAAAAGCTTTAGTTCCTTTTTTATGTGCTGAATGAGTTAAAGCCAAAATCAGTACATGATACAATGTAAAAAAGCTTGTGTCAGCAACTGAATACAACTGCTATAAAAATAGTATAGTTTTTAAAGTAATGTCCACACCTGTTTGACTCAATTTTTAGAAATAGGCCTGTGTTTTTCATAGTCCCACTGGGTGTAAGTAAGAAATAAAAATGTTTTTTTCAGCTGATTTCTTTTTCCCATTTGTGAAACACAATAAACAAGTTTTGTTTTCTTCCTGGCTGTCATTATTATTTGGTGGGTGAGAATTTTTCAGCATAATTTGCTCTCTGGGTTTTCCCAAAGACATCTCCTGCTTTATACTGTGAGGGAAAAACATTTGTGTTTTTAATAAAGTTATGAGATGCAGAAAGTGCTACAATGATGGGAAAAGTTTCAGTGGTCAGTTGTCCATGATATATCTCATACATCCTGCCAAAAATAATAATGCTAAACCTTTTTTACAGTAATAAGCTTAATTACCAGTTAGACTGATGCTTCATGAAGACACTTTGTAATGTTTGAATATATGTAATGTATGGGAGAAGCATCTTTGCATGCATCCTGAGCAAGGGGTATTTGTCCACTCTTAGCAAAAGCAAGGGTGACGCACTGAGAGGAAGTGTGGGGTGCTACTTTATTTGCTGGGTGAAGGAGGTACACAAACAGAGGTGCACAAAGATGCACCTCCCTTTTCAGAGTGAACTTGCATATGGTCTGGCACTGTGATATTAAAAAGACAAGTCAAACCCAATTCTGGGCACATCAGCAATACAGAAATGGTTTTCCTCCTGGAATGTTTTTTTAGTTTCCAAATCCAGCCTATATAATGAGATTTCCTGGTGGCTTTCAGTCTAACTACTAACCAGGTATGACCCTCCTTACCTTTTTGGGAAATCACCCAAGGTTATCTGATAAGCTGTTCTGATACTTATTTTCTTGGGATCAGTCAGACTAAAAGGTAAAGGTAAAGGTTTCCCTTGACGTAAAGTCCAGTCGTGTCCGACTCTAGGGGGCGGTGCTCATCTCCGTTTCAAAGCCTTGGAGCCGGCGTTGTCATAGACACTTCCGGGTCATGTGGCCAGCATGACTCACGGAACGCCGTTACCTTCCCGCCGAAGCGGTACCAATTAATCTACTCACATTTGCATGTTTTCGAACTGCTTGGTGTGCAGAAGCTGGGACGAGCAACGGGAGCTCACCCCGCCGCGCGGTTTCGAACCGCCGACCTTCCGATCGACAGCTCAGCGGTTTAACCCGCAGCGCCACCGCGTCCCCAGTCAGACTACTTCTTTCTTTATTGTTTCAGTTTAAATTACAACTTCCTATTTCTAGGATTCTCATGATGGCTATGTTGGAAATTTTGGCAATGCCTCATTTGCATGTGAATTAACATGTAAATTGAGTTGTCTCACAATGCAACTCTGAGGAAACTGTTTGTTGCCACTCCCATTTCCTCTTTCTTTCTTCCTTCTTCTCCACGAGAAGGAAACACATGGACGTGTGTTGCTTTCCTCCATTCTGGGCACCATGTGGTGGGCCTGGAATTCCCCTTTCTTCTATGGAGCTCTTGGCAGCTATAGGGCTGAGAGTTTAGAGCAAAACGAAGAACTTAGAAAGAAAAGAAGAACAAAGGAACTTCATCTTTTCCAGCAAGATGGGTGGAACACAAACAATAATAAAGTCAGTAAGATTCTTTTTACTTCTTAACCTAATATGTGTAAGTGTGTGATTCTTTATGCTTGGGAGGGCTGAATGTGTAAGATCAATAACCTGTGTTTCTCTGGCCTGCTCACTGAAGCTATTTTAAAGATAATCTTTTTCTGTGCCAGCTTCTCAGCTGTGTTATAAGCTCTGCTCCATTTCAGTTGGTCCTAGCAGGCCACTAAACTGGCTTCAGGCTAACAGTCAAACAAACCAAGAAAAAAAATCAAAGATGTTTTCAGCATGCTATGACTCTTTTCTCACATGATGCCAGCTAGCAAAAAATGGTTAGAACTGAAATCCAACACATCTGGAGTGTAGCACTAAGCAGTAAAGCTGCTCTTATTTAACTTTTTTAATGTGCTGTATTTGCTTCATAATACATTTATTTATTTATTTGTTTGTTTGTTTATTTATAATAAATTTGTCACCCCCCATCTCCTCCCTCCAGATGGATTCTGGGCAATTACATCTTTGAAATAGGAGCTGGTTTATGTTATTGAGGTTTTTCAAATTTTCTTCTTGATGGTTAGACTTCTTCTCTGCAAATCTGCTTCCTTCCCTTGTCCTTCTGTTTATATTTGTCTTATATTTCCTGCAGTTTTTTTCCCCACCTGCTCCTATTCTCTCCCATTCATTCTGCATCTCTTTTCCAGGCTGTTAATTCTGTAAAGGGGGGGGGGGAAACGTAGCTATTGCTTTACATGGCTCAACAGTTTGCTTCTCAATGGAATAGTACTATAAAAACACAGTAAACAATATATTTATTTATTTAAAATGCTTGAATTGAATTAAAATTGATCTGTTTATACACGACACACACATATATGCACAAAGAAAAAAAGAAACATTCTGTAAACAACAAGAAACAGTGTTTGTACTAAGAAATCAAATTTTAGCCTGCAGGGAATCATTCTGAATTCGCTCTAGTCACAAATGCTTAATTCTTTTCTTTTATATATAGTTCCAGTTACGCTATCCTTTCTATGGAATTACAAATTATATATATTACTAGATGAAATGCCAACTTTTTAGAGCAATCAAATAGCATTTTGTTCTAAATCCAATTATTGTCATAATTCATATTGTACAACCTCAGTGAAATTAGATCAAGGATGCAGCAGAGTGTTTAAATGAAATTTATGAGATGTAACCAACCTACTGGAAATATTAAAAGAAAACCTTTATGGAAAATTATTGATTCCATCATATATTTCTGGTGCAGAGGGAGGGATAACTTAATCTTTTTCTTAGGTTCCCCTAATTGGTATGCAGAACTAGTTCTGCTGAAGCCATACCTGTTAAGTGGCCTTTTGGCTCCACTACAACATCTGTATCTTAAATATGCTATATATAAAAGGAATAATTTAGACATACAGTTTCACACACATAAGCCATGGAATCAGGATAACAAAGGCCAGGATAAAATTAAATTTGATTTAATTAAAATTTAATTAAAAGAAAAGCAAGTTATTTGAATACAGTTCATATGATAACTCTTCATATAATTAATAGTCTTTCATTTCTGCACAATAGATATTACAGTTCAGAGGCAGCTAATGAACATGTTCACTGGGCCACGTCCAAGACTTTCCAGGGAATTTAGAGGCCCTTTGGCCACAGGTTGTTTACCTCTACCTTAAAACTTTTATTCTGTAGAATCTCTGAGTTCCTAACTCAGTTGTGTAGAACCTTGCTTATGTTGTTGTACATGCATATTGTCATGCGCTGCCTACCTCCGAGTAACACACAGACACTGATTCCGTTGAAGCAGGCTCTGGTTTATTCGTAGTGTAGATACAGTGGTAGAAAAAAAGCTGAGAGTGACAGGAGCGCGCCGGTGCGGGGTTTAAATACCCCGCGCCGGTCAGCGCCCCCTCACTCGAGGTTACGTCACCCCCCCTTTGTCCAACATGCTGTCTTGCCGGTAGGTGAGGGGTTGCGAGGCCCCGCTGGCGCTCCGGGATCGCCCATCATCGGTTTCCCTATTCCTCCGGTGATTGCTGTCAGCTGGGCGATCTCTGTTGCGCTAGCGCTAACAGCTTGGGTGTGCCTCGCGATCCGTTTAGCCATTGTATCTTGTTCTTTTGTCTTTGTGAGTTGATGGCTGCTTATCTTGAGCCCCTTCCCCTGTTTCCTTGTTATTGTCATGTGTGCCATTGCGCTGATGTCTTCAGCTCAACGGCACTCATGACACATATGTTCCTTAAACATGCAGCTATTCCCTAAATGGATGTTCCCTAAACATGCAGCTAAGTGTTTTTCTGGAAGGTTATATGAGATTCATTTTTTTTTTTTTAGATTTATATCCTGTTTTTCATTCAGGAGTACAAGGTGGTATAGATACCACTCCATCCTCCTCTTTGTCCACACAACAACTTATGAAGTGAGAGAAAGTGACTTCTAGAATCACCCAGTCTGCTTCTAAGGCTGAGGCTGCATTAGAATCTGGGTCTTCCCAATGCCAGTCCAAGAGATTAACTACTATACTATGCTAGCTTTTAAAGGTAAGACAATGGACATTATGTCATTCCTGTTTTCCTGCATTGAGTTTACATAAAAAAGGGAAAAGGAGAAAAGGTCCATTATAAGGCATCCATGCTAGAAAATTGGAAGTTAATCATGACATCAGTATTAGATATAATTACTATGATCAGCAATGAAAATAAATTGAAGCTATTTTGAATATCAAATCATTTTGCTGCAATTACATATGGGTGATAAGTTGTTAGCTCATTAAAATGTGTTTTTCACAACTGTAGTGTGAATATGTTCCATCATGTTAAAACAAATGTTTTAAACATACTGATAATAAATAACATCATATGACAATAGCATATCAGAGTATAGACACTTCATCCTTTCTGACAGTCACTATCTTGGAATGCTAATAGAAGAGAAGGATTTTTAAAAGGAATTCCAGGCAATAGAAAAGTAGCTGCAATGAAAGCAAAGAGGCACAAGGGCCCAGTGATCAGTACTATCTGTAAAGTTAATGTATTCCAACTTAGCACTGTTCTGAAAGTTGACAACTGAAATAGGCAAAACAGGAACTCTGCTCTTGAAAATTAAGAATTTTCAGAAAAATTCTTTAGTTAAATACTAGTTTTATCTGCTCTCTTATTCCAAACATAGTCGGATTCGACTGGACTTTACATCAAGGGAAACCTTTACCTTTTTAGCTGTATGAACAGTAGTCTAAAGGAAAGAGATAGGAAAAGAGTAGTTTCTGGTGGGTTTTATTTCAGTATTATATAAAATATAGAAACCTGGCCTTAAAGGGTCCGTATTCAGGTCAGGGCTGGGCAGGAACCAGCCAACCTGCTTTATAACCAGAACCTTAGCTTGGAAGGTTAACTGATTTGTGCTGGCATGGTGAAGGGTTAGGGTAGCTATTTCTAATTTGTTCCAAATTATGGAGCATTCTCCCTATGATCTTGACAACCTCTGAAAGGCTGTGATTGGGTCTTTCTGATTTAAGAACAGTCTTGTGAAGCCCTGAATCCCATACTCTTCACCAAACTATTAAAAGAGCAAATACCAAATGTACTATTTTAAAAGAAACTCACCTTTTCTGGTATGTGATATGATACCTTGCCCTTTCCAATGTGGTGTGCTTGCAAACTATATATCAGAAGTGGAGCTATAATAGAGGATTTGAAGATAAGTCAGAACAATTTGGACAAAGTCAAGCTTCAACTGAGTTAACAAACACCCCAAATTGTCCTATGTCATACTGAGTTCAGAATCATATCAAGTCAGAGCAAAACCCTGAATCTAACTTTATGTAAATGAGAGAAACATTATGACTGTATCTGCTTACATTCATCTATCACTTTAGAATTTATATTTTATAGTTATATTTTACCTGCCATATTGATCGATAGATATATCCCAGTATCATTTGTTGGGGATATATACAGTACAAGACAGTCATAATGCATTCAGGTCCTATATTTATGGGCTCCATGTGTCCACCTGATTGGCCATTCTTAGTCCAGAATCTTGAATTAAATAAGCTAATGATATGATCCTGCATGACTTGTGTTCTTATGCTTTTAATGCTATTAATTTCAAAGAAATTCTCTCTAACTATAAAACTCAAATTGCAAAAGGACTTTGAGTTTAGTATTATACCATCCCAGAGAGATTATACATATTCACATTTACAATCCTCCTGTGGGATTTTTTTTTAATAATAGATAAATCAGATAGTATTTTTTAAAATAAATAAATATAAAAAATGTAAATCTTGAACCTTGTCACGCAAAAATGCAATACCTTTGGTAGGAGAAGGGATCCGTCATAGGAAAAGATCAACAGTAAATCAACAGAAGATCAGCCTGTAGCTTAGAACAATATTAGAGACAGATCAACAAAGAGAGGCTAGTGATGGACCTGTTTGGTACATTAATTAGCAACATTATACCACAAAATCAAACTTGGGTATGGAGAAATCAAAGCATAATGCCTGGGTCACATGAAAAGAAAGGGGAAATCAAAGCAGAAGGAAACAGCTATTATATTTTCACTTCGATTTTTTTTCTAAGAGAATATTTTCCAAATAGCCTTGACTAATTCCTATACTACATCTGACTACGAATGAATTGTTCTCTTTCATAAAGCAAACAGGATGTCGTTTAGGGGCTTTTTAATCTTTATTTAGATCAGGTCATTTTGTAATAATTTATCTTTGGCAAACTTCAGTTAACAGCATTAACTTCATTTCCTTATTTAAGGAAGTGAACAATCACGCTGCCTGAATAGAGGCACATAAAAGTAGAGATTTCCTATACTACATGGTAGCATGGCATTGTCTAAAGTCTTATGCTTGATTTTCTATCACCTGGAGAGAGGTGGCCTAGTTACTTAATCTAAAGTAGAACCAAAGTCTGACAATAAATTAGCTCTCATTTCAGTACTTGATTAAAAAAAAACCCTAGCATACTGTATTTCCTGATATATTATCAATGTAGCTTCACTTGTGGCAAATGACTTACAGCTTAATACCACTGAAACACATTACTGTATAAAAGGTTAAGATCAGCATTAAATAGTAGTAGTAGTGGTTTTAGCTAAGTGTGTTCCAAGATATATAGTATACAAAATAGGCAATAATTATAACTTTCTTTACTCAGGAGGGATCTTAGCATCTAGTTTTAACTGCCATGAATTAACTAGTTTCTCACTGTAGATCATTCTCTTGCCATATTCTTTTAAAAAGTACCTGAGAAGTGGAAGGAAGGAAGGAAGGAAGGAAGGAAGGAAGGAAGGAAGGAAGGAAGGAAGGAAGGAAGGAAGGAAGGAAGGAAGGAAGGAAGGAAGGAAGGAAGGAGCTACTACTGATTACCTTTCAATACAGCATATTTATGTATATGGGGTTCAAGTCATGTAAAAGCACATACACAGGGGCATGACATAATGTAACACCCATATGTCTCAGCTCTGAGAGCTTGGGCAGTATATACTATTCTGATAGATCCTTACATATCTCTTCCTGCAACTGCTGAGCTCTTAAGCTAATGCACCATATATAGTCTGCTGAAGTCACAAACCATAAAGGGTTTTATAGGTTAAAACCAGCAGCTTGAATTAAGAGTGGCAATGAATGGAAAGCTAGTGAGGATTATAAAAAATGGGTATGATGCTGCTGCCTGTTCCTTGGGGTACTGTTTTTTTTTTTTGCTATTGTTTTTGCTTTAATGTTTATATCATTTTATAAGTGTCTTAGAAGCTTATTGGGATTAGAAGAGCATAACAATTGTAGCAAAGAAACAAATAAACAAATGTTGCCTAGTTCTGATCAGTATTATTGAAGCAGCATTTTGTACAGCTGAAGTTTCTGAATCATCTTCAAGGGCAATCCCAGGCATAATGTATTTCAGTAATGTAAACAAGAAGTTACTAGGGCATGAATCACTATGGGGGTAATTATTTTATTCGATTAGTGATAAATTGATCCAGATGCATTCAACTAATTTCATCCTCTAGGAAGAATGTAACCTCATAACTTCTCCCCCCGCCCCCAAGTATGATGCTCTATACAATTCAGTTTTATGTGTGTTGGGAAGTAAACCTACAATATTGTTTATTGCTAATTCCCAAGAAAGTGTCTTCGAACATCAGCTTTCAACCTATCCTGGATGAGGTCTTGGTCCTTTAAAGCAAAGAAGGGCATCCTTTCTTTGCTCTTACATCCTGCAGTTGTATTGTGGTTGTTGGATTGTTTTGAAAGGAAACTGAATAATTAGGATAAGTTCCCTGTTAGAAGACACTGACATATTTTTCTAAGAATTAGGAAAACAATGTGCTTTTACATGCTCCAATATGTTGTTACTGTATTATAACATCAAAAGCTTTCTGAGTCTGCACCTACATGAATTAAAATCACTCTGACAACCTGAGTTCATGGTTGAAAAATAATACTTCCAAATGTCTTTCCCTTCATTATGGTCTGAGCTTATCACAGCAATTCTTACAAGCCATTGTCATCAATCAAATTGGATCACCTTTTTAAGATGCTGAGAGCTCGTGGGCAGAATCTTCATTATAGTCCTTTCCCATTTTCTTCTTACTGCATCCTATGCCTATTATTTTTCACTGAAGTCAATGGGAGAGTAAACAATAGTGTGTGGGGAAACTAAACTGAATTTTAACAAATTTATTTTATCAAGCCATGTAATCATTTCAAAGCAAACCTTGCTTTGAAGCAAACCTTGCTTTGAAAGTTGCTCCATGTATAATCCCAGGGCAATTGCCCTGCAAGACACCCCACTGAACCACCTTTCCTTGTTTTCATTCCATTGTTCAGAAATTGATGTAGAAATTTGCTTAATGGAATCCTTAGTGGCTACAAATAAGACTTCTAGTTAGCTTTGAATAACTGTTTTTTCTCTTTGAATTCTTCTTTACTTGGTGTTCTACTGAGTGATTATGTTGTTACCAGAGGTAAAATTTCTCAATATTTTGATATCTTTGCTCACTGATGCCAAACTCAATCAATATGTTATATCTGTAAAAGCTCATGCCAGCAAACACAGACGGCAGTCGCGCCCACTAAGAAGGAGCCATAAAAGAGCAACGCTCTTTCTATTCTCTTCAACATTCAAGGAGGGAACTGACCTTAATTCCAGTGGAGAACTAGATTGAAATATAATCTCCAAATCTGCAAGTTTTTTCAGCATTATTCAGCTGGTCCATCAACTACATATATACCTACATGCTTTAATTACACTGGGCAAGAATTTTATGCAAAAGACAGAAAAGAACTGTATGCCAAAGAATGAAAGACATGATAGAAGAAAAAGAGAAATAGCTGAAATCAGTTTACACTAATATCATTCACTTTACATCTCCATTGTTATCTGTCCTCACAAATTATTGTTTCCATTACACTATGCCAATTCTTATATTGCCTTTTCTTCTTGAATTGTTTTTACCACTCTTTTTTTGAAGATGTTATCAATTCCATCCAGCCATGACTTTCTTGGTCTTCCCTTTTCAGTCCATTCACTCTACCTTCTTATATTGTTTTGCACTAATTGGCAACAAGAGTCATTGTGCTGCCAACTAGTGATCACCCAGATTTTTTCAACCTAGAAACAGTACCCTACATTATGAGTAATGAGAGTCCTGTGCTCACACTTACGCAGTGCCTGAAGAATTTCTTCCAGACAATTTACAAAACATTAGCCCCAATTTAGCCCATGCTTTTTTCCTTTTAAAGCAGAAGTATCTCTTTATAAAAGTGGCTCTTACTGTTTTATTCACTATATTTAAACATAATTTGGATAAGCCAATTGTCAAGAAGAATGATGAAAGCTATGTTTATAAAATTGGTTTGTATTTATAAAAATAGCTAATGTGAGGCTTGTTAATGCTAAATAGGTTTTCTAAAATATTACATGAATTTGCCATTAAGTAACAAATGACAAATGTCTACAAAAAATAAATAAAATAAATAAAAATTACACAAAGAGTATTTACTATTTTCAACTGCTTTATCTGAATATATAAAACACCTTTTTAAAAAGCTGGCTGAGTTTAAAGGCCACATCCTGCCAAGTATAATTTCCAATGAAATAGTCTCAACTACTTACAAATCTATACACAGAGACTATTAAATTGATAAGAAAGAAAGTAGCTATCAGCAGAAATATATCAAGGAAGTAATCAGCAATGGCATTCAAAGAGCCTTTCCAAACTGCTGAATTGAACTGCCATCAATTTCTTCTTGACTTGACTGCAAACTGTAGCAGCATGAAATTTGTTATACCCATTGCTGATCCCTATCCTGCCTGTATTGCCTCGTTTCCCAGTCAGTTTCAGTTCCCTGATTTACCTCCAAGGCATTGGGTAATAAAACGTAACCAATTTTATACACCTGGGACTGACCTTGAATACTATCAAAATTATGGGGGAAATGTTACTTTCATACTGGTAATATAAGGATGATTTAAGACTGTTTCACTCATAGAGTGGAGACAAGATGAAGGTAACATGATAGGAACATGTTAGAAAAAATGTTTCCAGAGCATGTTTGTATCATGGTTTGGTGCAAGTATGGAAAGTTCCTAAAACATGACCTATTCAGAGGCATGTATTTGCTTATTTACTGCACTTAATTTTTTTCACATTTTAAGAATAATGCAATATTATTGAATGCCTAAGCCAATTTAACCTAAATAGTCTTCATTCACCAAAATCTAAAGGAGGCATTTTCCCAGCCCACTGACTTTGAAACAGAACATATGCACAAGTATATTTTCTTTCCTTTATTTGTTCTCACTTAGCATTGGACTACACTTTATATCATTTATTGTTAGACTTCTCAGTTTGTGGTAATAGATGCAAAATTGCCCTATCATCCCCAACTGTGAGTTCATCGAATCTCCATGACCAAATTCCAAAATTCTTGCATTTAACATAAAAATGGCTTTGGACTTTACTGGAATAAATAAGTCTGTATATACATAAGCCTCTGTTTCCTAGGCTGCAATGGACATAAAGTGATAATGAGTAGGAAGCAGAAGTTCCATTCCTCCTGACTGCATTATAGGTGCACTAAATTTGGGCAGGGTTTCCCATTCAATCAGAAATGCTGAACCCACTTAGCATAGATCCAAAAATACCCCAATGTTATAATTTTTAATGTAACACAAGGAAAAATACAGACATGACTGAAAAGTAGTCATAATAACTATTTTTTTAAAAAAATCTAATTAAATTGAAATTAAAAGAAACTTAGTTTTGTCCTCAACTCACCAAGTGGTTTTTGGAGAATAGCCAAGCATACAACCCCAAGGTCAAACATGTCGCTTAACACAGAAATAGTCGTGCGATCCTGCTTCAAATCATGAATCATACATGAGGTCCCTTGCTTTAAGGTGCTACATAACGGTTCTGATCTATGCTAGAGTTTCACTTTGTCCTTCAAATTGGATAACATTTCTGCTGCCATGTGCGTCAGCCAATTTCTTATGCCCTTGTCCCTTTTAACATGCAATAATAAGACATATATTTTCAGCCTTCATATAGTCATTGATGTATGGGTTCATTTCTTGCTTTCCATCTCAACAATATCATCCACTAATATTTTTCTGGATGGAATTATTAAAAGCAGAAAAGAAATGCTGGTTATTCAAAATAAACATTCAATGCAGAGAAATTGTGTAAAGCAGTAATTTCTAATCTGTTCTATGGACTACTGATGACCTATGTGTGTACTGAAGATTGTCCATAGAAACCTAATATAATAACATTTATTCTACAGGTAAATTTATTGTGCTGAGTTAGTGTTAATGAGTAGACATAATACATTATTCAAAAGAGTTACATTTCAAAGACCCATTGATAAATATTCGACCTGCAGGCACAGATTGTGTTAAAAAAATCTTTTACATAGTTTGCTTATGTGATGGTCTGAATAAGCTTTTAATGAAGATGCAATGGTCTGTGTAAAGTATTAGGAATTGCCGGTTTAAAAGAAACGTTGATGTGATTTGCTGACTAATGACTGAAAAGTATTTTCTGACTGGATAGATGACTGAGTAAAAAATCTCTAAATAATACTGCCCTGCAGGCTTGATAAAATATGTAACTAAATTCCTGAACTAACTGTGACAGGTAGCTTCTTTAACAATCTACAGAATATGTTTTTGTACTGTTGCTTACTCAGGCTAATCAGTGATTTATTTATTTTTTAAGATTCATAGTAGCATGTATTTTGTAATTTGATAGAAGTGTGCAAAGAACTCTGATAATTTTCTCTCCCATAGTTTAATCTAATAATTTAAACAATGCTATCATTTAAAGGATTCTCTTTTTTCCTGCACAGACATTTTTATTTTATTATGAGGTGAATTCAAAGCAGGGTGGTTGCAGAGCATCAGGATGATCTGGAACACCCAAGGGGAGTTCCAGACACATTACTGCTTACTGAAGCTGATGTCCCAGCAAAGGATGTTTCAGCCTTACTTCTTGTAACAGTAGTAGTTGTTCTGTCAAAGGTGCTTCAGCATCACTTCTACTTCCTAATTATTTTTTGCAGTTTTTCCCCATTCCCCATTTTTTTCTGTTGTCTGCCTACACCTCCCACTCCCCAGGTAGCTTTAACTTTTTACCCTGAGGGCTTTGGGTGGACCAACTGGTCAGCTATAGACATAGTTACATCTTGAAAAAGCCAGAGTCTGGCTAAACCAGGCAGATACAGATGCATCTGTGTCTCTCAAAGGGCTGGGTGTGCCTAACCAGTTGTCTGAGAATGTCAACATGGTTGCAAGTGAGGAGGAGCACTAGACTGTTCATTCTCTTCCACCGCAGCTTTCTCAGCATGCTGGGATAGTTGGGCTGTCTCTCTGTGGCATTTCCTGTCAGAACCATGGCTGATTGTACTGTTCAAGTTGTGGAGCTGGGAGAACAGGTGGGCTGATTATGTTGCTTGAGCACAGATTTGTGAAGGGCAAGGAGAGACTGCTCTGGCTTGGCAACAGCTGTGCTAGTCAGGCAGTTTTAGCATAGCTCCTTTGAAGTGCAGAATGGCAATTTGAACCATGTTCCTCTTCTGTCACATAGCCCCAATCAAAAACAAAACAAAACATAGGGTTTTGTTTTGTGGGCTTTGAGTGCCCATGCCTGATATAGGGCATTGATGACCAACAATTTGGTTTCTGAAATCCACACAAACCATGTTGCCATAAATAATTGGAAAATTATTTTTACAGAAACAGGAATATATTCCACAGAGCTACAAGCCATGGAGCCTGTGGGTCAAGGCATGCATCAAAGCTGCAGTTGTATAGATTCTGAATTTAATGGACATATGAGTGGACACTCCATCTTTAGTTGATAAGTTATATGATTTCACTTCAATTAATGATAAGTCAGCTTTCCTGAAATTCTATTCATTCCGCTGGCTGTGGACTAGGAATTCTGCAGCAGAATCCTTCTGTTAACATAGCTTGGAACAAAGTTTTCTAATTCAGAGACAGATCCTACCTTCCCAAGATCCTCCAATCATTAAGGTCAAAGACCAAGGAATTATGCAATGAGTGGATGCTGAAAGCACCAGTTGAAAATTCACAGTTGCACAAATTAAAGTTTATTTTATAGTACATTTTCTTCATATCTTGTTTCCATTGTTATTTAGCAATACCAAACAAAGAGGCATCACAACCTGAATGCCTTCCAAAAGAGCTCGGTCTTCAACGTCTTCAGGAAGGTGACCCAAGGTAGGAGCATATCTTACCTCAAGTGAGAGGCCATCCCAAAGGGCTGGTGTCACCACTAAAAAACTATGTTTCTGACTGTCAGGCTGCCCCAAATCCTGAAAGTAGGAGCTATCATTTGCTTCTCCTGACACAATCATAATGATCAGGTTCATTTCTATAGGGAGAAGCAGTCCTTAGGTAGGTAGCCTGGCACCAAGGCATAAAGGCCTTTATAGGTTAACATCAGCTCTTTAAATTACCCCAGAAACTAATGACCAACCAATGCAGGTGTCACAGGATTCCAGTGATAACAGCTGGTGAGCATTCAGGATGTTGCATTCTGTAAAACCAAAGCTCCAGGATGGTTTTAAATCTTCAGACCCATATGGACTAAAGTGCAATAATCTAGCATATCATTTATTAACCCAAAAGGACGAATACATTATTTCAGTTTAAAACAAAAATAAAACTCTATAAATGTGTTATTTGATAAATGGAAGAGAACTAGCAAAGTTCTTAGGGATTATCATGTTCTTTCATAATACACCATGTTAAGTAATTAGTGTACAAATATATTTCAAGGATAGCATGTTTGCTCTAGGACAGTATAATCTTTTTTCTCCAGCAGGCAAGTCTTAAGACTTTATTTATTTAAATCCAGTGAGGACAATTTGGAATGCTGTTAAAAGTACACAGGCTTTTATTTATATGTATTTGTGATAACATGGAAATAAGTAGTCTTTTCTATTTTTTAACATTTCATTGTTTTTAATACCTTATTTTCAGAGGCTACGTTCCACCTGTTAC